>NW_011888830.1:5725269-5736100 GCF_000151845.1 Pteropus vampyrus
CGCAGCGCACGATGAAGGCCGGGAGCACTCCTGGACTCGATCAGAAACAAATCGTGACCTAGGAGAGCTTGTGGTTTAGCAGGGGACGCTGTACAAGTGCATCAGACACGGCATGAGCAGCGCCGTAAGACAAAGCGCTGCAGTAGCTCCGAGAAGCAGGTGGCGGCGATGTCACAGGCGGGGAGACCTGACTGGCTACGCGGCATTCTGGATTTCTAGTGCTGGGGAATAATGAAGCACAGGAACGGGTGACAAAGAGACGGAGGTGGGACACAGGATGTGTAGAAGAACCAGGGAATAATCTGTCTGGAAATCAGGGGACAAAATGGGGGATAAGTTTAGAAGGTAAGTTTAGTAAGGTCACATCTAGATGCCAGAAATTTTGAATTCCAGAAAAATGAACAATGATTTTCATTCTACTGGTAGTTTGGACTTAGTGAAGATTTTTAGACAAGGGAGAAAATGACATATATCGGGGCATATGTTAGCAAAATTATTCTGGCAGGAACACATATGACGGATGGGCGGTAACAGACACTAATGCAGCGGTGACAAGTTAGTGGTCACTGAAATGATGAAGGTAAGTGACAGTGTCTGAACTAGAATAGTGGCAACAAGCAGGAAGTGACAGAGGCGGATGACATTTGAAGATGGACGAACAGAATCTGATAGGTGACTGGTGTAAGAGTGGAGGAAGGGGTCACACGCCACATCCAGCCTGAGCCCAGGGAGAGAGGGGAAGCCGGTCACTGACGAGGCGGGAGGCAGACGGAGGAGGAGGACGGCTGTTAATCGGCTCAGGCGCAGACGCGGGGTTTGATGCACAGTTGGCCACTGGTGTCTCCCAGGGAGCTGAAGTCATCCTGAAGTTCGGGACACGGGACCGGGTGTGTGTGCGAGGTCTGGCGACATAAATGAAACCACGACAGTGGACGGTATCAGCAGGGGAGGGACGAGGGGTGGGCAGGCCCGGATGCTCTGAGCAGCACCTGCGCCTAACGACAAGAGGGAGCAGGGGAGGCGAGGAAATTCGCGGGGATCAGGCGACGTCAGAGGCAAGGTAAGAGTTTTCAGGAGGAGGGCTGGCGAGCAAAGTGAATGCCTGCGAGGTCGACCAGCGGGAAGGGGCACGGCAGAAGTCACGCCACTGGGGTGTTAAGGAGTGACCAGGAAGTGGGTGACCCCACAAATATGAAAGCGCTTTGTGAACCACAGAGAACAAGGCCCATGAGAGACACAGTTACCACCACTGTTACTTGCGAATGGCACTACCGCCTGCCCGCCGCCCCCCGGTCAGAAGCACCCCCGCATGCCTCTCCTCGCCCCCTGCTCCACCGCCAGCTGTGGACGCAGCGGTGTCCCCGGAGCCTGAGGGTCTTGTGGAACCCTTCTGGGGCTACTGCACGTAGACTGGTCCCCTGCTTACTACTAAATGGAAGGTTACGCCTGAGGTTCTCCATTTAACATGCTGAGCTCCCCAAAAAGCTCTTTGTTGGGAGGCCGAAACATGTTGAAAACCACCATTCTAAAATACAAAACTCCAACTCCGCAGCATGGCCCGCAGGCGCACCCTCACGCAGCTCAGCAACCCCCACGCCCACCTTTCCCGCTTTTCCGCGGTTACAGATCGTGGTTACACAAGCAACAAAGCAGGCCTAGCATAGCTGCTACCTGGTCCTTCATGGAAGAGATTTGCGACTCTCGCCCGAGACCCAACCTATTCAGAGAACTTGAACGTTTTCCCCTTCCCGATCCTTATCGGAATGGCAGGATAAACTTCAAATCTGCTCAAGGGTAATCGTACGACATTAGAAAGAAGGCGGCTCTGGAATACTCTCCAAGTGAGCGACAAAGTTCAGAATGCTTATTATGGTTACGTTTCTAAGTCCCAAAGAACCACCTGCCACCCCGCCGGCCCAGAGGTTCGGACGTCCCACGGACGCTGAAGGTGGGGAGAAAGGATCTAAGGGCGACACGTCAGAGCACCTGTCCTCTCCCTCTGGATGACAGCCCGGAGCCTGAGTCCCCAGAGGGGGCCTCGGTGGCTGCTCTAACGTAAGTGGCCCCCAGAAAGGGGCTTCCCGGGACCACCAGGAAGACAGAGCCAGGTCCCCCAGACGGGAGGCCCGTGTCATGGCTCGGCCCACCTGAGCGTCTCGCGTTCTTGGCACAGCGTGTTATTTCACTAGCGTGAGGGTCTTTCGATCTGGAACTGGCAAGACGGACACCAGATACGCATTTGAACTGCAGGGAGCACAGCATCGAACGAATTCATGGTGGCTGTTCTCGTTCAAGGGGAAAAAAATATCAACATAAGGCTTGATTCGGAGTGGTCTCTACAAGCCAGGAGGGGTTACTGTTTTTGTGATTTTTGCTTTTATTGTTTATTTTCGTTTTTTTGTTTTTTTTCAAGTCCCTGCCGCTAAATTGTATGCATCTAGAAGCTTCACGTGGGTTTGAGGAGTATAAATGATTTATAAAGCTAAGCTATTACAAGTCCTGATTTTAGGAATACAAATTTAAAAATACAAATGCTAATTTTAATAGTTTAACTTACAATTTCTTTTTTACGTTTAGAGATTTTATAAGGGAGAGCTTCCATTGTAGCACTGAAACTAACCAAAACGAAAAAAGAATTTTGCTGGAAGAGCCTTGAACTTTAATAAGATCAGAACAAGTATGAAGAGATTTACAGCACTTTTCTGAATGAGAAATTCTCTGATTCGCCCTCTGCTCTCTCCACCCCCACCTTCACCCCAGGCACCTGCTCTCTCAATTTCTATACGTTCGCCCCTTGTTCCTTTACAGCTTCATCATGTTTGTACCCAGTTTGCTTCTTTGTGAACTTTATGTATGTAAGTGGTATCAGGCTATAACGTTCTTTGGATTCGGTCACCCAGCATACGTCTGTAAGAGTCACCTGTGTTGATGCTGTAGTTCATTCACTGCCACGATTATCAATCCATTCTCCCGGGATGAAAGTTTTCCACTTGAGTAAATATATTTAAAATTTTAAAATACTACAAGAGTCCAACAAACGAATACAGTTGATCTAGCTTATGCTTGCTCAGACACAGATTTAATTGATGATTACACATCAATTTTTTTTATTACATGAGTGATTTTAATTCTATATTCTAAGAGTTTGGAATAAGATAAAATATGTGATGGCTACTGAATGGTTTCTCCTTCACGGTCACCCAAACCCCAACCTGAATGTTAATTTCAGTTCGATAACGGTTGAGTGGCAATAAAGTATTCTTCGTGTGTATGTGTATTACAATAAACACCATTTACCAATAATCTATGAAATATCCGCAAGCGTTTTAATGTCCTCTTATGCTCATCCATGGGAACAGTTTTGCTATAACAGCATATAGTTTGGTTTACAGAAGTCGACTATTACAAGATATTTGACCTTGACATGTCACTCCACATAGGTACCAGCTCTAACTTAACACAGCAGCAGAATAAAAGCTGCGTTCCCAGTCAAAGGGTGACGTCGTGATATGAGAAGTATTTTAAAGGTGTTTATTTCCACAGAACGAACTCATTTCCTGTTGTTTCAATATTTGGAAACTGGAGGAAAGGACTCTGTATATATGTGATAAACAAATATTGGGGAAAAAAACCAGTTCAAGGAAAACTATTAGTTGTGAGATTTTAAACAAGTTTCTCAACTTCTTAGTGCTTAGTTCCTTGATCCAGAGGACGAGGACATGAGCATCATTTGCCTCGAGAGCGCAGTGAAATTAATGGCTAATTAGAGTTCAGTAAGTATTCGAACTATTAGATAATGCTGGTCAAAAATAGAGATATACATTGTAAAATTAACCTTGCAATCCTTTGAGAAGATTGAGGGAAAAAAAAACCCCTCTCTTAGCTCTGAGCTCCCTCAAACCATCGAACAAGAGCACAGGGCCAGTTAGCATCTGCAGGTCAAGTGAGTACCACCACCTCAGCCATCTGTCCCAACAACTCTCCCCCATGATGGAGGCAGGCTGCATTCTGGGGACACTTTTTAGGATAAGATATTTTTAGTAAAAGAAGCTACTTCTGGGTAAGGGTTAATGCTCATGTTGCTGAAGGTATAGTAAGGAATTATTTACAAAACCAGTGTTTTCTGCTTGTGTTAAAATGCAGATAAAGTTAACAGTGATAAGACTTTTGATTTGATTTTCTTTGGTAGGAGAATTTCTTCAAAGTTATGACATTTGCTATAAGTATTAATTAGCACTGTGATTTGTCAAAGAATACCATAAATTATGACATGACTCCTTTACTTCTAGGAGAAAAAGAAAGATGCTAACAATAACAAAAAAGACACATGAAGAGCCACATTTAGACCGGCACAGGAGCCCCTATTATCAATCAAAATATATCAAGTTCCTGGTAAAGGTTCATGTCCACTATCAACAACTTTTTAAAAAGATCAATCCACTAAAATAGAAATGCTATAATTCAATCAAAGGGAAATCCTACTGCATTTAAGAAGTAACTCCATTCTGCCAAATCCTCTGCATAAACGGTATGCGTTCGCATTTGTCAAAAAGGGGAAACAATCTGAAACGACAGAAATGACTCAGCACAAATTCATCGCCACAGGCAGACATGCAATTTGAAACAGGTATTTAATTAGTAGCGGAATATCTTATCAAAACGTATGGGAAAGGGGGAGACAGAGATGATCTCTAAAGCATCTTCTCATTGAAATAATCAATGATTTCAAGGCAACATCTGATTGCAAAATTATTTAACTTTTTACTTTGAAATAATTTCAAATGTATGAAAAACGTGTAAGAATACTACAAAGAACTCATGAATACTCTGCACCCAGATTCACCCACTAACATTCGCCTTCAGTGCGTGACTGTAGAACAATTGTCAAAATTCTTTCTAAATTATCTAAGAAATAAAATGGATTCGTATTCATGTACATCTTTTGAAAACTTCATAAATGTTGATGGGAGGGGGGAGACTCTACAAAGTCCATTCCAATTTCCCTTCATTAATGATACAAATAAATAACCCACACAGCTACATTTCCCAGAGGAGTAATGAGAAAAATATGCTTCTTCACCAAACTTCTCGAACAAAAACAAAACAAGGCAATAAGGTCTGAACACACCAAAAGGAATTTTTAGGGGTTAATTCTAAGCTACTATAAATATTGACTTAGAACAAAATATCTTTTTAACTAGAAGAGTAAATGCCTTTAAAGAAACTCTATAATCTAAAAAGCTTATGGACATTAGGGAAAAAAAGGAAATTGCTTGCATATGGCATGAAAGCTTTTTATCTCATTAACTACACAGATGCATGCAACTTTCAAATTCAGTGGCATGATCTTCAACTAAGCAGAAAATACACTTGCGGTTCTAAATTTTAAATATAGAGACAATAAAATGCTATATGCATATATTTCATCCAAAATTAAATGTATTTAAAATTAGATTTCTGATTTTTTGGGAAATATACATGAAGAAATTAATCTCTAGCAATGTCGACTTTTCTATTTTCCTATTAGTTTATGCGTCCCACTGTTTTTATGAGTCCTCTTTTATTAACAAAAATGAAAGAATTAACTTAAAATACATATTTTTTTCAAGAACACTATTCAATTTATCTGGATATTAGGTATAGTTATTGTAACCAGTTCTTTGAAGTGACTCAGTGCTACTAATGCTCATTCATTCACTCCTTACTCATCCATCCACCCATCCGTCTGTCCGTCTGTCTATCCATCCTTCCATCCATCCATCCATCCATCCATCCATCCATCCATCCATCCATCCATCAATATACGTCCACCCACCCAGTCACCCAGCCATCCCCGCCCCCTGCCCCTCCACCCCCCATCCATCTACTGAATAACTTCCGAATACCACTGCGGCAAGCACTATGTTAGATCCTAGGAAATAAGGTTGAATAAGACATGATTGCCTATCCTTAAGAATCAACCATGTTTTGTGGCCATAGTTCAGGTGCAGTGGCGGGGACAGGTACGAGGCACCCAGGCAGCCACATCCGGGGACGTGAAGACAGAAATCGCACGTTGACTAGAAAGGGAGCTGCACTGACACCTGGGATCCGGTGCCAGGGCCGCGACTGAACGGCCCGTTTACTCTCCCAGACCCGAGTCTTCTCATCTGCAGAATGTAAGTTCCGAATTGGACCTCGAGAGTTTCATTTCCAGTGCCATGTCCACGTGCAGCTGGCCAGGCACGTGGGAGGACCCACAGGGCAGGACAGGGCTACTTCTGCCCCTACATGTCTCTCTGACCACGTGCAACGATGCTTGGCATTCTGACCTCTTGATTTACATCTGGCATAAAGGCCGTATCTTGAAAGTTCTGCCACTGAAATATTTTTAAGGCTATAAAGCTAATGACGCTATCCTACTTTATGAGGTAAGGAGACTCAGAGAAAACGGAACCTAAGTGAGGTGACTTGAGAATTCAATGGGTCTGGACCGCAGGGTGCTGTCAGGGGGGAAGGTGCCGGGAGGAGGGGAGGCCCAGGCACCTGGGAGACAGGCAGACATGGGTGCCCGGGAAAGACAGCGACCGGAGCAATACAGACGCAATCGTAACCCCATTCAGCGGTTATCTGTGAGTTCCAAATGAGGCTAAATTCTAAACCCCATCTATTTCCCCTGCCTGTAATATAACAGAAACTAGACCCTTAACACACAACTCAACGTGGATAAGTGGGTAGGTATTTTGTAAACAAACCTATTTACTTAAAAAAATGAAACTACTAGCAAAGGCAGGACAATTAGGCGATGACAATCCATCCAGTACAACCAATCAATAACACAATAAATCAATAGCGGAGGGAAGATGATGTGTTGTAATACCTATACACACACCGACCTGTAAAAAAGCACCTTTTTACTAATATTCCGCACAATAAAAAACTAAAACGCTATATAAGCGAGCCAACCTGAAATGACACCTGGCATTATAAATGGCCTAATCTATATGTTAATACTGTTGTATCACATCACCGCAGCGGGAGTGAGATAACAATGTGACTTTGGGTTTCTATGGCTACGTCCTGGGCCGGCTGCTGACACCACGCAAGCGTTCTGAGTGCTTCTTTTTGGTTATTTATGATATGATTTATGATAACGACAACATCTCCTATTTTCTCTCCTCCTCAGATACAATGAATTGCTATCGTTAATCACCCTTCTTGGTTCAACTATGATTACAACAGCATAATAGGGCCTGGCTATGGTAGTGCTGTGGATTTTTAAAGAAAAATAAATACGAAGAGATCTCTTCAGACAATGTCAGTATCTCTAATATTTTAATCATCTTCCTTTAAGTCTTGCAGAGTAAATTCTAATACAACTGAGATCCCACACCCAGGACGTAAGCCCTGGGTGCAAATCGAACCCATAACCGAGCGCCACACACTCACAAATCACACTAACCACGATTCTGGAACAGGAAGACTCTGCATGGAATACAGTTTCTTTTCCATGACAATGGCAGTTGTTTCTTTCCTGTATTTGTGAAACCACAGTTTTTTTTCTCCTCAGAACTAGACAAATTAGGCAAATTGGCCATTCATCTATCAGAAGGCAAAACGGCAGAGAAAGAAAAAAAACTCTGCGATCACACAGACGTACGTGACCCGCCTCTGCCAATGACTGGCTGTGCAGCTGCCTGCTCGTTCTGAACTTCAGCTTCCCTTTACGCCTATTTGGGTTCACAGAGAGTCCTACCTCTGGTTTCTGACGACCAGAAGCAAGTAGAGAACCCAGCGAATTCTTCATGTTTGAGTCAGAGTGTAGAAAAAAGAAGCCCTTCCCCTCCCTCATCTACGCCATTTCCACGGGCCGCCCTTAGACATGGAGCCTCCTAGGATTTGGGTGGCCACGTAACTTGCTTTGGCCGATGGTCAGAGTTGGCAGATGCGACAGAAGCACAGGCTTGAAAGCCCTGGCATGGGGGGCTTGCCCTCTTGCTGCTTCGGAGAAACCTGCGACCACCCCCATGTGAGCGAGCCCAGGTGAGCCTGCTGGGAGGTGAGACACACACGGCGTGGCGCCCCAGCCACATCGGCAGACGTAGGAGTGAGACCACACTGGTCGGCAGCTGATGGCAAATGCAAAGCCGAGCCCGGCCGCTTCCGGCAAAAGGATCGCACAGCTGAGCCAACCCAAAACACCAACCCGCACAATTGCGAGCTAATGCACAGCTGCTGTCTTAAGTCACTAAATTTTGGGGTGGCTTGCTGCGCCGCGCCATGTTAATGGTCTGTTCATACATGCACGTACGGTGGATTCGTGTCATTCGTAGGGGTGACGTTCTTAGAAAGGTGCCGCGAGCACTAACGTAGCGAAAACTGAACCGCTGCTTCTGAGGGAAGATGGCTAGGTTCGCACGAGGCTCTCACCAAACGTTTTCGTTGGTGGATCAGTATGTAACCCCGTTTCACGCGCGCTTCTGTTTAAGGACACCTCATTTACGATATGTCGCTGATTCGGTGGCACTGGACTCACGGCCAAGAGCGCTGTGTCGTGCCTGAAGGAAGCTGCTCTGACACACGTCGTCTCTCTGAAGGCTCAGCTCACCCTCTCGCATTCAGGAACACTAGCCAGCAGGTCAACATTGTGTCTGGGGTCATTTTAAACGGCACAAAGAGCAACAAAAAGCGAAAAATATGAAAAACATGGCACTAAACAGACCTTGGAAATGACACCTGTTTACAGTATGAAAGCTGAAATAACGAGGCAGAGGGTCGCCTTGTTCAAACTCAGCTGCAAACGTGTGTGCTGGGCAACTCAAGTTTTTTGCTACTCTGCGCGTCTGAGAATGAGCGTGAAAGTGATTTTGAGGCTACATTTTAGCAAGTGGGTGTAATTGCAAACACGGAACCCATGCATAATGCGGATCAACTATATATAATTACATGGCCATAACCTCATCGACACCGCATGCTTTTATGGAGTACCGACTTAAAATGAAAGATTCTCCTGCAAAGTGATTCCAGTCCTTAGAAGGCAGTTAATGAAAAGATTAAATAAATATGCCTTGCGAACTTTAACACTGTGACCATATCTGGCAAGACAGTGTTCCAAATCCAAACTGGGACATATTTTAGTTTCAATCCGAAGAACTAGCTATGTGCAGAACGCTCTGCTCCAGCCGCATGACCATTCTTTGAATTTCTGGAATACACCAACTTCTCCCCCTCTTCTGGGTATGGACGCAAACACACTCTGCCCCGCTCTGCTCAGAACGCTCTTCCCTTCCTTACTTCTCTGCTTGTCCCTCTCTTGCCTTTTAAGTCATGAGCTTAAGTACTGTCTTCTCAAAGAAGTATTCTCTGGCCACCCGCCAACTCCAAAACAGAGAGTTAGAATTGGTAACTGATTGTTAATGCATTTCTTCTTACCTGTTCCCCCAACTAAACTTTGCAAAGACACAAACCACGTTTGCCTCTGGCTGCTAAGCGATTAGCACAAGCTTACAAATATTTTCTTCAGTAGTATTACTATTAGGAAAATAAGAAAAATTTTATCATATTTCATTCATTCTAAGTTGCTAAATATGCAATTCCGAAATTGCGATGTGTTTTCTAGTCAACAGCATCTTGTCTCCGTCACTTGGACAAGCGACAGTGACACAGCAGAATGGCCTGAGCATGGTGAACTTGACTGTCATTCTTGGTAGACTTACTGGACACTGTAACTCCTGATGTTTCAGTCAACAAACCATTCACACTTTAAAGGAATATTTGTTCTATGTAGTTAGAAACATTGTATATGATAAGAATTGTTTCATAGTCCAATTGACACTGTGTATTTTTGTTTCTTTAGTGATACATAGAAGAACCTTGCTTCTGACTGATGGTGTCTTAGGATCAATGAAATATGACAGTCGTTCTAAATTAGTAAATGCTTACTCTGTCCTTTCTAATATGGAGAAGCCATTTTGGTTATTAAAGCAACATTAAACTGAACATACCTAAAATCCAAGGGCCCAAGAAAGGGACACTTACAACCTGTGACTCAGAGGGAAGAGCTTAGATAAGTGGTAACTTGGTTGATGCCCTATGTTGTCCATTTTCTTTTTCTTTTGGTACCCACTTACATGGGACATCTCACTCACCAGCTAGGTCGTGCGTACCCATCTTTCTCCCAGGCTGATTCGCCCCACCACTCTGGTTACGGGACCGTGTTCAGAGCACGTTCTTTATTTCACGCCACACGTTACCATCAGGGCAGCGTTTCTTTACCATGGAAACGGCGATGGACTAGAAGATGACCCCAGTGTCCGGCACCAGCCCTTTCTCCTTCCTTCGCACCGATGAGCGCGAGATTCTTTATCCAAACACACACAGAATACTGTCGACCCTACTAACTTCACAGGATTATCATGAGCCATCGGCGAAAATTCAGCGTGAAATCGTCCTGAAAACCGTTCACACAGACGTTCAAAGGACGCTGGCAGCGGCGGCAGCGCAGACCGTTTCACGGCCGTCACCCTCCACTCACCTGGCCTACGGGGAGCTGCCCCGCGGCCGCCTTCTTCCTGACCCCCAACTATGCGCATATAGTCCTACAGGTTTTAGTGAAACCACTAAAAAAAGCAAGCTCGGTATAATTCACAATGGCTGTTAAGAAGCAAGATTAGAAAGAAGCCCAAATTTGGCGTGATCTAGTTTGAGACTGTAAGAGAAACATTGATTCAGTACCAAATGATAAATTTGACAGGGAGAAAGAAAATCAGTTGTTTAAACTTTTGGTTTTTATGTCTCTACTCATGTCTCATTTCATCAACTCCAAAGACCTTAATGTTCAGAAGACAGCCTG
>NW_011888830.1:5736915-5740975 GCF_000151845.1 Pteropus vampyrus
GCACTCTCCCAACGCCCCGAAGGCCCTTCGTCCAGGGCCTCTCGCGGCTTCGCTCATTTTACTCACATCTGCCACGTCACCTCGGGTAGGTCTTCTGTGGTCGCCAGCAACCTGCAACCCTCCCGCCTCTGGATCACCTCCACGCCCTGCTTTACCTCTGCTGCATTACTTATTTGCTTAGCTTTTTTTTTTTTTTTTCTCACTCACTAAAATTAAGCTTTCTGAGGGAAGGGGCTACGTCTTCTGGGTTGTATTTCCAGTGTCTAAAACAGAAGCTAACCCCAAAGAGGCCCTTACTATTTGTTGAGCGAGAGCTCTTAACGACCATGCTGCGCTGCCTACTGTCGTGGCTGAGGCCACGGGAGCAGGAGCGGGCATCTGGGGACATACGCAGGGTCAGAGGGCAGAGACCCAGGGCAGACATCTTGGGACACCCCAAAATTTCAGGCAGTGGCAGGGAAGGAGCCTGAGGAGGAGCGTGAGACGGGACAGCAAATAAGGTGGGAGAAAACCAGAACAGAAAGTGTAAGAAAAACGCGTTTCAGTTCGTAGGGAGTATGCGATTATGCCAAAGATTAGAAAAGCACCAAATACACCAAAAAAGTGTTACGATTCGTGATAAGGGCTGTGAAATGTACAGGATATAGTAGTAGGAAATGACAACTAGGGGGGTACGGGTGAGGCATGACACCTTCTTAGAATAAAGGAACTATCCGAGCGCTGATTAACTAAACAGAGAGCTGGATAACCAGACCCGCGGAGACCGGCCGGGGGAGCAGTGTTCTCGGCACGTGGAACAGCGTGTGGAACAGCCACGGCGGAATGAGTGTGCGCGTCCGAGGCACCGAAAGGCAGTCAGTGTGCAAGGGCAGAATAGGTGAGGGGAAGATGGAAGGAGATGAGCTGGAGAGGCAGACGGGGCTTCCCGGGTCACGGTCAAGAGCTTGGATTTTATTTAAAGGTTAAGGGGAAGTCACTGATAGTTTTAAAGTAGTTTGATCTGCTTTTGAAAAAAGATTCTTCCGGCAGCTGTGTAAAGAGTACTAATTAGGTTATTGGTGACCTGAGTGAACAGCTTTGGTCTACTGCGGGCGGAGGCTGGGGGGCAGTGAGGGTAGGGAACGTACACGAAACAGTTTCTCTTCCCCATTCATTCATTCATTCATTCACTCACCCAGCAAATATTTATTACCATCCACGTACGACAGGCAACATCGACATAAGTGAACGAAAGACAAGGTTTCTCTTCCCGTGGACTTTACATGCTGGGAGGGCAGACAGGCGATAAATAATACAGAAGATAATTCACGGTGATTAAGTGCCAGGGAGATCACGGAACGAGATGTTGCGTGTGGGCGGGGAAGGGCCGCTTCAGAGAGAATGGCCACTGAGAACGTGGGGCGCTTCAGCTGAAACCAGGCTCACGAGGAAACCACAGCCGGGGGACGATGATGCTGTGAACAAGCATTTCGGGGAGCAGAGCAAGCTGGGCCCTGCTGTGGGAACAGCACTGCCGGGCTGGTGGTGGGGGGGGTGGGGGGCCGTGGAGCAGAGGTGCTGGCCGGCGCGGGGGCAGGCCTGCTGTGTCCCGGGATCCGGAGTGTCTGAGCACACTGAGAAGCCACCGGCCATTTAAGCAGAGAAGCTTCATCAGAAGACAGGAAAAGAAAGCTAAAGAAAGGTCTTAAAACGCTCACTGTTCAGATAAACAAGATAAGCTATTAGGTAAAATGAACAAAAGAAGCGGAAAATAACAGTTCTTTATTCTGCTAATGGGGAAAAAAATAACAGCAATACGAAGCTAAAATGACTGGTCAGATTTAAAACAATCATACCTAAGAGAAAATTGATTATTATGTGAAATGATATAAAAATAAAAAAAAAAATCACTAAGCACGCATGAGATCAGCGTTATTAGCGAACGTATCTACGGTAAAGCAAACAGACAGGCCAGAGGAAGTGGACTGAGAAAGGCTGTTTATCTCTGGAATAACATCATATTCTATTTTACACAGTTACTACCGTAACAATGAAAGTGAAGAAAAAAAAAAATCACACCTACGTTTTTAAGTTGTTTGACACTATAGTTTCATATTGTATCTATTCCTAGATACAGATTAACACATACTTTTAACCAAACCTTTATTCTAACGCAAGACTGTCTCCATGCTCTAAATGACCTTGGCAAAATTCTGGAAGAACTATCTCAAGACCTGGGGCTCTAAAGCTGTTTTAGAATTAGCTCTGAATAATTGTCCCACAATATGAGTTTTTTGATTAATTGCTTAAGATAAGGTCTCCTTTTCGCTGTGGCCTCCAGTGGCTCCTTCCAGCTCCCGTAATCACTTTTGTCTCATTCTTTCCTAAACCCTGGAAGGCCGCGAGAAAAATCAGAGATACCCCAATTCCATTACTTGAGGATTAGCTAAGAGATAGCCCTTTGTGTTCCATTACTGACCATTATTTGAGTAATTATTCAATAACTACCCTATGTTTGAAAGATGCACTAATTGTTTTTCTGAGGCTCACTCCCGCTTCGTGTCAGGCAAGTTAAGAATGTTACGTTTTTAACGGTTCAAATCTACATTTGGGTCACAGGAGAAATATGACTAGTAACTTTTACTGCATTTCATTTTGCTTTGATTTCTTTTCCTCAGTAAAAAGTAAAAGCTGAAACGTGAATAATTAGTCTGTTGAAGGTCTTACTGACTAACTAGAAAATTAGGACTCTACTTTTGCCCGGATTTATGTCTTACAGGAGTCAAATTTCTGCATAATTTAGATAGAAAATTGGCAGGGGGTGGCTGTTCCATCTAATTTCAGCAAAATTAGTATTCAGCAACCTGAATTTTTGGCAGTATTCCAGTATGTTTATCCAACGCACTAAGTAGACAGAAAATAAAATTGACAATAATGCCTAAAAAGTTAATTTTTCTTCAGCTCCTTTCCCGCCCCCACTCACTCTCTCTCTCTCTCTCTCTCTCTCTCTCTCACACACACACACACACACACACAAACATTAAAAAAGTGAGTGAATAATTTTTAAAAAATATTTCATGAATGGATTCATGGTTTTGTATTCTTCTTTTAATATCAATTGCAGATAGAACAAGAAAACTCACCGCAGTTTCAAAGTACAAAGAACCCTGTAATAGTGAGGTGACTTGAAGATGGTTTACTGAGAGGTAATAGTTTTTATTTTCTAATTACTTAACCTCCAAATAAAGCAAAACTGTTACGTCAATTCTTGACTATCTCTGTTAATAGATGAAAATGACAGACAATGATTCTGATTCATTATGGACTGCTTTGGAATGCGTCCTAATAGAAAGCGGAAAATCCACATAACTCATTTTCTCTTACCTCGGTTCCTCCTAGAACTCACGCTGGCCCAGAAGAAAAACAGTTAAGAGGCACAAATCGTGCATTTAACATTTACTGAGCACCTACCACCTGTAAGCCTTGAGCTCAGAGAAAACTGAAAAGTATTTCTCCTTCGAGGCTGTATTAAGTTTGTGTCGGCAAGTGTCCAAGTCTGACAAGGCTGGGAGCCGAGGGGCAGAGGTCGGTGGGAGAGGGGGTTCCATTCAGCGAGCGTTTGCTGCACACCTGCTCTGTGTCGGGCCCCCGTGCTAAGACGTCAAATAAGTAAAGAGACCCCTGAAATGCTTACCCAAGAGAAACTAACAGACATTTAAAATGACGTCAAATAAGTAAGAGACACCCGAAATGCTTACCCACGAGAAACAAACACGTCATTTAAAATGAAACAGTTTGCAATAGTAAATTGTAGCTGTTGTTATTATGACTATTCCCTCCATTTTGTGCGCGGGATTCCCTTTCTTGACTTATTTAATCATCCTTCAAGATGCAGTTTAACAAAGGAATGAGAAGACAAGCCACAGACTGAGAGAAAATGCTTGAAAAAGACATAGCTGATAAAGGACTGTCTTCCAAGATACACGAAGAACTCTGAAAACTCAACAGTAAGAAAATAATCTGATTAAAAAATGGGCCAAAGACCTGAATAAACACCTCACCTAGGAGGATACATAGATGG
>NW_011888830.1:5741450-5751498 GCF_000151845.1 Pteropus vampyrus
GTTCCCAGGGGCTGGGGGAGGGGAGGATGCACAGAAGGAGCACGGAGGATTTTAGGGCAGTGGACTACTCTGTATGATGCTCCCATGGCAGACACATGTCATTACATATTAGTCAAAACCTACAGAATGTACAGCACCCAGCATGAGTCCTGATGTAAACTACGGACTTCGGGGGACGGCGATGTGTCCGTGTAGGTTCACAGACTGTAACAAACGCACCAGCTGGTGGAGGGTGCGGATGATGGGGGAGGCCACGGGGAGGGAGCGCATGGTAGTCTCACCGTCGTCTTCCTAATTACATACAGGGTTGGGCATCTGTCCGTATGCTTATTTGCCATCTGTGCATCTTCTCTGTCGAGGTGTTTGTTCAGGTCTTTGGTTCATTTTTTTTTTTAAATCGTGTTTTCTTACTGTTGAGTTTTAAGAGATTTTTGTATATTTTGGATGACAGTCCTTTATCAGTCCTAGCATTCTCTGCTCGATTTTGCTGTGAACTTTAAACTTCTCTAAAAAATAGTATATTGAAAAAAAAAATGCAGTTCGAGGCTCATCTCTTCCGTGAAAAGCCTGCCGTAGAATTCTCTACGTATCCTCAACTCTAAAAGAACTAGCTGACATTCGATTCTTAATCATACACTGACAAACTGTCACTGAAATTCTTCTAGTACACAACACCTAGCACATTATTTTTAAAAGTTAAGCGAGGCTTATTTCAAGAAAATACTGTTACCTACACAGCTTCCTTTTCAATGCGTGAAGAAACGCACACCTGACGTTTACACCGCCCGCCTGCTTCCATGCCACGGTCAGAACCATGCCACCTCTCAATTTAACACACACCTGCCTCGCTGGTCCAGGATGTCATCGTCTCTCCTGGGGGGCCCCGCGGATGTGGAGCGGGCTTGCTGCCTCTGCCTGTGCCCTTGGCGGCCGGCAGCCGGTGGGGCTGAGATCACGTTGCACACAGCTTCCTACGCCTGCTGGCCGGCCTCAGGACACCCTCTGTCGCCCTCCTCACGGTCCACAGATGCCCGATCTACATCACTCCCTCTCCCGCTTAGTCAGCGCCCGCCACTCCATTCCCTGGAGGGCCTCGCTGCGTTCCAGCCTCAGGGCCTTTGTGCTGCTGCTTCTGCCTGCAACCCGCCCGCAGGTGCAAGCACGCCTGCCCCTTAGCCTCTGTCTCCTAGTTATCGCCCCTCAGAGCGAGCCCCGCTCGGTGCCGTAAGTGACACTGCTCTGCCCCCTCCCGCCAGCTGTATTTTTCTTCTCAGTATTTACCTCCTGACAGTAATATTTGTTGCTTGATGTATACTGTCCTGACAGCGAGTGCCTCACGGGGGGACTGTGCCTAGTTCTGACATGAATGAATGGACCGCTTGACACACGGCCAGCAGTCGGTGTTCAATGTCCACTACTGCTTCTCAAAAATGATCACAGTGCTTTTTAATATTAAAAAAGTATGTGATTAAGGTCTTTATATAAGGAGAGCGTAACTGCTGTATTTCTTTGAATCTAAGATGTCATCGATTATAAAACACACTTATTTTATGTACCATTAAGAAAAAATCTCTGGCAATTAAATGATGAGAATTAATGACTCAGAAATTTTATTTTAGACTAACTGACCTCGCTGTCTAGACTTATTTAGATTTTAACATCTCACTCAGTTATACATCAAAAAGTGACGTTTGTTAGGGTAGTCCTAAAACTTTATACTTTCAGTGTCTAACTTTCTTAATTATTTTTCAACCCTGAGTTGTCAAAATTCATGCTTTACCACATAATATCAATTTCTGTACCATTAAGAGTGTTAGAAATTTAGCATTCTGTGTTCCATGAGCTTCTCTGACACTCACTGTGCACGTCTGGACGCGCGTGAGCTGGGTAACAACTACGCGGTGGCAGCCACCAGGCGGTGACAGCGAGATGCACGTGGAGCTCAGAAATGCTAAAAATGGAGAAGTGAGCATCTCAGAATCTAGAAAACACGTTTTCCTAATACACAATTGCAAAGAAAATGTTTACGAGTCTTTCCCGAATCTTGTGGTTTGTATCGCATGCTCATTTTACGTACGACCATTTTCTCTCGTTTTTCCTCTGCTTTAGACTACAGCGGGAAGAATCATCCCTAGAGACCTATGGGAGACAGCGCCGATGCGCCTGTGAGCTCGCGCCTGCGTGAGAGCATGCTGGCCGGCGCGCCCTCCTACCTTTCACCGCGTGGCAGCGCCCCACTTCCCTTTGTACTTGGACTTAGGGAGCAGGTGGGAGGGGGCAAAGGGAACCCAGCACGGAAATTCCCCGCATAGATGCTATCACCGCTGGCAGAGTTATTTCAGGAACGGGTCTGCGCCCCTGTGGCACAGCGAGGCTTCGTCAGAGGTGGCACTGTTGCTGGCGTGCGTGCGGCTCCCGGCTCGGAACCGCGTGCCTCACTCCTCAGGTGGGCTCCACGACGCCGTGACGCTGAGAACATGCCGAACGTGAGCACAGACGATGAGACGAACTCTTTCCGCTGTATGTCTCTGATCTGGAATTTATTTCACGTAACTGACATTTTAAAAAGCAAAATGCCATAGTGTGTGCGTGTGTTCTTAAACTTCTCTGTACATTTTGAGTGACGGTATTTCAATTAACATGAAATACACACTAAAGATGAAGGGAATCTTGAAGAGAATATAATACCAAGTCATTTTTTAGCAGAAAGAATCCAACTCAAACTATAAGGATTTAAGCAGAACTGGGTTTCCTCCTAGTCTTGCTCACTTAGTATTAAGTATAACATAAATCAATGTCAGTTAAACACTGGTATTTTGGGCTAAAGAATGAGGTTAACACAACTAGTCTTCACACATCTGGCTTGACTTTAAGTTAGAGAATAGAGACGTTTGAGTTTCACTGGTGATTCTAGCTGCACATTTCTAGTCTGGTCCCACACATTATCAGTCAGTGTCTGTCTGTCTGTCGGTCTGTCTCTTCCTCTCTCTTAACTTTTGGATATCTGCTGCTGAAAACATCTAAGCAGTACTTCTGGCATTTGTGCTATCAGATGGAATACTGACTGGCTGAGATGTCATTCTCTCTACCAGACCGAATGCAGGCTTGGCCGGTATACAGAATACTCTGTACTCAATGAGCTTTTGTGTTTTCTACGAAGAGGGGAGAAAGACGGAGATTATCAGCGCAGGTGAAAACCGATATCACTCTTTGGGGCACAGATCTATCCTTCATACCATTTTAAACAGGACCGATTGTCACGATGACTGATACAGGTGATCTCTCCTTTCCAAGAACGTAAGAAACAGTGGGGAGGGGAAGGTAGGAAATGTGGAGTCAAGAGAAAATGAGACCAGTAAGGAAAACAAGAACTGGGCTAACACTGCAGTTAACTGCATGTTCACCTTGTTTTATTATTATTATTTTTAAATTGACTATACTCTAGTTAAATTTCTAAGACTCGTTTTCCCCCCAAAAGTAACTAAAACACAAATCCAGATGGGATCTTTTCATTTCTGCATCTCCACGTTGGGTAATATAATAACTTTCTTGAATAACTATCATGACATGAAAACCATACTCTGGAGGCGTGACACTTCGCAGCACCTTGTACTCTTCAAACGCCCGGTGCATTTCTGTCATTTTACCTGCCACACAGTATGGTAAACGACCTGTTTAGGCATTTGTCTTACAAGGCCAAAGACATACCCCGATTCTTCAGAAGGCAGGGACGACCATCGCCGTCTCTGTGTGCCCGGGACTTGGCACACGGTCACCACCTATGAACGTTAGTTAAGCCAGGGGAATGGGTGCTCAGTATTAGCACTTGTCGCCTGATCGCCTACAATCAATACACATAATTAAACTGCAGCACAGACAAAATATTCATAATCTAAGATTTGAAAACACAGGCTTTTTATCTCACATTTTCAAATCGAGTTATAATTACCATCTTCTTACATCTCAGAACCTTCATGAAAATCTGTGTTCTGTTATTTACAAAACCTTACTGTATCAGAGATGCAGAAGAACTGAGGGCCGACCCCCGTAGCCTACCAGCATTGAACTTGTGGGCTTGAATTCCTTGGACCAGAGCCCATAGCTAATAAGCCCATCTCAGGTATCTGTGGCAGACCCACCCAGGGTGAAAAGAAAGGGAGCTCTGAGTTCATCCTTGAATGAACTTTAGGACAACAGAAGTATAAACACGGCATAGTGATTAAGAACAAAGTCCCGTGGGGTTCAAGGTCCAAGTTTGCCACTGATTGGCCGCGGCACGCAAACAGGTTACTTGGCTTCTCCGCGTCCTCGTTCATCATCAGTAGGATGAGGGATCATGATAATAAAACCAACTCTTAGTTACTGTGAGGAGTGAACTGAATGAGACGCATGATACATATCAAACACTCAATACACGTGAACTAGTATATGGGTTATTTACCAGGCGTTACATCTAAATAAGGCAGACAACAAACGAAAACCACAAACAGCCAGAAAAACTAGGCAATGCTACTAGTAATATTAGCTGCTCTGACTGGCATCAGGGGGCAACGAACAGACTCAGCTGGCAATGAGCGCGCACGTTACGTTCTTGTTAAATTTACAGAGTGTACCAGATCTGGTAGATGACGGCTTGGAAAAGGGATTTCTAAAGACAAAGATCCTTTCCCCTCATAGAGATATTAACATACTGTATGTGCCACAAAAACGCATGCCCTGTATTTTCCCACGCTAATTTTGTGGTGGTATAAGGAGAATGAACACCAGCATCAGGAATAGCTTTAGTGTTGCTGTCTGCAAAAATTAATCATTCAAAATCACTTTATCAGACGGACTCCGTTTCTTAGGGAATACTTGACCTTAACAACCTACTTAGGGACGATCAAGATCAGTTATAGATAATTCAAGTAAGTACATATTTGTCTGTCTTTTTCTCCTTTTCTACCTACCCACCTCCTCCTGCAAAATATACCCTTCTCCCTGTAACTGCCACCCTTTCGGGATCTCTCGCAAGCTGTTTCCTTTGTATTTACTCAGATATTTCATTTCTGACTTGGGTTCACTGACTCTGACTTCCTTTTCCCGTTCTTCTCACCTCCAGACATTTTCTGTTTGCATCTCGCTACTGTAGAACCACCTTAATTCACCTTAATTCACACAGTCGTCCTTACCTGGGAGAGGACTGAGCTGATAACGACAGGGATTTAGAAAAATTGTTATCAAAAATAGAAAAAAGAATATACTTCTCTCAATTAATACAAATGAAGAGATTCTTGTAATTCTAGTTATAGCTAGTAAGACCTGTCTCTGCATAAAACATTTTCTGATGTTTAGAACTTAAATCCTTTTGAGTAGAAAAAGAGAAAGGATAATCTTGATGGCAAAAAAACCTCCTTAAAACATAACTCTGCACTGCAGAACAAATACAGTTATCATATTAAATTCGAATTTATGAGAACTTTGCTTATGATAATAACTAAAGAGCAAATATTTTCTTCAACATGCCATTAAGATTATCAACAAATATAGAACACTAAAAGATCATTCTGCTTTGGAAATGAAAATGTTAACGTAAGCCCATGCCTTCGACAATCTTATGTCTACTTTTCTAGAGGTCAGGATTTTCCTCTAAGGTTTAAAATTGATCTCCCGCCTCTGTCAGAAAAAAACCCAAAACACAACAACAAAAAAAACCCCACACAGATAGTGTTCCATTGGGGTGGTGAGGTCATAGGAGTTGTTCTTTTCTACTTTCCATTTTTCTGTAACGTTGGGCATATTTAAAAAGAAAAAAAGAATAGATTGTTTTAAAAGAACATTTACTTGATCTTTTATAGGGTCAACCACCAAGACAGTGAACTCTTAACTTCTACCAAAAGAAATGAGTTTAGTGTTGGAAAAGGTTAAGAGAACATGGTAGACATATCCCCATAAAGATGTGTAAATGACCTACATGCTTGACTCCTGTGTTTGTTATTGTTTGATAGGCAGGCCACTGGACTTCACAAGTGAGGTTCATGGGGAATTTCAAACTCCTAAATGATAAATGAAGCACAGAACTCAACCCAAAAGCTCAGACTGCTGAGATGTACCTTAAGATGCGAACACGCTAGCGGAGAACTGTTGTTTGCTTCATTCAGTGTTTTCGTACCAATATATTTTCTCATTGGGTTGGTACAACGTGAAACCACCTTGGTGTATCCCACCAGAATCAGCTCGGGCTTTCTGTTTCTCTCTCACCTCTCAAACACCGTGGCACCGAGCACAAAACAGTAAATAATAAACACTGTCTAAGAATGAAGTAGTCAAGACTTATTCGTGTTGATTGTAAAGAGGCTGGATGCTTCCTTTTTAATGACATGAGAGTGCTCAAGAAGAATGTTTAAAATAAAATTATAGCCTAAATATTGCCAACTGCATACTTCAACTGTCCTAGTTTTTCTGTTTCTATCAAATTTTATAAAATTCAAGTATGAAATATAATTTATACCTTGGAACATCCCTTTATTTTCAAAATGAAAATAGCTTTATTATTACTTCACATCAAATGTTAGCTCTATACAAATTTTTTATTTGAGATAACCTAGCATTGGTTTTTATATAGTCAATCATGTGTGTAAAATTTTAATTCTTTCCCCATTTATTCAAATACAATGGACTATCAACTACAGCAGTATTTGTAAAGGGAATCAAAAAAATTGGGGACGGAAGTCCATGTTTTGTTTGCATTTCAATCAGGAAGGTACTCTTTTAAAAAATTATCATCATGCATCAACTTCTGTATTTAATTCAGGATGAACATCAAAGTACTAGAAACTAACGTGACAACTAGAGTTGGAAGGAAAAAAGGCTATTTTGCTACACAGCAAATACAGTAATACTAACTCCAAAAATAAAGTCGGAAAAAAATAATTAAGCTCCTTTTGAGCATTTTAAACATAAAGATGTGGCAAACACAAGAATAAAAATTAGCATTAGTTTTCATGCAAGGAATATTACAGATGATAGATAACAAACAAAGCCCCCCTCCAAAGTAGCCAGGAGTTCACTTTAATGACACACACACATAAAACCTGTAACAAAAAGGTTAATAAACAGACACACAAACTATACATTATTATTTAAGATGTGATAAAAAGCAATTTTCAATTGCATCTGATATCCTGCTCTTATGACTATTTCTGTCCACACGCTACGAATCAAGAAAATAGAAGGCCAACCTTCAACTTGAACTGTTTTGCTATGGGGGATTTCTGTCATGATCATAATAGGATTTAAACATAGTTGCTCATTTTAATGACTTTCATTTACATATAGAAAGAAAAAAAACTTTTAATAAAGATAGTATGAGGAAATGAACTGGTTGGTAGGCAGACCGGAAACCTTACACAGTAGAAGATTTATACACATTAAGAGAAACTAATGTTACTAAGTGGTTTAAATGTATAAGCTGGGCGATACGAGTTTTCTAATAAACCGATTATTTATGACAGACCAATACACCACTCCAATTATGCATTGTAATCTGCTTTTCTATTCTCTAAAGTGATATACAGCTGAGGCAGAATGAACTCTGAGTGCTTTCTAAATGTTTCAAGGAGTAGCAGTATTATTCTGTAACACGGCTTGAAAACAGAATACGTTTTATATGTTCCAGTACATGAAACTGGCATCGGTAGTCAAAATATACACGGGACACTAACAACTAAGTAATAAACCGTGATCAAGGGATTGTTAGCCATTTGCTCTCAAAACCGATTGATTACCTAAATGAGGAGAGAGTGTAACTGTTTTGAGTCAACAGTCAAGTCCCGATCACCAGGCGTGAACTCAGTTACTTGTCCTATTATCCAATTAGTACCCAGAGAAGAACGCCACGCCCACATTGCTAGTCAGCACAGGGTGATCAATGGGCAAGGTCCCAGGGATTCGAGTAATGGATTATCTTAACGTAGATACTGAGGCATTTGTTTGATATTTGGAGTTTGACTTGATTATCATCTACGTTCTATAGAAGGGGAAGGACAAGTTTGGAGAAATTAAGGGATGGGATTCAGATAGCACAAATATCACAATGGAAAAATCCCACCGGTTTTACTCACAAAGTCGTCTTTCCCTGATTCCGGAAAACACAATAGAGATATCTACCATATCAGGACTCAAATGCAAACCTGGTCCAAAAATTTTTAACAATTAACATTAGCTCAATGATAGTTTGTTTATTTAGTGAGCAGAAAAAATCCAAGTAGGAAGAAGTACTCAATTATAGCCTTGAGAAATCTGAGGATTCCAGGGGCAAATGTTTCTTTTAAGAATTCCTTTGAGTTTCAATACCGAGAGTTGAATTTATTAAGCCAACAGGTCACCATTTTTAGAAAGAAAAAAATAAATATTTCAACATGGGTCTGACAAAAAAATTGATTGTAATTCCTTGGAGATGGACAATTGTACCTTATATATATAGCTCAGTTTATCTATTAATTAGCATGAGATTCTTAGTAAATGTTTTTTGACTTGAGAAGCATGTGTGCTTAGCTTTGGCATTATAGCTTTTGATCATATTCAGAATCAGAAAATAAAAATCACTTTTAAAAAAACTCCACTGACTTTTAGACTCTCTCCTAACAATAGTATCAGCCATATAGCTGAAAGCTCAAGATTTTAAAATGTAAACTTGCGAAAGTTTACCTGAAATGTTCTTTGTACTAATTTGTGCAAAGTTTTCAAACTTTGATGATGACCCACAAGTAAAAAATATTTTACATTCTTCACACTCACGTAGACACACACACATGTAAGTACAACAGACGTGTCATGAAATAATATGGACCCTCAATATGAGCGATTTAGTCATTGAATTTTTTTTTTTGATGCTGATTTCAACTCACTAAACTTGACTAAACGACCATTAATGGGTCATAACCTGAAGTCTGAACGACATCTCAGTTTTGTTTAAAGGGGCAGGGGTCTTGAAGGGACTTAACACAGTCCTTAGTTTAGTTTTGACCGAAATATTTTGGATAAGCCGTAGAATACTAAGAAGTAAGGATTTTTAAAGGCAGCGGGGCAACAACGTCCAGCTCAGTAGCCTGAATACATTATATTTTTTAGCAACTAAATACGGTGAAAAGGACAGAAGAACCAGCAAATAAAACTCCTCTCACTTCCTACTTCAAAGTAAAGTTAATTATGTCTTGTACTAATTAGATTTCCAAGAGAAACAGTATGTACTATCAACAAGACCGAGGAAGAATTAAGAAATATCTAATGTCTAAGACAGCTGCCGACCTAAAAAAGAGCCCCTGGGAATTATCTGGAGATTCCGACTTCCCTCAAACAGAGACCACTAATGTCCTCCAGATTGGCTGGCCCAACCCCTCGCCGTCTCAAGAAAATGTTTACATTACAGCTGGGTTCAAATGCAAGGTCAGTTAGCTTTAAGATTTGGCAAACTAGCGACAGCTTTTTAGCTACAGTATAAATCACTGTGGCCAAAATTATTCACTTTCTAAATTAACAAAAATAGTGTCACTCTACTTCGGTGCTACCAAATTTCTTTAAAAGATTTGGTACAAAGATAAGCTTTGTTTAAAAAATGTTTTACCTGCAATCAAAAAGCTTTTCAGGTTTGGCCATATTATGTTAAAGAACAACGATTAACTCTAACTTTTATCTGCATGATGATTTCAACAGTGCCAGTTTATATCCAATGAACAGATAAGGCATTTATAGTGTACAAATACAGAATTGTTCTTTCAAAATTGTTTCTGTGAATAATACAAAATAGACACCAGGAGATTATTTTCTATTTCATTCTTTGCTACACACAAATCAATATGACTTTATTTGGGATAAGATAGATAGAAATACATTTTATCATTTATGTCAGAATAAAATGGACAGCATGGAAAGCATCAACATTATAAATAAAGATTGGGATCACAGAATCCACCCACAGCATTCATCTAGTGTGGGAGAAGACCCAACAAGCGAACCAAGCATTTCATTCATATTTATATTTATATATATGTATGTATGTATATAGACG
>NW_011888830.1:5753348-5769361 GCF_000151845.1 Pteropus vampyrus
TTTCATGACCAAGAGCTACCTGTGAAGCTGACGCAATGGTTACAATGACATGAATCACACCATTCTACTTCTGCATATGACTGAAATTTCTAGAACAAAAAAAATTTTTTTTAAAAATTGAATATTCCATATGTTAGCATCTACGTATGTATGTAACTTAAAAACATAGTCAAAATAAGAATACCTACATTAATTACTGAAGAAGGTTAAGACAGAGACACAATGTAATAGTCCATTAACCAAAAGGGAACTAGCCAGGCCACTGAAAACATAGTTTCTGTTTTGTTCAGACCTTAACAAGTAAGCACTGGGTAGCGCCCAAACTAAACATGTTTCAGTGTAGTTTTTTTTACTTACTTTGGAGTAGTCCAAAGTTTTTTTACTTACTTTGGAGTAGTCCAAAGTAAGTAAAAAAACTACACTGAAACAATTTACTTACTACTCCAAAGTAAGTAAAAAAACTACACTGAAACAATTTACAAACCATTCACGCATTTTGACACAATAGATACGATAGCTCATTTAGACTCTCAGGGAGGCTGAGGCTTTAAAAGCTACATGGCGTTAATAAACTCAGGATGACATAGTTCTTTAGGAGCCTGAACTCTTCGCAAGAATCCATGCTCCTGTAGGAAAGTGGAAGGAAAGGGAAGAGGAATGGGTCTTCAAGAAAGCACTGAGGAGCAGGGAGAGCGTGGGATTCTAAGGTTCGTGTTGTAAGTATTCGTTCATTGTATATAAGTAAAGGCCTAACGGGTCAGTGATTTAACAACAAAGTTTTACTCTTTTAACACTGACATAATGGAGGTACATCAACAGGTACACTGACGTATTTACTCTATTAACAGCAAAGCACCAGCTATCAAAGGAACCACTATTTAAACGTCCGCATTTACCTCAGATTTGAGTTCTCAAGTACAAAAGCTTAGGCGGCACTTACTGTCCCCTTCCCCGACCCAGAAAGGTATGAGCAAAGAGGCTTCAGACATTTACAATAGAATATAACAATTTACAGTGCACATCCAAATTTTTAGTGTTTCCACGTATTTTTAGGATTAATTCAGTTTTTATATTCTTAAAATTAATTGACTTCTTATACTTATCGCATTTCATGACCAAGAGCTACCTGTGAATGTAGCTCTTTGGAGCTACATCCAAATGTGGAAACACTACAAAGCAAACATTACGTGAGATCAGATTTTCCCTCATTTACTCTTCTGAGGCAGCTGCTGAAGGCCTACCACGTGCCGCGGAGCGGACAAGGCTCTGAGCATGAAGTGGGGAACCAGGGGTGCTGCCTGCTCCCCCAGAGTCCACTGTCTGGGGGTGAAAAAGACAATAAATAAATAGAGACGAACTCGCAATTACAGTTCTTGACAAACGCTGTGAAATACACGAAGTGACAGAAATTAGCAGCGTGGGGGCAAACACCTGCTCTGGCCGCGGATCCCCAAGGAGGGAACGGAAGCCAAGAGCCGAAGGATGGGGAACCGAGCGTCTCCCTCTCCGACCCTGGCGTATCTGAACACAAATCTCAGCTATCACGTCATTTCACCAGTAAATACTTCCATATGTATTTATAACAGAAAAGACATTTTTAAAAAGTGTATAAGCACACTGCCATCACCCCATCTAGAAACAGTGACGAGAATTTCAGCGCCCAGTTCACATTCGGATTTCCTCCGAAACTGCAGGAGATTTTTAGAGTCGGTTTCTTTGCATTAGCCTCTACGCAGGAGCGCGCTGCAGTGCGCCGATGTGTCACCGAGTTTCTTTTGAACAACGACAACAGCTCCCCCTCCTCTCTTTTTTCGTGCCATTTATTTGCTGGGCCATGTGTTGTGCAGAATGCCACATTCCGGATTTAGTTGCTTCCCTCCCCACGGGACCGTTTCTCCTGCTCCGTCACCCTCCGTGTCTCCCATAAGCACGCAGCTGGTTCTAAGGTCTTGATTACACTCAAGGTCAATTTCTTTGGCAAGAACACTTCATGGATGCTGCAGAGCACTTTTCGCTGCGTCACACTGGAGGCACAAATGTCTGGCTGTCCCCCTTTTCGTACTGTCAGGATTCATCAAGGGGATCTGAAGAGCGGGTGGAAGAGCGTCCCTCACACAGGGGACAACAGTGAGTGTCCTCAGGCAAGAGGGGCTAGGTGGGAGGTAAGTGACACCAGGGAAGCTAGAGGAGATGCGGTTTATACGGAGAGGTTTGGAAACTGCGTAGTGAGTGAGCTCCTCATCGAAAAGGGCTTTAAACACTAATTTTAAAATGCTATGGAAATACTATGGCATAACTGGGTTGGCGACCTTTTAGAAGTGGGGCGCGCGTGCTTACCCGAGTTCTCTATTTCTATTATTTATGAGATGAAGAGGTAGAAACAGGATACCGGGGATTGCCTGGGGCAAGCAGGGACAGACAGTGGAAGTAGCTGCTGAGTGACATTCCTGTGTTTATCCTGCATTCAGTAGAAACCAGTTATTTACTCTTATTTCATCTCCATCTGAAAACCTGATGGGTGAGAGTCACTGGCAGAGGGCGTTCTGAGGTCCGATTCAGGAAGAAGAAGAAAAGCACCATGAAGACGGTTCACTCCCCAGAGGGTTTCCACGGGCGCGGGGACCTGAGCTGACAGACGAAGCCCCTGGCGAGTAGCGGCTGGGCTGGATGTGGAGCCGGCGGGAACGGGAACTGACGGACTGGATGGGCTCTTCTGTCTGCTAGGCTTCTGCCTGGTACACCTGCCCACTCCCAAAGATTCTGACTGTTTCTACCTTCGGAATTACCACACAGTCCAGAAATTAAGAAAATGGAAGCTTTCACACCTGGAAGGGTTAGGTCATTCAATCTTAATTTTACGGATAAAACCAGGATCTGCTGGTGTCACAGAGATTATAAGGCTAATTAGTCGCATAGGGGAGTCCCAGAACGAAAAGCGCCTTTTACACTGTGGTTCTCTTTACTTCATCATGTTGTTTCTTACTCATAAAAATTACTATTTAAGAATGGTTCTCCCAATTGTACTTGGCTTAATTATCACAGATAACATCAAGTTCAAATTTTATTGCATCTGTTAGTTCTTTATTTTCTGTTTCAATTCCTCAAAGACGTGTTTCCTGAATGATGAGATAATGACCATCATATCTTCCCTAGTATATATAATCTCTCTCAAAACAAATGTATATAAAAATAATAAATCACCAATAATCACGATATCGGAATTCTTGAGGACAATATTATTAAAGGGAATGTGACTCTTTGTGATAGCCTAGGCATTGTTTAGAGTAAGAGTCTCAACCCAAATCCCTCTGGGGACCAGAAAAATGCAGCCAAGAGCGAAGTAAGCTGGGTCTATTGCAGAAACGAGTCCTGAGCCCACTGCGAACTAGAGAGGACAAGTCTCAGCTCCAGGTAATTGTGGCCATCACTGGAATGGAAGCTCCGTGCTCTCAAATCTTCCGATTTTTAAGGAAAAATCTAAAAACTGGTTATTTGGTTATTTTAAATTGCCAATTTAACAATGCTGGCGAGGAAAGAAAAATTTCAAGTACACAGTGTCACTCAAACTACACGTGTGCGGATGAACGAAAATGACCAGCCACGCCCACTTCATTTGCAACTGCTGCTAAGTGCCCTGCTGTGGCCAGCCATGGAAATAAAGCCAAACCACACAGTCTACACAATTTTATAGAATAGTATTGTACGAGGGCTGTACTATTACACTAAGTACAACGAAGTCATTTGTTAAAATGCATTATTTTACTTACTTTGCGTCTACTTCTCTGCCAGGGGGCAGAGTACTTGCAATCAGTGTCTTCTGTGAAACTCATGAGCAAATGCTCATTTTTGTGTACAACTAATTTCAGTAACAAAGTTTTGTGTACAAAAAATGTAAGTATTTTTTCTTAAAAATCTAAATTTATTTTCTGAAATGACAGTAATCATCATTCCAGATAGGCCAGATTTCATTTATCGACTCTATATAATCAAAATTACTCATGGTTTGAATATTCCAGCCTTTCCTCATATTCACTTGTTTACCATTTCTATTTTCTAAAGAAATGTGTTTTGATCATATCAAGAATTAATACATTTTTTTTAATCTCAAAGCACCTTCTTGAAAATATCTGAATAGTATGACGAAACTTTCAAATTAGAGTTTTTTTCACTCAAATTCACAGAATCAAAGTCAAGATACCACACGAACCCCCAAAATGTATCACGTCATGTATCACGTCACCCAGCACTGCCGGTACGGCAGATAACAAAACCTCGAAGATACTTAAAGCTACAGTCGAACAGCTGTTTTCTTTACATCAGGAGCGCTACATGACAAGCAAGATACCATTTTGAGTCAGATATCATTTGTTTGAGTTTTGTCCTTATTAAACAACTTAAGAAAATATGAATTTTCTGGTTTGCACTTATTGAGATATTTAGAAAAAAATTCTAGCCTGGTTCACAATTCCATATACAAATAAATATTTAAATTCAGTTTAGAATTCACCAAATTATTCTTAGCTTTTGATTAGTAGTTAGGTTAGTGTCCCCGAAAACAAAACAAAACGAAACTTAGCTTAATACTCAGAATTAAACATGTTTAAAATTTATAAGGTATAAAATTTATTCCAAGAGCCCTGATATTTAAAAACTTTTATGCTGCAGTAGTTAGCATTGTGTATTGACGCACATCATACTGTGCGATATATTTTTGTTAGATGCTTCGTAGCTAAACAAAGCGAGAAAACTCGGTGTCTACAAACTGCAGTGTGCAACATCAGGAGACCGAGGGGCGGTGGGCGTCCCGGGTGATGGCGACCCCAGAGCACAGGTGCCAGCGTCGCTCAGACCCGGGTGCAAAACCTGCCTCTGCCCATTCCCAGTGATTCTATTCTGCAATATCTCTACCTACTTTGCCGTAGTGATTCTCCTCGCTGTTACGAGAATTCAGTGGGGCCTAATAAAGCATCGGGCACATGTCAAACGATTAAAAACGTTCGTTTCCTTCTGCCCTGGATTTGTGGTGATCGACCACAAATAGTATTCCTGACATGAACGCATCATCCTTTCCACGTACTTGGCTTGTCCTCCCACCTTCTCGTTCTCTGTAAGTGGAATGATTTTTTAAAGTTAAGTGATGCAGCAGTTGATCCAATGATTCCAGGAAGGTGAAGGCCAGAGCAGCTTCTGGCAGAATCGGGACCTTTCGGTTTAGCAGGAGTGCTGTTTTGTGGGATAGAGAGTGGTGGGGTCAAGTTCTAGCCAAAGTGGAAAACACGGTTCTAGCCATGGGGCGTTTCTGGACCTGCCCCCTGCTTCTGAGTAGGGCTGGCAGTTCTCAAACTTAGGCACGGAAAACAATCAACCAGAGACCTAAAAACAGGTCCTGGGTCCTCAAGAGATTCTGGCTCAACAGGTCTGGGGCAGGGCCCATGAACTGGAATTTACCGAAGCTCCAGGTCACGCTGATGCTGCTGGTCAGTGGATCAGCTTTGTCTAGACCACCAAACGCATTCCAGACACCAGGCCTCCAGGGAAGAAGGGATGGCCGCAGCTCTGGCTGGGACGTTACCCTCCTCCTCAGACACTTTGGCTTTCGAAGCAAGTCTCCTGATACTTAAAATGTAACCTCTAAGCACAGTAGTTCTCAGTTGCGGTTCCCCTCGGCCCCCAGCAGCAGCAGCATCACTTGGGAACTAGTTAGAAATCAAAACTCTTGGGCCCCTCTCAGACCCACTGACTCAGAAACTCTGGAGTTGGGGACCAGAAGTCGGTGCTGTGAGCAAGCGTCAAAGTGATTCTGATGCAGCCTAAAGTTTGAGAACCACTGCTCTAGCCAGTTCCCATAGCCACTTCAAACAGCAGATCCAAACGAACCTTTCTTACGCACCAGGTTTCCACGTACGCACTGGCTGAAGAAAGGGTTCTGCGGCTTGAAAACTGTCTGGGATTAGCTTTTGTCTCACTATGTGCTTTGTGACTGGCAGCGTGGAGTAACCTGCATACTTTGTCGAGAAAAAGCTCTGTGCGTGCATGTACGTGTGCGTGTGCGTGTGTGCTTTTCTGCAGCAGCTCTTAGTAACTCAGATTCAGAAGGAGGAAAGGTGGATAAGTATGGATGAAGACAATGATGATACTGGGTCGTGACAGATGACATTTATAAGGTGTTAGGTACCTTTCATCTATTAACCAATTTAATCTTCACAGCCACCCATAAAATAGCTTTTGTTAGAATTTAATGTATTTAAAGTTACCAATATTTAAAAACCAGGTTTCAATTAATACTACGAATTTCCAGTTTCTATTTTTAAAACTTAAAATCCTGGCAACAGAGGGCTTACACTCCTGCCTCGCACTCCTCCTGGGCTAAGCAGTAGCCCCCCGATTTTAGACAGAAAAAGCACTCTCCAGTTCCAAGACTGCCCTCCCACCCCCTAAATCATTTTCATTAATTTCTGGTTCTGGAAGTTGAGTTCATTGCCCCTCCTTAAAAAAATGGTTTAGGTCTATCTGTATAGAGAGAGGATGGGGACAGGGAAGGAGGGGACAGTGGAATTGGAGCAGGTGGAAAACGCAGACCGGAGGTGTTGATGGGAATTACCTGTAGGTGTGGGCACGGGGCACATTCTACAGGCTACCGTATAAATCACGAGCATCCCTCACTCCTCCGTCTCTGGAACTGATCACCTGTCTATTCCTGATGCCGCTTGGTTTAAGTCTTCGTCGACTTTCGCTGATTGTTAGAACTCACCTCACTAGTTCCTTTCCTAGTCTTTCGCGGCTCCCGCCCACCTCTGCACTGCCCGAAGAATGCTCCGAAATACAATCTAATCGTGCCGCCCTCTTGCCAAAAACCTGTCATGGTTTCATATTATTGTGACAGCAGCTTTCAAACTAAGACACAGAACCTTCTCTCTAATGAAAAAGCTCACCTGGGAGACAAACGTATTAAAAAGATGGCCAGAGGACTGCTCTGGTTGGCCCCCACACGCGGTTCTCGCCTGCTTCCCGGCGCCCGTGGTCATCCAGCTGGGGGTCCTGTCTGCGGCCGTCCCTGAAGCAGGAGGCAGCTGTGTGGCCGAGGACAGCTCCGGTGGGCACGACAGGCAGCGTGTCACCTGGGAATCATCCGCAGGTGACAAGAGCCTCCATGGGTTTGGGGACACACAGCTGGCGCTAACTCGGCTTCCACCATGCAGACTGGGAACTGTCCGAGGGGAGGGCCAGGCCACACGACGCGAGAGCCCGAGGCGCCGAAGGACCCCGCGGAGGACCGCTGCAGCGAGGCTGGGGAAGGCACTCTCGTCTCATCCAAGCCTCTGTGTTTCGGGCCTTTTCATTACTGCAGCTCAACTGAATACAGCTTGATTTGTGGGGTTTTTCTAATGTAGACTTTTAACCTTTTTGGAAAGCGAGCCAATGATAAACTAAGAAAATTCTATGCTCCCCAAATAACAAAATATTAAAATAACCACCCGAATACCCAAACTAACAAAGTAATGCACATACTGACTATTGTGGGGAGAAAAAAGAAGTTGGCAGAAAGAAGATATTCATAGAAACTTCCCCTCCCAGGGCGAGAGGGAAGGCCGGCAGCGGTCGATTTTCTTATTTTAAAAAGTACAGCCAAGCAGAATACGACATCATGTAGAAAGCATGGGGACAGAAAACTAGTGTTCCTTCTGTGAAGAGCAGCGGAGGGAAGCCTGACGGGCGGCGTCCCAGGGGAAGAGACAGGCAGCTCTGACGGGGGCCGTGCCGTCCTTTCCTCCCGAGCTGGGGTCGGCGAGTAAACGGCGCCGTGCTGCAGAGGACGGGACAATGGCAGAGCCGCTGCAGGCCACCGACCAAGCCGCGAAGCCACTTCACTTCACTTCTCGCGTTTTTCCTGTGCTTCAGCCGGTCACAATTTCCCAGACGTTTCGCATTGGTCTGTTACCTTAATAATATTTTGCAATATTGCCATAACTTCGAAATTATTATCCTTTTATTAAAATTCAGCTAATTGCTAATATATATGCCCATTTTATCCTTGTGCTAAGCAATACCGGTGAAATCACCAGATCCTTGTGTTCAATTTATTTGTCTGATATACATTAAAATACAAAAAATAAACCTAAATGCTCACTGGTTTGTCGCCCACTATCACCTCGCTTGCCAGCCTACACTCTGGGGAACACTGGATTTATCTATTTATTTATTTGGGGCTGGGGTGGGGTGGGGGGACTGGGTGCAAACACCCTCACCAGCACCACAATGCTGTGCTCTAAGCGCAGCCTCAGGCGACACCTCCTGGACGGGGGTGGGGGGGGCGGCGGCTGCAGTGACTCCAGGCGCAATGGTGGCAGCTCAGCCGACGGACACGTGCGACGCCCAGAGTGTGCGCGTGCCAGAAGCCGGGGCTGCTTCTGTGACAGCTGATGAAGTCACTAAAGCCATTCTCCTCTACAGGAAACTAAGCCAGGTGACCCAAGGAACATGTTCGCCCAGCGACAGTCACCGAAATTCCAGTGTGAAATGCAAGGGAGAAAGTCAAGGGTCTTGAAAAGGCGAGATGTCACGTGCACAGTGCTGCATGAGAACCGCGTGATTAGGCCAGGGGCGTCGAGGGCCCCAAGAGATCAATCAGCAAAAGAGTAAGATGTCCTTGTCGCTGCCGTGCTGGTTCCACAAAGTTACAGTGACCTGGCAGAAACCTGTCAGTTTTCCTAAAACGGCCACCTTTCTAAATCTTTCTGTATTTTACTGGTTTTTCAAAGTTTCCCTCTGAAAGGAGAGAGAGCTTTGGAGTAATAAATAACCTTAATGAGCAAATCGCCCCCTTCTCCATCAGACATCAGGCTTCTCCTCTGAGCTTCATGGGAGTGGAGAGTGAGTAACCTAGTCCCGCTCTCTGTGACGTGGCCATTCTCAGATCCCTTATTCGTCCTGCTTCTCGGCTAGGATGACGTGCCAGTGATTGAGAGCAATGTTAATACCCAATGTTCAAATTAAAGATGAGACACAATGAAACAATAACTTCGGTAGGAAAAACTCGAGGAAATTTGGGGGAAAAGAGGAATTAGACAGGAGAAGGAACGTATGTGCTAAAGTACTCAAGCAACAAGAGAAGAGCCTCTTCGTAGGATCAGCTCACTTCCTAGGAGCCTTTAACTACCCCTGACACCATTCACTAAGTCACAGTCTATTAAACTGCCTTTTGCCTGATTGGCAGTTGCCAAGAAACTTTTGGTAGATAACTTCCTGCCACATTGTTGCTTTTACCATATATTTTAAAAAGTACAAACGACATAAATTGGAACATTTGCCCAATTTTAAGCTTCGAAAGGAATCTTACTGTCTTGCAGTATTTTTACCCCAAGTTGTAAACTTCTTAAAAATACTTAAAAATACACTATAACACGCGCGTCTTCAGTATCTGAACCCTTTCTACCCAAACTCAAAGTGCGAATGAATATGGATCGCGAGGGATACTTATATTTCCATTCACATTAAAATAAACAGATTGTCTAAAAAAAAAAAGGTAAAATAATAATTTATTTGAAATTAGGAAAAACAGTCAAAATTCATGGCTTCCCACCAAACCACGTGCCTCTCTCCCGACTCTGCAGTTTCTCTCAGAGGCGGCACCTGCCACACGTGCTGGAAGCCCCAGCCTCACGGCTTTCTCTTGCTGTCTGCCACTTCGCCTGCAGCCCTCAGCTCCCCTACCGTCCACGGCAGGGGCCTCACACTCTCTCACAGGGGAAGCCGGCGTCTGCTCTGTAAACGGCCCCTTGGCGTGTACTCTTTCAATACGTTCACCTTTTATGGCCCGTTCAAGACCGAGAACACTCTTCACAGCCACAAATCAACACGCTCTCATCTTTCTGAGAATCTTTCATTCTATTTTTGTGTTTTCCACTTTTAAAAGAGACATGGGCACAAGAAATATGCCACTTTTCCTCTTAAATCTGCCAAGGAAAAGGAGAGCACAAGAAAAGAACAGTGTGAGAAAAATGACAAATGGCAACTGACAGCCTCCTGGAGGAGTGACGGGAAGTGGACTCCCGTCACTTCCTGCGGCGGATGGAGTCTGCGCGCCCGACCCAGAGTGGGCAACGCTGCGTGCTGAGCTCTGGCCCATTACGGCAGGCTCGAGAGAAGCCCGAAAAATCCCACAAACGAAACAGATTCCGCTACCATCTGCCAGATGCAACCTCTGCTTGGGCCTTTTCTCTTTAGTGTTTTTATTAGAAATAAAAGTTTATTTTGACTTTTCCTGCCACTGCTAGCTGCACGACAAGCTCATCTATCCACGCCTTTAGTTGTTCTTTTACTCGCTTTCTGACTCATTCGGATGCAACAAATACGAGACACGTATGGTGGGCCAGGCACCATGCGAGGGAGAGGACAGTCAATTATGAGTATGGCAGACAAGGTCTTTGCTCATGGCATTTACATGGAACATAACGGGGCAGACAGACGTTAAACATACATCGAAGGTGATTTAATTTCACCTGTATTAGGGCTACGAAGCACCAGCAAAGACTCGGCTCTCTGGCACGGGCCCCTACCGCTTCACTCAACCCAGCCCCCCCCATCTACCCCCTAGCTGCGATGACCAGGTCCCCACTTCACCACTCAAAAGTAAACGGGCCCGCACTGCCTGCTGGATTCAGAACAAAGTCAGCCTGACATTGAAGGCCTCCCCAAACCGGTTTCAAGCTCGTTTCTAGCCATTTCTACCACTCTCTTCTTCGTGGCCCTTGCTTCCAGGCAGGTAGGGGCCCTGCTCTAACTCAGACACCTGTGACAGTTCTCGGATACCCTCATTCAGATCGGACCTCTGTTTTCTGAATCCCTACGACACCGCATGTATTTTATGACACTTGGTGTCATCTCACAGGATGGACGTCTGAATGCTTGTCCTGGGTCCCCTAATAAATTGCAAGCTCCTCAGCGGGAAGATCTGTGCCCTGTTTATTACCTCAACACTCACGGATCTATCTAGTATAATAACAGACATTTCTTGAATAAGCACATGCTAAATAAAAAATAATAATTTTGTCTGCCTGAAAAAAGATCAAATTCAAAAGCGATCAACATTCTCATCTTTACTATGTTAGCAGTCTTCTTCAAATTATACTTCTACAATTAATTCTAATGTCACATATTATACAGTGCTAAATTCCACATCATCTAAGCAACTGCAAAGATGAACTAATCATAACACCTCCCTGCTTCATAGATAAGGAATTATTGCTGAAGATAAAAGCAAATTAAGCCACAGATTTTAATGCAGTTGAACACTTCTGACCTTAGTAAAAATCATGAATTTTGCCAAATACCATTCTCCCACTAAAAGGAGCAAAGGAAGGCTTCACGGAGAAACGGCTGCTTGCAAGGCTGAAATACAGAGAGGAAAGTACATCGTGAGCCTGGAACATCCTGTTGTGCCAGAAAGTAAGAAATGTTCCATGGTTACATTTGGGACAACGTGAGCAGCAAGATATATAACAACACAATGACAGGACAGATGATTACATATTGAATAAAAAAAGAATTCTGAGTCCAGTCTAATAACTTAAAAAGGGGATAGGAATTTTTCCTAGAAGAATTCCAATGTAGAAGAAATGAAAGCAACTGAAAAATCAACATTTGACAACCGCCATTATTATATTAACTGATTTAAGCAAGACTCATCAGTGAACACTGGAACAGACTATCCATGTAGTCTCAGAATGCCAATGCCCCCTGCCGATTACTCAGCGATCTCCAGGGGGCTAGCCGCCTTTATGATGGAGAAGATCTGGCAGGCACTACGTTGACTTAATATCATCACCACCCCCAAAACTGGATAAACTGACATCATACGCCTCCTGATGAAATGCAATGAAAACAGCATCAGCTGTGACGTATCCTGAATCTAATCACGAGGAAACAATCACACACATCCATACTGGCCTGGACTCGTCAATAACATCGCTGTAATAACAGGTTTCGGGAAAAAGCTAACGGTTAGACTGAAAAGATACATCTTAAATGCAATGTACGCCCTCTCACTGGATCCTGAATCGAGGGGTAAGAAAGATGGCCACAAATAAATTCAATGGGAAGACCGGAGAAAACCGCGCTTTAGACAACCATGTGACATCGACGTTGGGTCTCTAAGTGTGCGCTCTGCGGGTCCGTAGGAGAGACGTCTACACGCTGCGGGAACAGCGTCCGCAACCTCGCTCACACGGTGCAGCGAATAGTCGGGGGGGGATGGGTGTGTGTGTGTGTGTGTGTGTGTGTCTGCATGCGTGTGCGTGCGTGTGTGCGTGGGTGTGTCTGTGTGTTCAAAGAGGAAGAAAGCCAGTGTGGCAAAATGTTAAAATGATCACGTTTGCAGTACACCTTCCAAAATGCAAAAGGTATTTATCAGCCAAAGCAGCACATAGAAAAGCAATGTGAGCGCTTATTTTCCGAAACAAACAAACAAACAAACAAACAAACAAAATTAAATATAACTGTCACAGGATTTAGTTGACCAGATGGAAAAGTTTTTAATAGTACATTGTTGAAATGTCTTAATATGAAATACTAATTTAAGAACTTTTCTGATTACTCCCAGTAAATATTAGAGGTTAACTCTGTTAAACACTAAACACACAAAATAGCGTGCTGAATGCACACCTCAAAGTGAGTCTAAAATAAAACGAGCCATTGAATTCAAAGATCATGGGAAGAAGTGGATGATCAAATGTAACTGGCCATCTAAACAGCTACACACAACATCGTTCCCATGCAAGCCTAATTTCAAAGGAAAGTCGTTTTCAATGGTTGGTTGGTCAAAAACAACATTAAATAGCAAGCACTAAAAAGTTAATTGAATGTTTGCCAGAAAGAGTATGACTCGTTTTTATATGGGATAATTAATTTCTTTGTTTTTATAAGAATTTTAAAGAGTGACCGACATGCACCCCGTGGGTAATTAACTTCATTCAAGACCTCTTCCATCTGCGGCGTGGACTGTGCATAGGTTTGGACACACTCCAAGAATGTTTTTATTTGTTTTAAAATTTTATTTCCTCTAGTATTTTTCCTTCATCTTAAACATATACGTTATAGTTTTAAATTTCATTATAAATAGCTTTAACTATATCACTGACACTATACCATAAAGAAAAGAGGTTTATAATATGAGGCACTCTGAATTAAATTAGAATCGAATGCAATGGATCTTAGTAATTTTAAATATGTAACCTAAATTTTACTTTTTTGGATTATTAGTTTAGGTTTAAAAGAAATCTGAACATTTGGAAAGGTGCCATAAGCATGCTGAAAGAAATTATATTTATATATAATACTACTTCATGAAGCATAACTTTAAAAGATAATTTAAAAGATTAATATGGCATCCTAAATGCAAATTATTTTGTGATTAACTTAAAAAAATTATGATCTTAGGATAAAATTCACATGCTTCCAATCAAAATATTTTCTTAGTATGAATCCTAAAGAGAAAAAGGTTCTGTGAAACAGAGTACGTTAAAAATAAATAATAACCTAAGGTATGCAGGTGCATTTTCCTTTTGTAATATCCCTGAAAGCTAGGGAAACTGCTGTATTTTATGACGATTTTTATAAAAATCGTTTTTCTGCTGCAGTAAATCAAAGAATCTGAATACTTTCTATTTTCTGAGACCGAATTCATTACACGGAAGAGGGGCACAGGGTTTCCGAGGCGGCCAGCGTCACGATGTTTGCGCTTGTTTTCTTGGTTCTTTTCGGAGTCACCAAACAGCAGCTGGCTGACCGGCTCTATCCACCTGTTCAGCCGCCCTTCTGGCAACGGTAATTACATGTGACACAGTCACTCACTTACCTGCAGCCTTCTAGGTACCAAGATCAATTGAATCCCCACTCAGTGATACAGTTTTCTATTTATTTCTTCATTAACATGATTTTCAGACAAATGCCTCCATTAAAAGCATAGTTTATCAATAATTGCTATAAAACATTATTTGTACCCTCTATCAATTTTCTCCACTTTTTTAAAGAACAGAAGACGTATTTTGGCAGTAAATGACCCGGTAAGTAAGATGGTAAGCAGTGGAAGCCTTAGGTAAAGACAAGTGCTGTTCAGGTAGGCGTGCTAAGGTAGGCGCACCAAGTAACACCGGCCGGTGCATTTCGCTGTGGTGCAAGCCTTATACCATGACGCGAATATCTACTGCTTATCAAAATATTCTAATAGATGGTAATGGGAGACAAGTAAAAAAGTCCTGATTTCCTAGCAGATACAAGGAGACGCTAGTGAACATGGCAACTGAGCAAATACGGGGAAAGCCAGTCCTAATTATAGTCCAAAAGAGATATTTTTTAAAAAATCACCATAATCCCACAATCCAGATTTTTAAAAAATCAGTTAATTTTGGTGTTTACATTTTCTTTTACTATTTTTCTACACATATTTCAATTTTTTCTCTACTTAATTGGAATCGTACTTTAGAGTTCATGTCCTATTTTCACTTTCCATTACGTAGAATATATCCCTAAGTAACTCACCTTCAAAAGCATGATTTATTTAACGAGCACTCAACAGTTTATCATATAAGTTTACTTAGTAAACTTTTGGCAGTAAATGACCCGGTAAGTAAGATGGTAAGCAGTGGAAGCCTTAGGTAAAGACGAGTGCAGTTTATCATGTAAGTTTACTTAGTTATATCATTTACTTAGTAATATTTCTGCTTTTAAGCATTTAGGTTTTTCCCTTAATTTTTTCCTTTGTGTTCGTCATCAACAAACTGGAAGCTTCCTGAGGACACAGACTGTCTCTCCTTGTCTGGCCCTCCATATCCAGCACAAGGATGTACATAAAATACACATTGAAAGTTTGTTGATTTAAAGAGGGACCATGCTGTAATCTGGTCCCCTATGTCACAAAACTGCATTTTACAATGAAATCAAGATTAAATAATCATTATTGAACAATCAAAGAAGGGAGAACTTCTGGATCAATGAGAATGAGAGAGGGATATATCTCTGCTCTCATCTAATCCTCCTGCCAAAAAAACCAGAGTTAATAAAGGAACTTAAAACTGTGTCGAATCCACAAAGATAAAGCAACAGAAGTGAAAATAATGAATAAAGATGTCAGCGTTTTTAGAAGATGGACAAGGGAATGAGTGAGCGTGTTCACCTTTGAAGGGAAAAGAAAAGCTGATAGTTAAAGCGCCCTGCAAGGAGAAATGCAAGTGAGAAATAAGCTGCTTCCGGGGACATGTCATGGGGAAGCTTGGGAATCGGAGGCACCAGGTCCCTTGAAGGTGGGGCACGGGGCTAACGAATGGAGGAACAGGCGAATGCATTAGAAGCCAGCGACCCAGGCCTTCTCAGTCTTGAACAGCCAGTGGAAGACAGGGGGCTTTGCATCAGGGAAGGGAACGGAATGAGTACACACCAAGTGCCAGCAGGTCAGTGAAAGCAAAACAGAAACCCACACAAAGGCGCGTCATAGTGGAATTTTAAAACACGGTTATAAAGAATGCGAATTTGCTAGAGAAGAAATACTGACAGTATATGAATGACGGGAGTGCACGTGGTACAGGGTTTCTCAACTATATTATTAAATGGTAAGATAATGGAGTAATGTGTTCAAAATTTCACAGGAAAATAAATATCAACCTAGAATTTTTTATTCAGCCAAACGATCTGTGGCAGGCAGAATTCTAAAAATGCCTGTCACTTGTGTGTCCTCCTCTCCCCTTTGAGTTCGGTGAAACCTGTAAATATGATGCACTTGCTCCCATGATTGAGTAAAAACAAGATAAGCCAAGTGGGCCTGATCGAGTCCCGTGGATCCTCTGAAAAGGGTTTTCTCTGGCTGGTAGCGAAAAAGAAAGGCAGGGGTTCAGAGCATGAGAAAGATGTGACGGGCTCTTTTTGACTTGAGGATGGAGGGGACGCGTGGTAAGGAATGTGGGCAGCCTCCGTGACAGCCAGCTAGGGAGCAAGGCCCTCAGCCCTAACAGATGCCAGGAGCG
>NW_011888830.1:5770921-5772396 GCF_000151845.1 Pteropus vampyrus
GGTTAGGGGAAGACTACAAATGTCTGATATTCCACAGAAAAGCTGGCTGTCAGTAGAGAGCTTACTCTAAGACAACACAAATACAGAAAAAAAGAAAGGATAATTTTAGTCCCAGTGAGAGAAAACGAGCAATTCCTTTGGTGGGCACATTCGGAGGGGCCGACCAGCTGGAGAGAAGAAAGGCGTTTTGAGCTGGACGTACCTTGTTGGTGAAAGGTTGTCAGTGCGGGGAGGAGCCCCGCCCTCCTGTTTTTCTTAAAGAGTTCTGAGAAGGATGACTAAATAAATAAGGGGCATTCAGAAATATAAAAAGAGGCGGCATTTCAATGATGATGATGAATTTATGTAAGAAAGCTCCTAATAAAGATGGAGAATATCTTATAAGAGGTTGCTGTGGGCCAGGCAGGGGGAAGCAGCCGAAGCTGGAAGGGCGGGAGAAAGAGATAACCTTGGTAGACTCGCACGAGAGAGGCCAGGAAGATGCTGGAAGCAAGGAGATCAGGGGAAGGAAGTGGCGACGGTCACAGCAGAAGATGACCAGGAGAGTCCTGGCTACAGGAGTGTAAAAGAAGTGACAGTACGATCGGTGGTAAGAAGGACAGCGAGCAGCTCAGGCACAGAAGCCAAGTGACACATACGAAGCGCAGAAGAAAATACTCGAGAAGACGAAAGTTTGGCACAGTTAAAGGAACCACGGGCTCGGTGGGGACTGTCACCACACAGAACAGATTTGCGGCAACTGACACCTTGCGTAGCTCCTCCCTACATTCTTCCGTGTTTATTATCACTTCTTAAAAAGCAACATATCTTTCAAGTGATACACTTAACCAAATTCAAAACCACAGAGAAAACATTTCTCTCCGTTAGGCCTAACTGATTCGTCATTAAATAACGAAGCTGTCTTTCAGTAACTGGTCTTTACATTATTCTCTTAAAAGATACTAAGTTCAAAAAATAAGTAGCAATTTTCCCAACATACATCTCAAATAATCAGACTGTATTTTAAACCCTATTTGTAAATTTTAATAAAATATATTGAAATCATGCAAAATTACTTCCATTTCAGGCTGTGATTCCCAAGTACAGATGGACAGACAACTGACCAAATGACTGACCAACAGATCCAGCTGTGACTTTGTAAGAAACGCTGTGTTTCAAAAATCAACCTAAATTTCACAGCAGAACTGATCATTTGCGACAACAAATATTTTTGTTTTAATAATTTGACCATACTTGACCAGGTTAAGAGTTGCTATTTTAATATAGTAAAAGAAATTCTGAAATACTACGTGCTGCTTTAAAAAAACAAAAAAACATTTTTTAAATTATAACAGAAGAAAAACAAGAGTAACTGAGTTTTAATTTTTTTTTTCATCTTTAAAAAAAAATATTTGCAACTTTTGTAATCAAGCAGAACAAGGAAAAGAAAGTCATGGTGCCCCTCATGAAACCGTCCTTGAAAACAGGAGTGGTGG
>NW_011888830.1:5773011-5784879 GCF_000151845.1 Pteropus vampyrus
CGTATTGTAACACCACACAGTACTATTGTGCTTGAGTTAACAAGCAAAGTAGATATTCCATTTATACTGGCAATGTTCCACAAACAACAAAGCCAAGTCCAGTAGATACAACATTTTCAAAATGCATGTAAACTATTTAGATGAATTCTTTCTGCCGACAATCCCAGGGGAGAGAAGAGAAAATGATGTGTTTTACCCTAAGAGCTCAAAGCTCTCTAGGGAGGTAATTCAATTGAAATTTTACATTCAGCCTAGCCAGGCAGTGATAAACAGATGCTTAAATTAGCTGCCTTATACCATAATCAAAAATCTTAAGAAAAAAAGTTTCTCTATAATATAGAGAAGAAGGTGGAGAGAAAGCAGAAGGGAAATAAAACATTTTTAAAAGCTTACTGACATTCTGAGAAAAATGTTTTTATACCTTCTTCTGTAAGTAAGTGGTATATCGTAGGCGTCAACCATGCTTTTCAGTACATTTACTGGTTAGTCGGTGCCATGGGGCCAGTTGGCACACAAATAATCAATTAAAAATAATTTTTATGCTTTTAAAAAAATTGACATAATTTGCAGTTTTAAAATTGGTTGCATGTACATTGTCTCTTATGAGTGTCTTTTTCTATAAGCATCTTCAAGTCTTTTTTGAAAGCAACTAGTGCTACAAATAACAAATCATAAAATTATTCTCCCATATCAAAATGGGTAAAATTATAAAAGTAGCTAAAAAAAAATTGACAACCAGCAACCAAAAGGAAATAAATTAATTTATATTAAAAGTCTGTAACTTCCATTTAACTGACTTACTAGGTTAACTAATGCTTTCCATTTCTTTTCTGTAAAACGTATCTGCTGACACTCCCAGTCTGCAGAAAGCATGCAGCCAGTAAAGACGAGCTGCCTCCAGCAGGCCCATTAATATTCCATCCACTAGGTGAGCTATATGCTCACCAAAAATCAGTTGTACTGTTCTCGAACTAGTTTTTGAGAGCTGTACTTGTTACTGTAGCTATGTTACTTAATTAAATATTAACCAAGAAAATATGAGTGCGAAAAAGAGACTTATTTCTAATGAAAACTGAACCAAATGCTTCAGGAAGACCCAATGTAAACTAACCATTGGGGGAAAAACAGCTGTTGATGTAAGCAGGGGCAAGTATTTTATTAAAAATTAGAAGGATTAGAAGTTAAAATCTGGATTCTGCACTGATTACTTTGCAAGTTTTTAAAGTTCTAACTTTAAAGAAACAAACTTGAGCACACAGGTGATGTGCTGGTGTTTTTTATGCAAGAAAAGCAATGTTAAATGCCAAATGAAGAACCAACACACGAAGAACCTTGACCCCACTTAAAAAGACAGGTGAATGTACCTTTATATTTCTTAACTGAAAAATAGAATGCTAAGGATTTCATAGATGAATCTTCTTTTTCCCTTTTAAACAGGTCCCTGCTTTAACTTCTTTTCTGTGATTACCTGGCCGGCTGTGATAGGCTAAGAGGCTTCTACTCTACAAGAACACAGCAGCTCATGCGTGGGTGAGACGATTCACTAAGATGCCACACGACAGAAACAGGAACGGGATGCTAAGAGCATCCAGCTAGGCCTGGATGGCAAGGCGCGGTTGAAGAGGAGCTGGAATGAGTTCGGTCTTAAAAGGCATCCATCAGTTCTGCAGGCGGGTGGGGAGAGGCAGAGGTGAGACCACGGCACTGCCAGGGGCCGCGGCTTAGGCTTGTGAGTAAAAGCCCAGGGAGAGTGATGGAGAGTGAGGCCCGTCTTACCTGCCATGGCCAGGAGTGCGATTTTTTATCAGGAAGGCAAAATGATTTGAGGCAGCGCGGCAGCCATCCTTCTACTTCGGAGGGGCTCTTCGGCTGCAGGGTGGGCTGGGAGAGGGAGGGCGCCAGCCTGGGAGGGCGACGTGGGTGAAAGCAGAGCGGCTTGGGCCGGGGAAAGGGTGGGGTTCACCACCTGGGAGGCTGAACTGGCCGCAGCTGGAGAGCTGATGAGAAGCCCGCAAGCGGGAAGCATTTCAGGGGACCGCAGGGGCTTTCGCCATGGCATGGAGACAGATGACAGGCGGTTTCATGGGGTCCAGATGACGGGCGCGCCCAGTGCGTGGAACGAACTGTCAGCACGGCCTTAGGGGTGATGCCCCGGGCGGAGCGGACTCCGCGGGCCCTGACTGCGCGAGGGGCTCAAGGCTGGAGGGGGCGTGGGCGGCGCCGCTGGCGGCTGCGAGGACCAGGGAAGCGCGGTCCCGGCCACCGCCACCCGAAGGCCGTGACCGCGGGTGCGCTCGGCCTCCCCAGGCCTCACCTCCCCAGGCCTCACCTCCCCATCCGTCTGGGGTGGGGTGCTGGGGGTGCTCCCCTCACAGGGCTGCGCGGGCGCGCGCGCCCAGGGACTGTCTACAGGAGCGGCTGCCAGGCCGGTCCTGGTTGTCACCGTAACCAAGGCTGTTCCTGCCGCTGTCACCATAACCAAAGTTAGCCGAGAGGCTGAGCACCAAGTGCGAAGAAAGGGAGGAGATGAAGAGGAAACCGCAGACAAGCCAGACGTAAGAGGCAGGGCAAGGGACGGGGAGGAGAGGGGAGCAGTTTTGTCAGAGAAGCCACAGGAGTCTAGTCTCCAAGAAGTCCGTGACCTTGAGGCCACAGATGGTAACCTAAGGAAAGTTCTTAAGACGTCAAGTGGGTTCAGGAAGTAAGAAGTCCCCCGAGATTTCACCAAAAGCAGTTTCAAGAGGATGCTCCCCAACCTTTTTATGATTATAAGCCCCATATAAAAAAAAGATTTGTCAACTGTCCTACCTAGGCATCTCTATCAAACACACACCTACACTACCGTGAAGGGACCACACAGGCTTGAGCGTTTTCCTACGCTGACAGCGCCCAAGACATAAAACTCCGATTCCAACAGTCTGATTGAGCACGTCCAATCTGGGGGGTGATCTCCTGCCAGCTCAGACTGGGCGGCTGTCTGCCAAGCCCTGCGTGGCCAGCAGCCAGAGCGCGTACCAGGCGCCAGCCGGCGAGTGCGGCCACTTTCCTGCTGCTCAATGGCGCTTGTGCCCCATTAGTTCAGTGGGTGCGGCCGAAGGCTTTGAGGCCAGTGTCTTTTTCATATTAGGTGACAATGAGTAAATACTGGCAATTTCATCACCTGGGCAAACCATGTGACCCGCAAGCGCTCAGCTGGCCCCAGTCGGCGCTCCAAAAGCACATTGGACGAGTGAGTGACCGAAGTCACCTCTCAACACGGCGGGGCTGAACACAGCGTACCGACCAGGGTTTAAAGCATGGAACACAAATAAATCAAACGTCGTTAAACGTAGCAAATATTAATAAAGATTTTTTTTTTTATAAATTTAGATGAAAAGACACAGAAGTTAAATTTGCTCTCGCTGTGTCCCAAAACGTCACCCGTGGGCCCTGCCTTGGAAACCGCTGCCGAAAGGTTGATCAGAGAGTCAGGAAGCGAAGAAAACGCGCCGGGACGGTCCCGGGAAGCTTGCTGTATGAGACAGATGCTGTGTGGAGCCCGGCCTGGAGGAAGACAGGCTTCACCGTGTCCCGGGACGGGAGAGGTCTGAGCGCGCCTGCAGGCTGCGGGAAGACGCGAGGGAGACAGAGAGCTGGAACTGAGGGTGATGGGCGTGAGCAATGTGCCCCGTGCCGGCAAGCTGGGCCAGGTCACCACAATGGCTGGGGCGTCTTAAAATACGGACTCGCAGGCCTGGACATCTCCGTTAAAAAAGCCCCCGAAGTGATTCTAACATCGCTGTTCCGTGGGACGGAGCTGGAACCACTGGCCTAGCGGGTTTTGTATTGAACGGATTCGAAATGCTTCACTTTTCCGACTCTATATCATACCCCGGTGTTCTGTTTTAGATAGCCAATGAGAATTATAAAGAATTTTAATAACCTAAAGGTACAATCAAGTATCTTCCTCTCTAATCCTTAACTCTTCCTTTACCATCCCCAGTTCTCGCTTGGACTGAAAGCCTTCCTTGAGGTTTGTTCTCAGACTTCAGATGATTCAGCATTCAAACACTCCTGGGGCTCTTATCTGTTTCAGTCACAGGCAGTCACCTCATCTTGCCTCAACAGTCCACACTTATCACCAGGAAAGTCTTAGGCTGCATTTTCTTCTGCTCTGCGCTCTGATCTGCTCCCTTTCCCTGTAAGCGGCAGAAGTGGGGAGAGAAAAAGAAGAGAGCGAGCGAGAGGACGAGAGAGAAGAGCTGCAGACAGGGTTTCCATCGTGAGGAGAACGCCTTTCGTGACTCCTCGGAGTGACAGAAAGTTCTCTCCACACCGGCAACGATTTTGTGAGCAAAATTCCCAGCCGGTTCACGGCCGCGCTGTTTGACGTAAGACGGCAAGTCTCCGTGTAATTTAATTTCCCCAGCAACCCTTGCAACAATGGTATCAGTTCAGAACCTGCTTTAGAGTCAGCTTCCCTCATCATTTCCTTAACTAGCTTGGATCCTGTACATAAAGAACATTTCGAACAAAATATAAAGATACTCTTAAGGTATTTAAAATGGTTTCAATAAGAGATTACTCCAGTGTATGTTATTTTTCTATCAAAGTCATGAATATAAGTTGCACTTCCGAAATAAGACTGACACGTGACTTGAAAGCAGAGATCAGGTTATAAGTGTTGACAGTAAAATGAATATTAGTATTAAAATGGGAAAATAGGATGGCACCAAAATTTATTAGATATCTGCTACGTGCTCTCATGTATGTAAGTTATCTCATCTAATTTTTACAACAACCCATGAGATATTATTACCCTCGCTTTGCTGATAAGGAGTCAGAGGTTAAGAGATTTCCAGTTATTAAGCGGCAAAGCCAGAATTTTAAGCCAGGCCTATGAATGCGAAGCCCAAGCTTTTCTTTGGTTTTTATATATTGTGAGTAGAGAGAAAAATAGTAGTAGTTGTATATTCAGGGGAAAAAAAGAAGGGAAATACGGAAAGATGGCAACAGAAAAGGGAAGGGGTGGGAGAGAGCAAGCAAAGGACGTACCTGCGAAACAGAGGGGGTGGGGGCGGCCAGGTGACGCCAGAGCTTCGGGGCACAGAAACAGCGGGTACAGGTGAGGGGTGGTGGCTTACGCCCAATATGGCTGACTCGTCCAAAAATATCAACACAGGGAAGATCTGCCCTGAACTTAAAACCCTGATAAAAGGTAATCAAAAATAATAATCTGGAGGTAAGCATCCACGACAACGTTCAGCTCGAAGAGCCTCCGTTTAGAGAAAAGATGTGGTAATGAAGGCAGGGCGTTTTGCTAGAAGGTGACGACAAAGCACGTTTGCCCCTGTAAGGAAGAAAGCTTGGTCGTTACGGGAGAGGGGATACCTGTGGGTAAGTAACAAGATCAAAAGCACAGAAAAAGGTATTTGAACTAGAACCGCTTATAATCAAATACAGACACAAAGGAGAAAATGGATATAAAAGAGACAGGCAGGGCGAAGCAGAACAGAATGAGACTGGTCACCCACAGGGGTGGGTGGGGACAGCGGGAAGGATGAGGGGTGCGGCCGTGGGGCATACAAAATGAGGGTGACACTTCCCTGAGTATACTTCCCATTTCCTGGAACCATGTTAATATTTTACATAAGGAAAAAATCTCAACCTCAGGGGGTGTGGGGGGGGGGCGGGGGCTAAAACTGAAATAGAAACTAATGAATCGAACTGTGTTTTAAAGGAATAACATAACCATTCGGGACGCAGGAAAGGGAACTAATCCCAGTGACTGTGTGCGTGGTGAAATATACATAACATCAAGTGTGCCATTTAAGCCGCTCCCAAGTGCACAGTGCAGTGGCATCTGTGCAACCGTGGCCTCTATTTCCAAAACTCCCTCGCCCCAAACAGAAACTCTGTAGCCATTAAGCAGTAACTCTCCATTCCTCCAGCTCTTCCAAGTAACTTCTGAACCAAAATTCTAACTCCATACCTTCCAACTAAAGATTCAAAAATAACTGTGAACAAAACTGAAGTCTAGTTAGCAGGTTTGCTTTTCACATTGCCATGGGTTAGCAATTCTGAAGCTGCTTTCTGTATATTCTAGAATAAGATCATATAGATTATTAGAATAAGCAAATAAGAGAATTTCTGTGCTATGGATTGATGGATATATTTGGAGTTATGAGTACGAACCCATGTTTTTACTACTTACGGAGAGAATATAACGGAAACAGACACAGATGTGTGTGTGTTTCTTCGCTATCTGCTAAGAGCGGCTAAAACCAAGGAAACTAGTTGCGATGATCAGCTCCAGCGCCCAGATCCTGGATTCTAAATTCCATTCCTCAAACAAAAAGCGGCCAGGGCTCTCTGGGGAGACAGCGGATCCCAGGACCGGAGCTGCGAGGTACAACGAGAGCCTGGGCCACCTTGCTGGAAGTAAGGAAGTGCTCCCAGAATGACAGAAACGTGTCACAGGACACTGGGGGCAGCGTGGGGACGACGTGAGCACCAGGATAAATGATGACAGCAATGGAGTATGACACTGACTGTAACTAAAACCCACAAGTGTACCCTGGTAGGGACACATGTGTAAGTAACTGGGAAAGGGAGGGGGCTCGCCCTGCGGGCAGAATGCCACTAACACATGCAGGAAGAGGACAGAATTAACAACTTACCCGCCAGCACCTGCGCCGAAAATAACTCGCCCGGGGAAAGCTTGTCAATGGACGCGCACACTGGGGGTGAAACTGGGTGAGAAGCAATATTTACACATTCTCAGCACCTTCCTACAAGACGGGCTTCGATGACAATGAGGAGAACAATAACTGGTAGTGCAGGAAGCTGGCAGGCGCCACCTTTGCCAGGTAAAATTTACACAAAATCGACGTCACGGGGCCCTTCGCATGACACACGAGAAGCACATGACACCACTTCCATGGGATTCTGGACAAAAAGACAAGTAACCTGCATCTCAGGGGGAAATATCCGACAAACTCAAATCGAGAGCCATTCTGCAAAAGAACCAGCTTGTTCTTTTCCAAAAATGGCAAGGTCATGATGGGCAGACACTAACGGAAGAATTGTTCTAGATTAGAGAAACTGAGAGACACAACTACGTGCCACAATCCCTGACTGGGGGCCGCGCCAGACACATTTTCAGTCTCCTGTGCTACAGAGGACATTACTGGGGCAACTGATGCCATGTGAATATGGTCTGTAGGGTACATAATATTATATCGAAGTTAATTTCCTGGTATTGATAACTGTACCGCGGTTACGCACGAGAAACTCGTTTTTAGAAAATAAACACAAATACTCAAGGGTAAAGTTGTATCTTGTCCACAACTTGCCTTTAAACAGTTCAGAAAGACAAAGCAAAGCAAAGCGTGTGTACACGCAGAAACAGGATGACGAGGGAGTGAGGAAAGATGCTACCATCTGGGGAGTCCAGATGAAGAATATGTGGCAATTCTTTGTGTTATTCTTGAAGCTTTTCTCTAAGTTTTGAAGTAAAACAAAATCATCCAGTATATAAAACCAGCTATTGCCTAATACTGCTTTGCAAGAACCTCATCAAGCGACCCAAGGCAATGCCTGGATAGCACCAGTGACGATGTCGCCACCTCAGCCGCTTCCTGTATGAACTGCATCTTCGGGCCGCTGCGATCCACAGAGCAGTCTTATACTGAGTGGAACTCTATCCCCGTTTCACCCATCACACCTGGGTGCCTTTTCCTGTGGTTACAAGTCATCTCCCTAACTCCCTTCAAGGGCCTCGTATCATCCTTTAGGCTTAATTGTAACTCGTGCTTCTTTTTGTAAAGACCAGGCTTCTTGCTCTTATTTTTTGCTTCCGAAGATTCCTTTTCTCATCCTCTTAACGTTATTTCCTCCGCTACACAGTGAGGTAGCTGGACGAGAAGGCCTCTAAGATCCTATCACGAGACTGAGTTTCTCAGAGCAGGGTCGGTGGAGTATTTGCACGCCTGGCGCTGACTCGTAAAGGAGGAATACGTGGGCCGGACCGACCCAACTTCTAAGAGACTAAGATCGATGTTTCTTTGATATTTTCCAGTAAGCAGATCTCTGCACAGTGCCACCGATCACATGTAACTTTTCAAAATTTGAATACGAAAACGCCTCGAAATTTCTAATTGTTTCCCTGTAATCCAATGAAATATACATCGCTTTAGGAAACACCTGTGTTCGTGAAAACTCGTGGAGACATCAAACTGGCTTGATTTCCGATTTTGAATCCACTGCAGGCGCCCGGTCCGCATCTGTCTGACTGAACTTCCTGCCCCTTTGCCTTATTCCTCCGCGACACCCCTGGGAAACCACAGGGACAGCTGTGTGGAAGCTGATCGACATCTTACATCGACAATCTCTCGGGATATTATCTCTGCTTAAGAATCTCACAGTGCAGTTCCGTAATTCTTTTTATGGGTCGAGCAGGGCAGAGAAAGTAGTAACTTATGCAAAGTTACCCAGTAAATGAGATTTCAAGTTGAAATCGGAACTCAAGCCCGAAGGCTCCCTGTCCGTCCTCCCGCATCACTCGGCCACCTGACAGGAGAATGCTTCCTCCAGGACAATCTTTTTGCTGCATTTCAATACACAATTGTTACTCGATCACATTTTGAGGGGCTTTCTAGAAATTGAAGGTATATTGCTCTATTTGTAAAATAGAGCATATATTTGACATAAAAAACAAATTATCTATAAAGTTCGTGCTGTGTTGCTAACTTTTGTACTAAACCTGCTATCCATGTTGTGTGTTTGAGAGACACGAAAGTCTTCTGTTTGTCTCCTTCCTAATTTAATTAGATCACCCTATTGCGTAACACGGGGTCTTTGAACGGAATTCTGGAATTCTGATCTATTGCTGACATGCAGGTGTTAATTAAAGGCAGCTCTCGAAGGTTAGAGACTCACGATAATAAAATATAACTGAAAACTCTTAAGATACACCGCAGCATTGCCACACATGGTGGGAAAGCAGTACGTTAAAAGAGCTAACTTTTTAAGGGGGTCCTTTGGTGGGGTGACTAATTTCTCCCCATTTATCTCTTTGTCCCTCTGACCACCTATATGCAGGATTTACAGAAATTTAGATAAGTTACTATTAGTAGGTTATGTAGTTTAAATGTTACACATTCTGTAGTACTCATGATCAAAAATGATGTTTGCCAAATTACAATGTAAATAGCTTACTGGTAAACGGGAAGGAGTTGGTTCTGATAACCTTGGCCTCAGAACACAAGCCATTCAGAAAATGGACACGGACGAGGGACTTAGCGCCTGGGAAGATGCGACTTGTTCTATGCAAAGTAGCTTGTTCTAGGAATATGACCCCATTTACAGGAAACTGCTCTCAAAAGAAAAAATGGCAGCATGGTGATGCCTCCCATACGGTCTGAGGGTGGGGGCAATATAGGAACATTCAGATGCAGCTTCTGTTACTCAACTGTTTACTCAAATACTCTTAAGTATTGTTTTACAGTGCTGGGGTATCGGCCAGGGTAACTGTCTATTTCCGATTTCTCACATCCATTAATTAATTCCCTCTCACATCCATTAATTAATTCCCTATAGACCATCGCCTAACCTATGAAATTTTATGACAGATGATGACATTAACTAGAAAAGGTTTTTTGTTTTCAGATGTGTAAACATGTTTCAAATGAAGGCACTCCTCTACATTAGGTTTTATTTTCCTTAAATGTCTAAGGAATGGACTTTTAAAATGCAAGTATGTATTTTTCTTTATACGCATTATCATCTTTAATAATACAGGTTGACAAGACTCTCACTCTAAGAAACAAATTTAAATTTAAAAAGCCAGACAAAAAGCCAGAGGTAAATAATTATGGTCAAATCGAGTTATCCCACAGGTAAAGGAAGGAAACTAAATATCCTACAAACACCTCCCACCATTTTTAATGCTGTCTGCACAATCTTACATAACCTGTTGTTATACTTTGTATTTCTTTTAGAGGTCTACTTTGGGACTTATTAATAAAATAAATTTCTAAATATCATCTAAAATAATAACTATGCCATTTTCCAAATAAAAGTTCCTTATTGTTCATTTTAATCTTGCGACAAAGATGAGGGTAAGCATTATTTTTTTATCGTGCATATATATAATTGCATTTCATTAATAGTATATAATTCCAAAAATCTTTCGTATATAAGTTTGCAATTATTATAATTATCTACCTACAGTTTAATATTCAAAATTGCTGTATGGCTCTGGCTTCTTTCATTCAACTTTATGTTTGAGGGATTTTTCCACATTGTGCGCCCTAGATGATTTTTCATTGCTATATAATATTCCACGCTATATTTATCCACTCTACTGCTGACAGGACTTTGAATCTGCTTTTGCATTTATTTTGCATTCATTTTTTTCAAGAAGGCTACCAAAATTATGTAAGCTTTAGGTTTTACAAAACCAGGATCTGCTCCTAGGGACATCCATATGATGAAATGTCTTGCATTATTTTTAAAGTCATGTTTTAGAATAATTAATAGCATGGAAGGTCAGTGTACACGACATCATTTTGCATGCTAGTGGCACACAGTTCGGACTCATAAATGTCTACTGAATAAATATCAAGTTGGAAAGTACAATGAAAGTCACTCAAAGGAAACCCTGACAGGTAAGATGACAGAAACATTAGCTCAAATGTATTTTAGATCTGAACTGTCACTGCCCTGTAGGAACTACTCCCCTGGCTGGGCCTGTCTCAAAACAACACATACGATGTGCAGTGGGCATTGAAGGGAACACAGGGACCTGAATTTATGATACGGTTTTTAAAAAGTGGAGTAAGAACCAAGAAACCTTATTCTATCCCTATCTGTCACGATCCAGCTTTTAAGACTTTGCTCAAGTCACCTCACCACTATGGGCCTGAACTGCCTTATTTTGTAAATAAAATGAGTGTGATCTGAGGTCACTTCAGCTCTAAAATTCTTAGATTCTCTTACCGTGAGATCATAATGATAAAGGAAAAGCATTTCTAATTTTTATTTTATTAAGAATTTGAAAATTCTAATAATACATTATACCATATTCTCATACACATTGCAAATATTTAGGAATTAAACAAACAGGTACTTTTTACAATAATTTTTTCTCTATGTGTCTTAAAACCTGAGCGAGAAATTTCAACTTAAAAAGAAAACCTTTTGCTGACAAATCTGGGCTAAGAAATGTGTCTACATATTTTACTCAAAGTTTTAAAAATACTAAGAAATTAATTATGTGAAATACATTCGAATGTGAAAGGACAAAAATCTCACAGGGATCCACGACCTCACTACCGCTACACCTCAGGTCCCTCCTGATAATTCACGAAGTCACGAGTCCAGGCATCTTTTAAAAAATGTATGAAATCGGTATTAATTACTCCTAAAAACTCTTGGAGGCACAGTTTTCTCACTTATTCCGTAAGGTTCGCGACTTATCTAAATGTGTGGTTACAAAAAGGGAGTAGCAAGTTATAAAGTATTTTTAAAAATCTAAAAAAAGACAGTAACAGAGGAAAAAATAAACATCAGATGTGGAATCTCCATTTCAAAAAAAAAAGTAGTGAGCAGATAGAAAAGTGAGCAATTTGGGTAAAGGAAGTTCAAAGAGATTTGAAAATCAGGATGACAGTTTTATTTAGATTTGGTAAAGATAAAGGAAGCAAATCAAAGTAAAAGTGATAGGTTTGGCATTGTCCTGTTTCCAGCAGAAGAAAGAAATCTGGAAGAAGAATCACTCTCTTTCCAAAGTTTAAGCAGCCTGTTTGGGGAGGTGGAAAACAGTCTTAATAGTAGGCAGAAAATGTAAAGCACAGATGAAAACTTCAGTAAAATAACAGATTTTGG
>NW_011888830.1:5784929-5790192 GCF_000151845.1 Pteropus vampyrus
CAAATATTTAGGAATTAAACAAACAGGTACTTTTTACAATAATTTTTTCTCTATGTGTCTTAAAACCTGAGCGAGAAATTTCAACTTAAAAAGAAAACCTTTTGCTGACAAATCTGGGCTAAGAAATGTGTCTACATATTTTACTCAAAGTTTTAAAAATACTAAGAAATTAATTATGTGAAATACATTCGAATGTGAAAGGACAAAAATCTCACAGGGATCCACGACCTCACTACCGCTACACCTCAGGTCCCTCCTGATAATTCACGAAGTCACGAGTCCAGGCATCTTTTAAAAAATGTATGAAATCGGTATTAATTACTCCTAAAAACTCTTGGAGGCACAGTTTTCTCACTTATTCCGTAAGGTTCGCGACTTATCTAAATGTGTGGTTACAAAAAGGGAGTAGCAAGTTATAAAGTATTTTTAAAAATCTAAAAAAAGACAGTAACAGAGGAAAAAATAAACATCAGATGTGGAATCTCCATTTCAAAAAAAAAAGTAGTGAGCAGATAGAAAAGTGAGCAATTTGGGTAAAGGAAGTTCAAAGAGATTTGAAAATCAGGATGACAGTTTTATTTAGATTTGGTAAAGATAAAGGAAGCAAATCAAAGTAAAAGTGATAGGTTTGGCATTGTCCTGTTTCCAGCAGAAGAAAGAAATCTGGAAGAAGAATCACTCTCTTTCCAAAGTTTAAGCAGCCTGTTTGGGGAGGTGGAAAACAGTCTTAATAGTAGGCAGAAAATGTAAAGCACAGATGAAAACTTCAGTAAAATAACAGATTTTGGTTATACCCCAAAGATAAAGAAAATAGCCAAAGAACTTTAACAACTGTTAAATAAACTACCTAAAAATGAATACACAAAATAATAATTAATACCCAAGACTGTGAGCTCAGCTCGAACATATATGAATATGTTAAGACTGTCATTTGCTTTTTTCTCCTTTGTGTACAACAAATTAATTTCTACTAGCGGCATTTCAATAGCTACGGTATCAGTAAATAAGCTGTTCTTTCCAATTTAATTCTTACAAAACCGACAGGAAAAGTTTTAGAAAATGGCTGGTACTTTAAAATACCTGCACATGGCCCATTTCATTCGAGATAAAATACCTCTATGCAACAGTTCATAATTAAATTCACAGATGACAAAGTCCACAGTCAGAAATATGAAGACCCCAAAACGTGAAGCTATTGTTTTCAGGGAACAATCTTTTTAAACAACGATTAAAAATACCCGCTTTACATTATTTTAGGAAATTAACCCTAAACAATATTCTCATCTTTCTCTTCAGCATTTTCTATTTTATGACTACTCAGGAACGAAGAAAAGAAAAATGTAAATCACCGCACAAACTAACTTAGACACACGTAACATTTTTGTTTTGGTCATTTGGTGTCTCTCGTTATTATACAGAAGAGACAACCCTTAAGTGAGAAGGAAAACAAACTTTCTGTTGGTAAATGTAAGTTTTTAAAGTTTAATAGTAATATGAGATTACTATCACTTGTTTGGAGTTTGATTATTTTCTGGCAGGAAAATCAGTCTTATGAGAGAAAAAAAAAAATGAACACTTTAAACTGTGTTTGCATTTGAAACCAAGTCTGCTTTTATTGCCCTCCTGATTAAAGTAGAATTAAAATGTTCGCCACAAAAAGGCGTAGACACTTGCCACTTTCTGCGATGGACTTTGCCGGTGGTGGACAAGGGTTTCTCTCTCTCTCTTTTTTTTCTTTTCTGTTTTGAGTAATTAGACACCAGAGATTTTGGGGGGTAAATTCGCTAAACTAGATATACTTCAAAAGGACCATTGTTCTATTTTTAGGGCTCTAATTTTCCTAATATTGCGTTGGGACCACCACACGGAGGTAACTTTTGGAGACAGTCACCTTCTGTTTCCAACTCGTCTTCAGCGAGGGGCCAGCGGCACTCTTCACGCCTGCTCTGTCCACAATGGGGCCTGTTTTTGAGGGTTTTCCAGACTTTCTTCCGTACCTTTTAATTTTCTCTGTGTTATAGCATGATCTGTCTAATCCGGCAATAAAATAAATGGACCTAATGTTGAGGAAAAATTGTCATTCTTCAGCCAGAAAGAGAAATGGCTAAGTAGGTGGAACTGTGGGCCCATATTATAAAGATTAATAACTGGAAGGCTCCAACACCATTATTTATAGGAACTTTTAAAGAAAACGGTTACAATTTCCAGAGATGGTGCCAGATGTTTATATTACCTTCAATTTAAATGGTTAAATAAATAAACAATGTACAAAGTATGGCGAGAGAGAGAGAGAGAAATAAAGAAGGGACAATTACGACAGCAGTAGAGCATATTACTGACCGTCATATAAATAAAGACTGATAAATAATACCTAAACATCAAAACAGCTTTCAGTCTCCTTATTCCACTTAACGGCTAAGATGAGCAAACTTCATTTAAAATGAGAAAAATCTATAAACTGGTATCAAAGTTCGTGGGCATCAAACCTACAGACTGGGAAAACGAGGACAAACAGCGCAGTTTGGAGAATTAAGAAGCATGAACACGAGCAGGCAGCGCAGGACTCCAAAGTGCGAGCCCGTGAAGTTCAGCAAAGCCTTCTCCCTCGTGGCAATACTGACAACGGACAAGAACCCGAGTGTGAGACATAACGTCCTCAGTCGTGTGTTTTCACAGGGACGTGCCAGCCGCAGGAAAGCCAGCGGTGGCTCCCACGTAACCTGCACCTAGAAGTATTAACTAATTCAACTGATATTTCTCCCAGTGTGTGGTCGTGTTTCCCACAGAAATTAACAGGAAAAATTAAAACAAAACATATCTTTTCAGAGCCTATCTTTTCTAGTGTTCTCATGAATATAAGCCATGAGAGGACTCCTCTAAGAAAGAAAAGTAAGAACAATGAAGAATCCTTTTTGTCTTTAAACATACAGAGCTTATTTATATATTTAAGTTAGAACGGAAATTCTATAATAATGAAATACCATCATCTCTTGATGAGTATACTAGGTCTCTTTTTCCACCACTGTTCCCCAACCAAGGAAGCAGAAACCTGACTTAGCAGGAAAGCCCATGGTTAAGATATATATAACTGCATAAAAATGATTATCTTAACAAGTAAACTCAAGTTATACTTGTAATTTATAAATGCCTCGTAATATTTATTCTTTGGCACGTCTTTTAAAAAAAATAGCCTCTAAAACGTAGTACGAGTTTAAATCTAGAGCAATTAAGGACTTCTAAAAACATTTATCTGTCCCTAAGTTTCTTTTCTTTAAAATGTCTATAAAATTAATTACACTCCTAAGCTCCATACAAATAAGTAAAAACAATGGGGGTATATTTTATGTGACAAGCTCACGGCTTTAAAAAATCATTAAGAGCTTGGCAATGATATTTTCAGTGCATTTTACTATTACCTATCGATCCTAATGCACTTGACTTATCTGGAGAGATAAAAACTTATCTTGACCTTGCTGAATACAAATAGCCTAGATTCAAACCTGCCGTGGCCTCTCTGGGGGAAAACGGCAATAATCATTACCACGATGCTACAGGAACTGACTGCAAGGCACCCCCCCCACCCCCCAACGAAATGTTCAGCAAAATGAACACCTGTTGGATTCTCACCTTGGTAATAACGAAATGAGGAAACGATTGTTTTTATATCTACGGAGAAGTAGCGTTAAGTTTCTCTCCCTAATCGACCTAACGTAGTTCAGTTTCCGAACGAGAAACAAGTGTTGTTTCTGGAGGGTTCTTCTGTTACTTCGCTGCTTCCGCAAAGCCCCAGCCCCACGGTGTGCCCTAAGCACAGAGCGTGGGCCGGACGTGAGGAAGAGGACAGAACTAAGAACTAGACTGCTTCCTTTGGGGACATCTAGAACATCAGAGCAGCTTAGGAAAAACAACGAGAGGGCATTCTTAGGGTGCATTTAAGTTTTCAGCTCATGCTTCATTCTAATTTCACTAAAATATTCTAAAATTACACCTAAAGTAACTAACGCATAAAATGTTTTTCTAAATGTTATTTTTTTTTAATTTACATGATATGTTTCTTCAATAGTCTTTTTACCTCCACATTTTTATTGTGAAAGTAAACAGCTAAATGAACATGAAATGATCTACTCTGCTTGTCAAAATCTGCGATACATAAAGTAAGCCAATTCAAGCCCCTTGCCTTTTAATAAAAAGGCCCATTTTAAGATAAACTCAATTTCAACCCTTAACTAGACTATATCATAAAGTTAAAAAAGTAACTCCTTAACGAAAGTGCTAGTTATTTCCCTAGTTTCACATGGCTACCAATTAAAGATTAAAAAATCAGCCATAAAGATTCCTAACCTCAAAGACTTTCCTTTCACAAATATTAAAGCATGGAAAGAAATTCATTTCAAACATATTAAATGATTCCTGAAATTTGTTTAAGTTCCTGAAAATTACACGGCTAATAATCTGTAATTTGATTTGCAGTAAAATTTGTGTTTTTAAACTACTTACAGAGACCTTGGGACTTATGGATAAATTATAACTTTATGGGTTCGTCTCGCAACTTAAAAATCAGGCTTGGATTCTCCCTAAATCCCCCGCCTCCAACTCTTCCCAAGGTGGCCAGGCAGTGAATGTATGTTCACTGTCATTTTACGTAACATTCATGTCTCTTTAAGAGAGGCGTAACTTTAATTGTGCTTTAATATTCGCTATTTTAGTAGATATCTATATCAATACTGTACGATTTTAAGGAAGCACAAAAAAGAAATTACATAGAGACTCTGCTAAATAGATCAGTGGTTTTTTAAAGCAGTGTACTAATGTTGATTCATTTTTAAAAACCCTGCAAGAATTTGTTGTCCTCTATTATTATTCAGGGCACCTGAACACAAGATATTATTACTATGGCACATTAACTCTGCTATTTCTCAAGGTAGAACCAGGAATTTTAAACGTTCCTTATCGAATAATTTGCTCAGAGCACCTAAATGAAACATACTGTAATTTTATGTACTTCCATCTACAATATTGCTTAGTGCTGATAAACCGCAACACAACTTTCTGTTTTTAAAAGGCGATGATTTTGGCATTGGCTGTAGAAGAGGACAGACTGAAAACAATAACGCCATCCACAAACTCCGCCACAGAGAATAGGGCTCCACTGCTGATTACACAGGGAGCTGATTTTAATTACACAGCGAACACCGCTTTTAAAAACACTCTTCCAAACTGCAAAGGCAGATGGGGAGTTGGTGAAGCAACAAAACACTTCTAC
>NW_011888830.1:5790242-5792991 GCF_000151845.1 Pteropus vampyrus
ATGGGGGTATATTTTATGTGACAAGCTCACGGCTTTAAAAATTCATTAAGAGCTTGGCAATGATATTTTCAGTGCATTTTACTATTACCTATCGATCCTAATGCACTTGACTTATCTGGAGAGATAAAAACTTATCTTGACCTTGCTGAATACAAATAGCCTAGATTCAAACCTGCCGTGGCCTCTCTGGGGGAAAACGGCAATAATCATTACCACGATGCTACAGGAACTGACTGCAAGGCACCCCCCCCACCCCCCAACGAAATGTTCAGCAAAATGAACACCTGTTGGATTCTCACCTTGGTAATAACGAAATGAGGAAACGATTGTTTTTATATCTACGGAGAAGTAGCGTTAAGTTTCTCTCCCTAATCGACCTAACGTAGTTCAGTTTCCGAACGAGAAACAAGTGTTGTTTCTGGAGGGTTCTTCTGTTACTTCGCTGCTTCCGCAAAGCCCCAGCCCCACGGTGTGCCCTAAGCACAGAGCGTGGGCCGGACGTGAGGAAGAGGACAGAACTAAGAACTAGACTGCTTCCTTTGGGGACATCTAGAACATCAGAGCAGCTTAGGAAAAACAACGAGAGGGCATTCTTAGGGTGCATTTAAGTTTTCAGCTCATGCTTCATTCTAATTTCACTAAAATATTCTAAAATTACACCTAAAGTAACTAACGCATAAAATGTTTTTCTAAATGTTATTTTTTTTTAATTTACATGATATGTTTCTTCAATAGTCTTTTTACCTCCACATTTTTATTGTGAAAGTAAACAGCTAAATGAACATGAAATGATCTACTCTGCTTGTCAAAATCTGCGATACATAAAGTAAGCCAATTCAAGCCCCTTGCCTTTTAATAAAAAGGCCCATTTTAAGATAAACTCAATTTCAACCCTTAACTAGACTATATCATAAAGTTAAAAAAGTAACTCCTTAACGAAAGTGCTAGTTATTTCCCTAGTTTCACATGGCTACCAATTAAAGATTAAAAAATCAGCCATAAAGATTCCTAACCTCAAAGACTTTCCTTTCACAAATATTAAAGCATGGAAAGAAATTCATTTCAAACATATTAAATGATTCCTGAAATTTGTTTAAGTTCCTGAAAATTACACGGCTAATAATCTGTAATTTGATTTGCAGTAAAATTTGTGTTTTTAAACTACTTACAGAGACCTTGGGACTTATGGATAAATTATAACTTTATGGGTTCGTCTCGCAACTTAAAAATCAGGCTTGGATTCTCCCTAAATCCCCCGCCTCCAACTCTTCCCAAGGTGGCCAGGCAGTGAATGTATGTTCACTGTCATTTTACGTAACATTCATGTCTCTTTAAGAGAGGCGTAACTTTAATTGTGCTTTAATATTCGCTATTTTAGTAGATATCTATATCAATACTGTACGATTTTAAGGAAGCACAAAAAAGAAATTACATAGAGACTCTGCTAAATAGATCAGTGGTTTTTTAAAGCAGTGTACTAATGTTGATTCATTTTTAAAAACCCTGCAAGAATTTGTTGTCCTCTATTATTATTCAGGGCACCTGAACACAAGATATTATTACTATGGCACATTAACTCTGCTATTTCTCAAGGTAGAACCAGGAATTTTAAACGTTCCTTATCGAATAATTTGCTCAGAGCACCTAAATGAAACATACTGTAATTTTATGTACTTCCATCTACAATATTGCTTAGTGCTGATAAACCGCAACACAACTTTCTGTTTTTAAAAGGCGATGATTTTGGCATTGGCTGTAGAAGAGGACAGACTGAAAACAATAACGCCATCCACAAACTCCGCCACAGAGAATAGGGCTCCACTGCTGATTACACAGGGAGCTGATTTTAATTACACAGCGAACACCGCTTTTAAAAACACTCTTCCAAACTGCAAAGGCAGATGGGGAGTTGGTGAAGCAACAAAACACTTCTACCGTGTTACAACAGTGCCCTCTACTGGTAAGTGTGGGACTTTGCAAGGAAAAGGACAGAAAAGAAAGCCAGGAAGAACTTTTAATTATGGAAATGTTGCTGACTTTCTTTAATATAAATAATAAAATACAACTTGTATCACTTCAAACCTAAATCAACATTTAACTTTATATCTGAAAAGCTTCTTGATGAAATCTATAGTTTGAAATAACTAAGTTCAAGAAATACGGCTTCCAACTATACACCATCTGGCTAAAGGACAGGTGATGTTTTCTTAAGCAATGAACAAAAACAGGAATATATGGGTAATTCATCAATAATATTTCTTAATCTAAAATTTGCATATTGAGTAGAAGAAACTAAAATTTCATTAATTAAATGTATGCATTTTTATCTAATTCTCAGCCTGTCGTAATGTCATAACGTCAAAATAGCCATAGCTACAAAGTCAACTTAAATTCAGAGAAAATTTATTTCTTCCACTTATTTCTTTTAACCAGCAAGTATTTCTTTAAACCAATACATATTTCTGTGGAGAATACCCTTGGTTTCAGCACAAATTAGCAACCTATGCTTAACACATATATCTCGATGACAAAATACCCATAATTACTATTACGGTTTCCTTGTTTGAAGTAAAAAGTCTACCACATATAAAAGTCTGATTTACGAGAAATCACAATGTGAGACTTAAACTTACATGTACTTTAGTCTTTGATTCTTATATTGCAAGATAGGAAACTTTCAAAAAGTGAACTAATAAACTTTAAGAACAAATACATTCAACTGACCCCAATGTGTTATTTTAATCTCTGG
>NW_011888830.1:5793586-5799583 GCF_000151845.1 Pteropus vampyrus
GGTAAAAGCTAAGACTTTCAAGTGCGAAGTTCTGTTGATGGTTTAACCAGTTACTACTCTGGCTCTTCCTTCAACAAAAGACCCCACTTCTCGCTAGCAGTGAACTTCTAATTTTATATAATGGAAATTAATAGAAAAAGAAAATTCACATTATAAATCTGATTTGATAACGAACCACCAGAAAGTATTTTCGATCAGGCGATACCTATGTAAAGAAACTGTATTCAAACTGACGAGTGGGAAAAAAGAAAACACAAAAATATGAGAGCAAGTGGAGAATTCCGTGAGAAGTAAAAATGGAGACCGCATCGCGATGGGTCTGAAGGTGCTTTTTAAAGGCTATCTCCCTGAAAAAGTCAGAATCGGTTTGATACACAGTAGTTTCAGAGTATGAGGGCTGCTAAGAATTTCAGAATTAAAGGAGTCACGGTTTACAAAAACATAGGATCCAATCGATCATTCTTGGGATCAGAGTTTTATTTCCTATTCACGAGAGTTCCGACACGTAGTGGGAAAGAAGACAAATCCTCAGAGCGGGTCTTTGATTTTTTTCTGCTGCGTGTGATTTTTAAAGGAGTCAGGGAACATTTGTTTTTGAGCTCCAATTTAAACACTAGATTTCCTGAAGCATCAGCATTATAATTACAGAAGTGAGCGACTAGGCACTAATTCCTTACTCTAAAATACAAAATAGTTTTCAAATGCAAACTTGAAAGCACATCTTTAAAAACTGCTTTTTTCCCTTTGGAATTGACACTGCATTATTGACCTAAAATTTAATTTATCTTTTAAATTTGGAGTTACGAGTCCAGAGAGGCTACATTCAGCGTGCATCATAAAAACACGTTAATAAATGTCTTTTCCATCCTCAACGAAGCACCCACCTGACACGTTTCACACAGGGGGCTCCTGACACCGCCTCTGCCTGGGCTTCCTAGGACCTTCCTACCCCCGTCAGCTTCAGCCTTCTCTGCAGCTCTGTTCTCTTTCTAATAACTTACACCCCTTGGCTGGTTTCCCACTGCACTCAGGTAAGCTCCTCATTCTCCTCCCTGATGACCAGGTGGGAGTTGACCCCCGCGTCGTGTCCCACCACTGAGCCTCTCAGGAGCGTCAGACGCGCTGGGAAACGTCAGGCGTGATCCTGCTTCAGAGCTCTGGCGCCAGCATGCCTCTGCCTAGCGCACTCGTTGTCCCCGATCGTGACCCACTCTGCCGTCGCCGACGTCGGCCTCCACGATGCTAAACGCCCCACAGCCTCTCGGAGGAGGCTGTCGCTGAAGTCCCGCGGTCGGCACGATGACACCCCGTTTCGATGCTCTGCGCGCATCGCACACAGCATCGCTTCCTATTTTCTTATTTGCTGACGACGGCTCCCACGGGCACCAAGTGCCGCGAGGCTGGACCCTGCCTGATTCACCCACTGCACATCCCAGCGCTCGGACCAGTGATGGCGCCAGGAGGCACCGGATGTTCAAAGAGCTCGGTTTACCTTTTGAAATTTTCTAATCATGAAAGTAACACATGCGCACTGAAGGAATGGAGAGAGATATTTAAAAAATCAAGTTGCTTCCAAATAAAACTGCTATTAGTAGTCCGGTAAATCCATCACTAGGATGGTGCTCAGACATTCTTCACGGCTAACAGCTCGAAGTGCTAAGATCGATGGGGTAGGCAGTTAAAATGAAAAAGCTCCGTGTCCACGTCCATCGTAGGCTGCGCTCTGTGTAGGACGTGGGGGAAGGTAAAATAAGTCGTGGTTGCTTGTGTTCGCATAAATAAACTGCAAAGAGGAAGGTAAAAGCGAGCGCCTACAGCGACAAGAGGGAACGAAATGGAGGCAAAGCCCTGGGAGAAACTTTCTCAGTGTTCACTTTTTTATGTTGTTTTGATTTTTGAACTAAATGAAAGCATCGCCCATTCAAGACAAACTCCTTGACTAACTTTTCTATTTCTCTTTCGCTCCTGCCTCTGAAAAACCCTAAACCTGAATGAACTCAACTGCCACTTTCCCCGTGCCCACATCCACACCGCCAGACACCGCGAAAGCGAAAGCCACCAGAGGCCAGGGACTGTCGCCAACCTCAGACGAGCCCTGGCTATGGCCTCCCGTCCCGAACCGCTCCTCACAGCCCTTCCGCTCTCCTGCAGCCTGACGTCGCTTCCTGTTGACATCACTGTCCCCTAATCATGCTGAGTCTCACTTCACCCAGAAGCCATCAACTGGGACCTCCCTCTGAACCATGTCACCGAATCCAGGGACCTGCCTGTATCGCTACTGCGATTCTCTCCATAACTAAGGAGAAATGTCTTATCGAAGACAATCTCCCCACACATATCCGGCCAAGTGATGCTCCACAAAGAGCCGAGGTGATTCAACAGAGAATGGATTACTTTTTAACTAGCGATATGGGAACAATTGGACATCCATACGCACCAATAATAAAGAAACAAACAATAAATAAAAAATCTCAGCCCATTAAAACCGACTCAAAATGGATCATAGACCCAAAACCTAAAACTATAAAACCTAAAATGTAAAACCTAAATGTAAAACCTAAAACTATAAAACTTCTTGAAGGAAACATGAGAAAATCTTTGCGATCCTGAGTTAGGCAAGGATTTCACAGGAATCCTTGAAAGTACAAATCATAAACAAATTTAAAAAAACTTCATCAAAATTAAGAAGTTCTGCTCCTTGAAAGACTTTATTAATAAAATGAAAACACAAAACAGGCTGAGAGAAAATATCTGCAAAACACGTACGTATGTGATAAAGGACCAGTGCCCAGAATACGTAAAGACCTTTCACAGCTCAGGGACGGAAAGACAAACAGGCCACATGACGTCGACGACCTATTGCCAGACATTTCCCCACGAAAGATGGGAACGCATGGCTAGCCATGAACGCTCGTAACGGTCTTTTCATAATTAACTGCCTAAAGCTTTTTGTAAAGTTTCCATCAGCTGGTGAATAGATAAATAAATCGTAGTATTCATAATATGGAATATAACTCGGCAATAAAAAGTGATGACAATTCGTACATACGAAATGGATAAATCTTGAAAATTCTGGGGAAACTGAGGTAGCAGTAGCAGCAGCATCTCTGGATCTCCCTGAATCTCCACAGGAACACATCAGACCCACTGAGAGAGCTGACGACAAAACTAAGGGGTGAGGTGCCCCCCGCAGGTCCAAAATGCAAGCAGATGTGGACAAGCAACCGAGACGCGCGAGACCCGTCTGTCATCAGCATCTGTTACGGAAAAAGTACAGGAGAGCGACAGCCTTTGACGGAATCCGAGAACGGAGGAGCTCCCCTAATGACCGACAGACACCCACTGCAGAGCGCAGGGGCCGCTCTGACCCAGACAGGTCCCAGGGCCCCAGGGCCAGGTCTGAAGGGGCCGGGATGTCCAGCCTCTGTGACTGCTGAGCACCGACCTGCTGGGGCCGCTTTCTGGAACAGGGCCCCATACAGAGGAGAAAGTCCTGGGACTGAGCAGAACAGGGACAACTGAGATGAGAAAGATGAAGTCATATGAAGTGGACAAGGGACACGGTGCCAGCTGATCTCGGACTCCGAGCTGCTGCATTCTTTAGCACCACATGCAGACACCAAAAGAGGGAGCTCTAGGAGGTTAGATCGGCTGTCCAAACCAGGCCTTCCAGAAGGTCAGGAGAGCTAATCGCAACAAAAATGAGCATCGGAAAAGCATCAAGGTCACGACCCAAACAAAGTTACTATACAAAAAAAGAGAAGCAGCAGATTAACATCCCACCAAAAATAAAAGCAAAACTGAGAACCGTTTAAAAAAACAGAATTTCAACAGTGAAATGTGCCATTTCAAAACAAGCTAAGGAACATTTAAAAAATTATATAAGATATGAAAAGATAACAAATTAGAATTAGAAAAACTCAGAAATGAGGTGATAGAATAATTTAAACATTAAAAAAAAATAGAAACAAAGATTAAACTAGAAAACACAAGAGTAAATAAACCTAATAACGTCTAAAGATCAACAGAAAGGGAAAGGAAGGAAAATTCCAAAAGTCAAAATGAAGAGGTTAAAAAGAATTAAGAAGAACAACACTGATAAAGGGCGAATGGCTATCAGAAGTCCTGAGAAAGAAAACCAAAGTCAAGGATGTAGCAAACACCAAGGCAAGACTTCCAGAAACATTTTCTGGAGATTTTAAACTATACACGGAAAGAGGACAGAATGTACCCGAGAATATCAACTGAGAACCACCAACGTCAAGAAATTCTGGTAAAATCGGTAGATTTAAAAAAAAAACAAAAACAAAAAACAAAATCCTTTGGGCATCTGAGCAAAAGGAACGAGCGACATATAAGAGAAAAAGACAGAGAGACAGCAGCCCACCCCGCGGCGAGGAGCGCCAGGCCCAGACAGTGGCCGGCGGCACCGTTCCCCAGGGGCAGCTGGAGCACGGCGTCTGGTTTCCAGTTCGGTCTCCTGTCACGGCTGAACAGCGCACGTCGGACCAGGCCTTCCCCAGACGGCAACGGGGAGCTGTGGACGAAACACCAAGCGCGCTGATGGGAAGGCACCGAAGAGCGACTAGAGCGGGTGGACTGTGAAGGGCGTCGCCGCTGGGCAGAGCAGTGGCGCCGGTGGTGTCCCCGTCCGATGGGTTTCTGACTAAGGAAGGCCCACGTCTGTGCTTCGCACGAGGACTAGACTCAGACAGAAAGCTGCCGTCTTACCGGCTTGAGGAACCAGAAGACAGAGCTGTTAAGAGGGGAGAATCCTACAAAGGGGAGAGGCACAGAGGGGGAGCCCCAGTTTCCGCTCATACATCCTGCCCGAATCTCTGACCGACCCCTGAAATACGCATGAGCAGGGCAGATTCCAAGAAGATCCAACGAGAAAACAAAACACAACAAAAAACTAAATACTTATCCAAATGAGTTGAAAATGACGTCTACACAAAAACCTAAACAGAGATATTTATAGCAACTTTATTAATAATTGCCAAAATTTGGAAGCAACTAAGGTGTCCTTCGGTAGGTGAATGGATAAATAAATGATACGACCAGACCATGGAATATTATTCAGCACTAAAAACAAATGAGCTGTTAAGCCATGCAAAGGCATGGAGGAATCCAGCCTAATGCATGTCGCTAAGTGTAAGGAGCCCATCTGAAAAGGTTACATGCTGTCTGATTCCAATTATAAGGCATCCTGGAGAAGGCAAAACTATGCAGACACTAAAAAGATGAGGGGTAGTCGGGAAGGAGGGGTGAACAGGCAGAGTGCAGAGGTGGTGGAACTGTCTTCTCTGATACTACAATGGTGGACGGGTGTCATTTTACATTTATCGAAACCCACAGAACATACACCACCAAGAGTGACCCTTGGTGTAAACTATGGACTGTGGGAAATAATGACGTCTCAACATATGTTTGATGATCGCGACAAACGTCCCATCTGGTCTGGGTGTTGACAGCGGGGGCTGTGCGTGTGCGGGGGCGACGGGCACATGGGAAACCTCTGTACTTTCTGCTCAATTTTGACGTGAACCTAAAACTGTTCTAAAAAATAAAGCCTATTATTTCTTAGAATGCCATGTTAAACAGCATTAAAAGCGTGAAATACTTATGGGTAAGTTTATCAAATATGCACAAGAGCTGTGTACTGAAAACTACGAAACACTGCTGAGAACAATTAAAGAAGAGATACCAGGTGTCCACTGATCAGAAGACTCAGTGGTGTTAAGATGTCATCTCTCTCCAAACTTGTCTCTAGATCTGATACAGTCCGAATGCAAATTCCAAGTCTTTTTTGTAGAAATTGATGGGCTGGTTCTACATGTTACATGGAAATGCAAAGGACCTAGTGTAAAGAACTGTACAGAGTCTGAAACACACTTGCGAGCTAAGAAGTTAGTCTGCCACAGTTTCATGAATTCTGGTGGAAGACACTAGACCGTTGATAAAGACTAGTTTATTACCCAGAGACATTCCACTCCT
>NW_011888830.1:5799633-5801941 GCF_000151845.1 Pteropus vampyrus
GTCCCCGTCCGATGGGTTTCTGACTAAGGAAGGCCCACGTCTGTGCTTCGCACGAGGACTAGACTCAGACAGAAAGCTGCCGTCTTACCGGCTTGAGGAACCAGAAGACAGAGCTGTTAAGAGGGGAGAATCCTACAAAGGGGAGAGGCACAGAGGGGGAGCCCCAGTTTCCGCTCATACATCCTGCCCGAATCTCTGACCGACCCCTGAAATACGCATGAGCAGGGCAGATTCCAAGAAGATCCAACGAGAAAACAAAACACAACAAAAAACTAAATACTTATCCAAATGAGTTGAAAATGACGTCTACACAAAAACCTAAACAGAGATATTTATAGCAACTTTATTAATAATTGCCAAAATTTGGAAGCAACTAAGGTGTCCTTCGGTAGGTGAATGGATAAATAAATGATACGACCAGACCATGGAATATTATTCAGCACTAAAAACAAATGAGCTGTTAAGCCATGCAAAGGCATGGAGGAATCCAGCCTAATGCATGTCGCTAAGTGTAAGGAGCCCATCTGAAAAGGTTACATGCTGTCTGATTCCAATTATAAGGCATCCTGGAGAAGGCAAAACTATGCAGACACTAAAAAGATGAGGGGTAGTCGGGAAGGAGGGGTGAACAGGCAGAGTGCAGAGGTGGTGGAACTGTCTTCTCTGATACTACAATGGTGGACGGGTGTCATTTTACATTTATCGAAACCCACAGAACATACACCACCAAGAGTGACCCTTGGTGTAAACTATGGACTGTGGGAAATAATGACGTCTCAACATATGTTTGATGATCGCGACAAACGTCCCATCTGGTCTGGGTGTTGACAGCGGGGGCTGTGCGTGTGCGGGGGCGACGGGCACGTGGGAAACCTCTGTACTTTCTGCTCAATTTTGACGTGAACCTAAAACTGTTCTAAAAAATAAAGCCTATTATTTCTTAGAATGCCATGTTAAACAGCATTAAAAGTGTGAAATACTTATGGGTAAGTTTATCAAATATGCACAAGAGCTGTGTACTGAAAACTACGAAACACTGCTGAGAACAATTAAAGAAGAGATACCACGTGTCCACTGATCAGAAGACTCAGTGGTGTTAAGATGTCATCTCTCTCCAGACTTGTCTCTAGATCTGATACAGTCCGAATGCAAATTCCAAGTCTTTCTTGTAGAAATTGATGGGCTGGTTCTACATGTTACATGGAAATGCAAAGGACCTAGTGTAAAGAACTGTACAGAGTCTGAAACACACTTGCGAGCTAAGAAGTTAGTCTGCCACAGTTTCATGAATTCTGGTGGAAGACACTAGACCGTTGATAAAGACTAGTTTATTACCCAGAGACATTCCACTCCTGGGTATTTATCCAAGAAAAACAAAAGCATAAACGTTCATAGCGACTTTATTTGAAATAGCCCCAAACAGGAAACAGTTGATGGGTCCATAAATGGGTGAGTGAGCACATAAATTGTGACATATTCACATAGCTGAATACTACCCAGCAACAAAAAGGAATAAATTATGGATTTATGAGCAGCAACAATACAGATGGATCTCAAAATAATTATACTGAGTGAAAAAAGCCAGACAAAAAAAATAGTATAAACTAAGATTTTATTTACATAAAATTCTAGGAAAGCCAATCTACAGTGACAGAAAGCAGGTCAATGGTTTCCTGGAAAAGGACTCAGGGTGGAGGGCAGAGTGGACGGCTTACAAAAGCCTTGAGAAAACTTTTTGGGGTGATGGACATGTTCATTATTTTGACTGAGTTATTTCACAAGTATATACATATGTCGAAACATCAGATTGTGTACTAGCTGCTGCCTAACATACGAGAGACACAATTTGGAACCTGAGTTGAGCCAAGTTAACTTCCTGCTGAAACGAAAACCAACACTCTTCAGAGGAACACAACAGAATCTATACTCCCTACAAGCTATCAATGATAACGTCAAGAACATAACAAAAAGTTATTAGACATATGAAGAAACGGAAAATCTGGTCCATAACCAAGAGAAAAGGCAATCAATTGAGACCAACCTTAATGGCCTGTAACATCTGGACATATCAGATAGCAAGGAACCCATCAAAGATCGCTAGGACCAAGTCAAAAGGAATGAGGAGCAAATATGAAGAGGTTTCAGCTGGCAAAAGATTGGGCAATGGGGCTCTAATATGGATAAGAACTGAAATGGATTAAAATCCATTACATATGTTTAAATCAATGAATTCATAACCACATAAAAATGCAACTAGTACTTTTTGTAGGTGACAAATCATTTTGTTAACTTGAGAACTGAATATATA
>NW_011888830.1:5801991-5830519 GCF_000151845.1 Pteropus vampyrus
ATGTTTAAATCAATGAATTCATAACCACATAAAAATGCAACTAGTACTTTTTGTAGGTGACAAATCATTTTGTTAACTTGAGAACTGAATATATAAAAGAAATCAAGCATTTATCCTGCCTTTTATTTTATATGGACTATCTCACTGAAGTAACCAAACAGTACATGAGGGAGAATATCTCCTTATAAAATAATTTCAATATGTAATCAAAAGTCAGTGTAGAGGCTACTTTTGGAGAGAGGAGGCAGCTGTGATTGGGGCCAGGCAAAATAACTCAATAGATCATTTCAGTTTCTTGGTTCTAAACCTCTAAGACTGCTTTCAAAATAGGTAGAACCTTTCAGTTTAAAAACGTCAGCATTAGTAATGCCTGGTCTGGGATGTGGAACTCTGAGCAGGTGTATGTATTAGAAGAGGTATTATGATTTTCAACAATGTATTCTGGAAAGTTCTCAATGAAAAGATGACATACGAATAAAGACCTGAAGAAAGCAAGGAAGCAAGCAGCAAGGCAGAAAACACACACACACACACACACACACACACACGCATATATGCACACATATACTGCAAAGGCCCTGGTGTCGACCTCACCAAGACTCAGGCTACCTAACTTAGAAGAGAAAGAACATAATTTTTAGAAGCCCTGTGCATGCCCAATTATTATCCATACTTGTTTGATACAAGACTAATTAAGAAAAAATAAGAGCAGATACCTGGAGAGTCCTACAAAGCTGGCTTTAAAACTTGACCCTGCCGCATAAGAAGCGCATGACCTTAGACAATTACGTAACTTATCTGGGCCTTGGTTCTTCCTCTAAAACGAGGACATCACGCCTCCCTCGCAGCGTGGCTGTAAGAATGACAGAAAAGCTGCCTAAGACGCAGAAAGCAGCGACTGTGCCACCTGGCGGCTCTCGCAGGAAGCTGATTCTTTCCCAGCCGTGACCGCAGTGACTCCGGGCCAGCCCCACTCACACGGCAGACAGCGTGTCAACTGTGGCCTCTGTCTGAAATCGGATGACACCGAGCCTTCAAAATCAAGCACTGTCTGAAGGTGCTGTAGGTCAAAGTTGTATTAAAATTTTTTATTTCTTATTTAAAAAAAATTTTTTTTTAGGCGAGGTAACCCTTGGTTGACCTCACAGATTGCGAGGACCTTGTCAGTTTACAATCCCTTATTTTTTATTTTTTTTTTTTACACCTACAGCACCTGGTCTTCGTAGGTGGCCTCCCATCCAAGTACTAACCAGGCCCGACCCTGCTTAGCTTCCGAGATCAGACGGGATCGGGCGTGTTCAGGGTGGCATGGCCGTAGATGGTCAAAGCTGGATTAAAACAAACCGTGAGAGACTCTCCGTGCTTACACTGGCGTTCTGCTGAGTCATACTTCTTGGGCTATGAGGGCCTGGGCAGTTTTGGTCAGACAGCACTGTCAATAAAAGACACGCTTATGAGATCTGCTTATGAGATAAATAACAAAACCTATTTCGCGATTTGGGGAGGCAGGACAGAGCACTGAATTCTCGCTCCCTCCCTGTCTGAGGACACCCAGCTTTCCACTTCACTCCACTCTGAAGACACTGCTGTCGGACAGGTAGCAGAGGCCCGGGCATAGCTCTGTGAGCACGTCCTCATGCTTCTGCTCATGATCTAAAAAAAAAAACTCGAACAAACAAAAATGGAAAACAAACAAACAAACCTGTCACGTGCCCATGGATTGGATGACGACGACGATGTGACAATTAAAACAGTAGCTGCTAACAAGCACTGTGTTCCAGGCTGCTCTAAGTGCATTGTGCGTATTAAACACAACATCCCTAAAGTAAGTTCTGGTTAACAATAGACATACCTTTGAGGGTGTAAACAAACAGAAAGACAGAACTCGGCGAGGTGACTAAGACGCCGCCCAGCGTGAGGCAGCTGGGCATTCGGGAGCCGACGTCAGAGCCTTCCGACTCCGCGTGTGGCCTGCGGGTCTGCACCCCACTCACGCGACAAAGCCTGGAGTCTTCCCAACCGGTCGGCAATGACCAGAACTCATGGAAAACGAGTGAAGTAAACATCCAAGAATACACCAACCATGTCAACGGTAACTGTAGCCTGGCTGACTTAAGTGCCTGTCGTACAGGGGATTCTAAAGCAGCGAGTGCCAGGAAGAAAAACTAAATAAACAATTCGGCGACAGAACCAGAATCTAAGTCCAAATTTTACAAGACTACTAGAAATCGCTTGTAATATCAACTCATTTCTTTATGATTTGTAAACCAGTGGTTTCAGAATAAAGATGAGGATTTTGCTTGTCTACTATTAAAATTCTTCGGGAAAGAATTACTATTTTGAAAGAGTAGTTCTCTCACGATGGGACAGGATGGAAGGGAGAGGAATGTGATTTCACGTCTCCATCTGTAATGCAACCGAACTCAAAAGTTAATATGCTACTGAAGCCTTCCAACCCTATGTGTAGTCTGTCAACCCCACTAATCCTTAAATTCCACGCTCACCTACTCCTACCCCCTCGAAAATAATTCAGCTGACAAACAGATAAAGTTTCTGAGAAATGTCTAAGGTTGGTAGAAAAAAAAAAACAACTTCAGAAACGTTGAAAAGAACCCTGGTGTGTGACACAGCTGAAAATCAGAGTATTCCCCGAATGAATTCAGAGAGCTAACAGTTTCATAACTTCTCTAATTTTCTCCTACCTTTTTCTTTCTTAACCCTAACAAAACATCACTTAAGATACTGAGGTAAATAATCATGTAAAAAAGCTAAGAGAAAGCCAAGAGCTTTTCTCAGATGATATTTATACCCGTGTGAAAGAAAAAAGTCATTATTTCCCTTAAATCAAAATACAATTACCCTTTCATGAAATAACTCACAAATAGGATGAAGAATTCAGGCAACATAAAATCAAAATGCCTTTTAAAACTTCAGACCAAGTCTGAGTAGAGTCCTGTGACAGTCCACCCAATAACACACGATCCAGTGTCCACTTTCATGTCCCAAAGACTGGCCGGCACCGCGCCCGACTCTCTGGGGGTACCGATTGCTATTCGCCAGGCACTCTGCCAATTCCTCCTCCAGTTCCAAAGAACTTTCTCTTAGATGTCTCGTCTAAGAGAGCAGCGCGGGGAGGCAGTTCTAACTTGCTAAGGGGACAAAACGATGTACCTGTGGCAGGGGAGACAGTTTCGGAAAGATAAGTTTCTTTCAGTGGCCTGCCGAAGACCCTGCGTTTTAATTCGGTTAATCTTTGTTTTCTTTTTTTCGTTTTTCTTACTTTCACATTCATTTATTTGAGGCATCGGCATGACTACCCAAACACTATCTTCTTAGAAACAAAGTGCTTACTTGCACTGATTATTATTCAAACAGAGGAGTGAATGTGATTCCATTAAGAAGAAAATTCAAAAGAAATTTTAGACCATTAACTAGGGAATTTATAGTTTTCAAGATACTCTTTTGTGACAGAACTATATTATCATTATCATAATATTCAAAGCTAAGAGTTCTAGATGGTTCTCTTGGTTTTATGGTCTTCATTGTGTATAGACAGATGTCCTCGAGAAACTTATCTGAGGCTGAGGTCACTAGTTTTGTGGAAGGATTCGTCACTTTACAAAAGATTTGGGGCAAGCGTCCTTCAAGTAGGGAGCATTTTGGCTTTCTTTTAGTCTTTATTTTTAAAAATCTGAGTAATATCAACTTTTTTAGATATATATTTACTGCAAAAAGGGAGATCCGCCCAGTGGTGTGCTGGAGTAGGTGTACGATTTAAAATTAAATCTTATAAGCTTACCAATGAATTACATACAAACAAAAGTAATGAATGCTTAGAATTCATCACTCCTAATCACATTATTCTTTTGGTTATTTACATCTATTGTATCTGTATGGTGAAAACACTAGATAATAATGTAAGTCACCAGTTCTCTTCCCAAGATGTCACTGCGTTCAGTGACATCGCGTTGATGCTTGGAATTGGTCACGATGGGAATATTTACATCATAGAAATGGGCAAATGCTACAAAACAGAATGACTTGCTGTTTTGTTGAATGTCTAGACAATAAAGTGGTGGAGAACATGTTAAAAATGCAGATTAAATTTAAAAGTGTGTCATGTCTATAGACAATCCATTGTAAACAGCACAAAAAAAGAGAAAGTATTCTTCTAGTATTCAAAAACCAGTATCCAGCTCAGAAAAGAACTCACTCATATTATGAATGGGTGAAATTTCAACATACATATTGGTTGTTTCACTTCTGCCTTCCTCATTAACATAAGGGAAAATATTAACCGCCATTCATGTTGAAACTATACTCATCTGTCAGTTGCAACTGTGGTTTGGTCATGGACATGAGAGTTTAGCAAAAATCAAGACCATTCGTTGCAAATCAGTTACCTATATGGAATTTACAATAGAGAATGTTGTTTAGTTGTTATTATTATTATTATTTGTAATGTATATCATGCATTTTTATGCTAGTAAAATTTAAAATAAACTTGTAAATGCACATATATGCTTCCTTCCTCCCTTCGTTTTCTGAGAAGCAGTTCTGAGACGTGTGTCAGGACACTAGTGAGTGGGACCCTCTTTAAGTTGGCTTGTGGGTCCTTCTGACACGGCCCTCGCCGTCTGCCAGCTTTCTTGCTATCTAGTATGACAAAACAGTATGTAAATGAATGGGCGCAGCTGCGTTCCAATAAAATTTTATTTATTAAATAAGGCTGCTGGCCAGGAATAGTTTGTCGACTGGTTTAAACTTACGTAAAACAGGGAAGACGTGCTAGAACTCCCCTTGTTTGCCAACTATGTGAGCGACTGAGCTGAACCACATGTAACAGTTTTAGAATGTTGGAAGAATGGTTTTTCATTTTTTGGTACTATTTACCATGGAATGGCTACAGGTACTGCACATTTTGAGGTTTAATCTATATTTTCAACATTTTTCACTATCACTTTCTTAAGTCTAGACAATCAGAAAAAAACAAAAAACAAAACAAAACAAAAAAAAACAAAAAAACTATAAATCAAGCCCTGATCTGTGGCATTTGCCCATTTCTGTGACATAAGCGCTCCCGCCATGGCTGATTTCCAGTTACCAACGCGACGTGCCTGCCTGTGGAACTGGGAGATGTAGGCAGCATGCAGTTACACGGTATTCCTACATACAGACAGACACAACAAATGTAACCTCCAAAATAAATAACTAGGATGTGATGAGTTTTGAGTACCTATGTTTTTAATGTAATTTATGTAATTGTTAAGTCTACATGATTTAATTTTTTAATAAAAGCTGTGTTTAACCAATCCACAAACTTTCTGAATATTTAACAATATTTAATATTTGGCTCTCACAGCCAGCTCCAGCATACCGCTCACTGGTCCAAGATGTCAAAGATGGGACAGTATGAACACCAAAAAGGATAATAATGACTGCGATGGATTGACATCCATCAAATTTGTTTAAATCTACGAGTTCCTAATGATACTTAGAAAAACACATGCACAACTAGTTGGCAATGCTGAAAGAATCTAGCAAACCGATTAATTGCTTTGAAAACTGACGAAGAAACTAGATCAAACATTTATCCAGCCTTTTGTAATATAAACCGTACCACTATGTAACCAAATAGTAGATGAAGGGAAATTTTTCTTTATAGAGAAACACAGTAGCTAATAAAAGAAGGAGGAAGGGTAGAATTGGACTGTCACTATTTTGCAACTTTTGTTGACGTTGACTTCATGATTCCATGTTTGCTAAAATCACTCACACACACACACACAATGACATTATGTATCCCTTGATGGAATTACACATCTCCAGCTATGAAATAGTGTTGCCAAACAGTTGAAAGTGACAATAATCAAGCTTTTCCATCCAGCTCCAAATTTGCAAGATACACAGAGGACCATGTAAAACAAAACCATTATGATGCTATAAGCAAAATTCAAACTATGAAAAACTCTACAGGACAAACAACATAGTTTCTTCAACAAATATGCAAATACAGAAGGGGAAGAGAGGGAAGGAGTGGGAAGGGGAGGGGGAGAGGGAGAGAGAGGTAGGGATATCGACCAACCACAGTGTGTTATTTGGATCCTGATTCACACAAAAAGGAAATAATAAACCAATAAACATTTAAGAGACAATTAAAATTTTGAAAAAAAGACTTGTGATTTGATGATATTAAAGAATTATAAATTTTGACGATGTGATAATACTAATGTAGTTGTAAAAATAGTTATCTTTCAGAGATACGTACTGAGACATTTATGGACAAGATAGTATGGTACCAAGGATTTTCTTCAAAAACAATATGATAGGGAGAAGCGAATGGGGATATGGGTGACGCAAGCATGGCCATGAGTGGAACTGTTGAGGCTGGGTGACGGACACATGTAAGGTAATTTTCCCAGCCTGTTTACTTTAGTGTTTGAAATTTTTCTAACTAAAAATGTTTTTCTATATGAAAACGCTTCGAGAGCTCTCCATTCCACTGAGAGTGAGAGGCTGGCTCCCACCACAATGCCTCCACTTATGTAACACCTGACCTCCTCTGTGACACTCAGCCCGCGATCCCCACTCTGCTCCAGTCACGCGGACCCCCGTGTCACACACACCGCCATGTGTGGTTTTTTTTTGGGGGCGGGGAGCAGGCTTTGCTTTCTCTGTCCCCAGATGTCTTACAAGGCTATCACCCTCCTCTCCTTTAAATCGTTGCTTAAATGTCCCTTTCTCAATGACATCTACCTGACGACCACATTTTTAACTGCAACTTTCTTCCCCAAATCCCAGCATTCCATTTCCCCTTTTTTCCTCATAGAACTTATCTCCTTCCAAAAATATTATATAATTTATTTCTTTGTTATGTTTATTATTTCCTGTCTATTCCACCCACTAAAGTGTAAACTCCACAAGGGGACAGATGTTCCTCCGTTTTGTTCACATATATATTTTTTCTGTGCTCCTAACAGTGCTTGGCACACACAACCAGAGATCAACAAATTGCGCTGAACGAATTAAATAAATAAGAAGTACCATAACACGAGTATGTACCAGGTACCAGAAGGACAGAGCGCATGACTAACATACAACTAACTTAGAAGGCTGGGGGGACTGGAAAATAAATCTGAAATCCACAAGCTAAAATTTTCTCTCTTATATACTAGAAAATATATTACAAGGCCGGTATTTTAAATTACGTCAATTTTTAGCTTCAAATTTACATATGGTATGGATTTTGCCTTCCACATTAGACTTCCCAAATTGACAGCATGAGTCGCCCTATCAAGTCCAAAATAAAATGAATGCGCTCATCCGTGAGAGCAAATCAATGCAGAGTGGTAACTGTCAAGTGTGCCTCTTAATTAAAACAGCGCAGAGTTAATCTACAGGTACGTCATTGAGAATAGGAAAAAAACAGAGTTTCGCAGTTACTGTTGGCTGAGCAATTGACTTTGGCCCATCAGAGAGGATTTATCAAGAGACGGGGATCCATGTTAAGCAAATCCTGTAATATGTCAATCAATGGTTCCCAGCCATTTCTAATAAATAATGCCCCCTTTTTAACATCGAAAGATTTCATGAACCCCTACAGCAATCGTTCTAATTCTGGTATATATTAATTAGGGAAATACATAATAACAAAAAACTATGAACTAAGCAATACTAAATGAATTTGTGTGTTATGAATAAAAACTGCTACACGCATTTAAAATACGGTTATATATACACACACAGACATATACATATTTAAGATTTTTTTGGACTTAGCCTATTTATAATGCTTAAGCAATACAAATTCACATATTCATTCAAAAACCCTAAGACTTTGCAGAAGTCCAAGATCTAAAGGATAAAACCAGTGGCATAGAGTAGCCAAAACCTTTCTATGGACCTTTGAACCTTTAAGATAATGCCTTGTAAATGGGAATATCACTTACGGTAATAGTATTTAAGCAGAAAATTAGCTCAATAAGTTATTTATCATCTTTACACCTCAAGTTGCTCAGGCATAGAATGAGGATGATAGTCCTTAACACATAGAGTTATCGCTAGGATTAAATGAATTATGTGTGTTATTGGATCTGTTGTTATGAGTTACTGGTCTGTGTGTGGCACCTAAGTCAGGGTATCTAAGTGTTGTTGTTTATGAGGTTTCATCAAATTCAGAACTTAGCCTCTTGTCTCTCAAGGTGTGGAATGTGTTATTCGTGATATGTGATATGTGACCACGTGTTATTTCTTCTCGTTATTAAAATGTAGAAAGGCAAAATTGAAAGAAAGTCTCAAAAAAAAAAAACTCTGCCATGAAACATCTGCTGAAATGTGTAATATCTGCTCAACTATAAACATGCATTTACCGACAGGCTCTAACGTCACAGTAGGTTAAATCCTACTCTGGCAGGCTCGACAATTACATAGTATTTGTAAGACTTACGAGATGTACCACAGAGATATGTAAAGGTACAGAATTTCATGCCACTCGTTTTGGTTTCCCAAAGCATTTTTCTGAATACCACAGAGGACAGTTCTAGCTATCCTTTCCTTCCTCACAAAGCCAGCCTTAATAAAAATGAATGCAACAACAACTCCATTTGAAGTTGAACTTTAAGAAATCCTTTAATGCAAAACTAAGTGTATCCCTGTTTCATATTTAACTTGTAATAGGATATCTAGCGGCTATCAAGGGACGTGGAAAGGTTTGTTAGTTGATGACGAGATGCCTGCTGAGCTGGGCTCCACACACAGGTAATACCCAATTGCAGACAAAATCTTCCGACCTACATCTCAGCCCCCTTTAAAGTTAATCTGAGCACACTGTACATGAAAGGAAATGAAAAGTGAGTTTTTCTCCTTTACTGTGGCACTGGGACTTCCTGAGTTTTTCACTCCAGCACTGATTGGTCCAGGACCACTATTTCTTTCTAACTATTCCCAATTGGGTCTGTCAAACATAATTAGGATTACACACTAAAAGAGAAGTGTTAAAATGTAATAATGCCATTAATTCTGACAAATATTTTTTTACTTTAACCTTCAATATATCAGGAAAAATAGCCATTACCATTTAACATCTAGGTCTAATGGAATCTCTATATTTTTAAGCCATTTTATTAATAATTTACAGAAGCGTGAATAAAAGAATAGTGAAAACAACTTTATTAGAAATTGTAGTAAGAATTTAAACATAGCGAACACTTTGAATCATGTAAATTTTGGTGTATAAGCATAAACTATGAAAAAATATTGTCACACATCCTTTTAGCAAAATGGGATGGTCTAGGTTCTTGTCATAAAAATATTATTACACGATTAAACTCTTCTCGTTGAATGACAAACTGGATGAGAAAGATACATTGTTTGTTTTTCCTGAGAAATATTGTTCACTTGTCAATTTTAAATTGACAAAAAAGGAACTGTCATTTGAAGACCCAGAGTTTGAGATTTCATTTATATGATCAATTTCTTCATCTTCATCATCATCATCATCATCATGAGGCCGAAATGTTTTGATCTCTTTGCATTTATATTTTGATTTCTCTAATAACTGTGAAACGTGTCAGTTTTCCTCTTTTCCATTTTAAGTAGAAAATTAAAAATTCTACATTTTCACTGTGTTCAAGGAAATCGAAAAGTAAACTAAAACGATGATGCTTATGGTCTTTAATATATTCTTGAAATACAATATAATACTCTGGTCACACAATTAGAAAAATGAAGGATGACAATTTATTTCACTATTGGATCGTCCTTACCTGGAAGATTTTGTCATTCTTCCATCTGATTATTTTAGTCTTTTATTTTTTAAGCAAAGTTGGCAACAATTGATGAGTGATGATGACTAATAATTAAATTATTCTTATGATGATAAAATACCAAAATGTTCTAAGATACAGGAAAATATGATTCATTAGATCCCATAATGTAACCCAGATTTATAAAAAGGGTCAACAGAATCCAATGGTAATAACAAGATAGAGTGCATTTTATTCAATAAAAAATGTAAATGTTCTCTTTGTATTTTGAAGGCCTTTAAGAAAAAATAAAAATCATAAAATGCCAATGCTTTCAATATAAGAACTGCTTAAAAATAAACAAAAACAAAAACTAGGAGCCCATGGATTCTAACAATACTCCAAGGGGTTAAGAACACTTTTAATCAAATGATGCCAAATGTTAGTACCAGAAAAATTTAAAAGAAAAAATGCAAATAAAATCATCTATTAAATTAGAAATATTGTTTTAAATGAAAAGAGGGAATAAAATGAGTATTTTGCAGTACTAGTGGTACTGTCGATTAAAACTATAATTGAACTATGTTAAAATCAGCTTGTGTGTATGCGTCTGTGTGCTCACATGCACACACACTTGGAAGACTGTATCACAATAACGATAGTTGTTATATTCCAGTGGGAGATTTGTTCAGTTCCCAAATTTCAGCTAAGAAATTTAAAACAAAATGTCCCCCTCAAAATGTGTTTAATCTGAGTTTGCAAAACACACACACACACACACACACACACACACACACACACACACACACACACACACACACACTTTGAAATTCAATTCCGTGAGACTGCCAGGATATTGGTATAATCATACATTCATCATGGCATCATAAGATGATACAATTCTTTTGGAAAGCAATGTGTAATAGATGTCAAAAGCCATAAATGTGTTTATATCTTTGACCTGAAAACTCGCACCCTGGGAATTTATCATCAAGAAAATATAAAAAAGAAAAAGATGCACAAAGATATTCGATACAACACTATAATGTTTAAGCACATTTAAAGTGTCTAAAAATAAGAGAATAGCTAAATAAATTACAACATGTTCTTATTTTCTTTTTTTTAATCATTATTATTTATGTCTACAGCAGCTGGTCTTCCTAGGTGGTCTCCCATCTAAGTACTAACCAGGCCGACCCTGCTTAGCTTCTGAGATCAGACATGGGGCTTGTTCAGGGTGGCATGGCCGTAGACCATGGACCATGGCTCCACAGGGGCGCAAACGAAGGACCTTTTGCATGTAAAGCAGATGTGCTAAGCGCTACACTATAGAACCACGTCCAGCATATTCTTTAAAAATAGTAAATATAAAATACATAGGAACAATGAAAACACAACAAAAATGTTAAGATTAAAAACTGGAACATAATGTTAAATACAAAGAGTAAAAGAAAATTGTATTAACTATTTCAATAAACCAAATACTGTCTTCATAAACAAAAAAGGAACGGGTGCCCTAAAAACTAAGAAAAACTGTTATGGAGGAATGGGGAAAATATATGCATTTTTAAGATATCTTCTAATGGGACTTTGAAAATAATGTTTAAAATCAAAACTGGAAAAGTAGATACGAATGAATAATAATTTCAAATTTTTTAAAAGAAAATCTAGAGTTTCAGAAAGGATAACATAAGACTTTTGCTAAATGACAAGAGTTTCCTTAAGGAAAATAAATATTAAATATATTCATATGTAACTGCTCTAACCAAGTTCCAGAGAAGTTAAGTTATTAACGAAATTGTTATTATTCTTTCGAAAACAAGCCATCAGTGCTTTAAATTGTATGCTTTTTCTTAAGACTTTGAAAACATTTTGGGGCATTTAACTGGATATTCATTAACACTAACAGAAAAGGAAAGAGTGCCACCTACTGAACTGCGATCACTTCCACATTAAAAAAGAAATCAATTTTCATATCTACACTTCCGAGTTTCAAGTCTCCTGAAAGAAACTGGGTGATAACTAAATATTACTAACTAGCAGAGTATTTTAAACATTACATTTTTACTATGTAAAAATTGATACTTGATAAAAACAAATTGTAAATTTAAACCTAGTCTGATCATGTGAGGGAGAAATAATCAATTTAGAGTGTTGACTGTGCACATGGCAATGTATTAGAATGAAACGTCAACAATTAATCAACACTGTGACATAACATCACAGCGCTCACAGGGAGGAAGGGAGAGAGAGAGAGAATTGCTACTTTCCTGGGGTAAAATTAGATGCAAATAACTACACTTAAATATTATCTAAAATAAAAATTCTTAAATACATCTAAGGGTTAGAAAAAGACATGGATGGACCTAGAGGTTATTATGCTGAGTGAAATAAGTCAGAGAAAGATAAATACCATATGATTTCACTTACATGCAAAATCTAAGAACCAAAGGAACAAACTAAATGAAAACAGATTCACAGATACAAGAATGATCTGGTAACTGCCAGAGGGGAGGGGGTTTGGGGGGCTGGGAGAAAGGGGTGAAGGGATGCAGAAGTATAAATGAGTAGTTACGAAACAGTCACGGGGACGCAGGGGACAGCACAGGGAATGCAGTCGACAGTGATGAGTTGGCTGTGCGCAGAGCCAGATGGATGCAGAATCATCGGGGGGTCGTTTCACAAACTACACAAACGTCTAACCAGTGAAACTGTACACCTGAAACTTACAGTGATCCGTTAAACTGAAGTCCATCTCCAAAACACAATGGAAGAGACAGAAATTTGAGAGATAATTGCAAAGCTCTGGCCAAGGCAACGTGCCTACTCGCATACATCTTCATTCTACTTCTCTCAAAGCTGATCAGGGTTATAGATTCTGAGTTGTGCTATGATCTTTGGCCTGAGCGGACGCACCGGCAGCGGCCGGAAGTGCTGTTTACCGGGGCAGTGGGCCAGCACTCACCTAACTGGGGTGCGGGCGGACTCCCTGAGCAGAGGGCCGCGTCCACTCTGCGCCCTAGCACGCCGCACGCCCCATCTGGATCTCCTCATTAGGAATACCTGGTGGGTGTCATCACGAATGTGCTGTGTCTTCTCCGGATGTAGCGGCATGACCACCATTACGTGTGGTGCTGAGTGTCAGGAACAAGTCGTAAAGTAGGCCGGCTCCCAGAAGACCATATCAAACACCAATAATAGTAGGTAACAGTGATCTCATTCAGTTATAATATAACCCCACGGAGGCTGTCATCCCCATTTTACAAGTGAGGGAACTGGGGCTAGGGACAGGAAAGAACAGGCACACGACAGTTGGGAGAAAAAAAAAAAAAAGGCTTTAAATTGTCCTATTTCAGCTACAAATTTTTGGTAGTCAAACATCACATTACTAAAAGGAACGTGAGGCTTCACTGCACAAATGTTACATATAACTTTAAGCCCTAAACTAATAAACGAAAGGCTGATGTTTCCTCTTTTATAACAAAACTAATGTTAGGTGTTTTTAAGTAATTTCTGTTCTAAGAACACAAGGAACACTAAGTCAGTATCCTACCATTGATGAGCAGGGACATCTTCAAATAAACGCACTGCTCCCTGAGGCCAATGAAAGGAGAGACAGACAGACAGACAGACAGACACACACACACACACGCACACACACACACGGATCACGCTGCCTGGCAGAGAGCGGGCCCTCTCTAAGTAAACTAGTAATAACAGCCACAGTAAGCAAACCGGCCTTTTTAAAGCAAAGTGCCCTTACCAAGCAACAAAGTCTGCCTGTGTCCCAGGTTCAGGCCAGATTCTGTAATCGTGAACTCTACCTGATCCCTGTTTTTAAAAAAGAAATAAAAGGTTACGCTAGATCACCACACGGGGGATGTAAGGTGTGTTCTAAATCTTACCTCCAGAGCAGGCTGCTCTGTTTCAGACCTGGATATTTCGATATTTAGATTAGCTACCCTAACTGCTCACCGAACCTTAGCTCTTCTCTCTGTCATACTCTCTGGAACTTCTCTATCACCAAACCCTGGCCAGTCAGCACCCCCACATCTGCTCCTTCCTCTGCATCATTCCCCGCAGTCAAAACTGGCTCCATCTTCTCTCCCTGGGCAACCGCAATAAGCTCTGTCAACACTTCCAGTGGTCCCCTCCCAAGTCCACTGCGCCCATAACCCCCAGAATTTACTAATCTTGTCATCTTATCCTGGCTATTTAAAAATTAGCCATTGATTCCCTCATTCCTTATAGCATAAAAGGTATATATTCCATGTTATAATTTGAAATCACATGTAAATATCAGTCTAATCTCTTTTTCCATATAGATTGGAAGTTCTAGGGAGGCAAAGACTGTCCTTTCTTTGTGTCCACCTCTGCATCCCTGGAAATAAGCTGTGTGCCTGGCATACAGTAGGTTCTCCATAGCTACTGGATGAATGAATGAAAAAATAATTTAGAATTTCCCTTCAGCACTAATGGGACAAGATCAGTATATAACCACTGTAAATGAAGCAAATAACGATATTATTTTATCTGAAATAGGAAAGCTCTATGTAGGCATAGCAGGTAATTAGTTAAGTAAAATGCAATTACTGCGCTGTCCCAGATAAGATTCAAATTCAGGAAAGCAAGACAAAATAAATCCTAACTTACAACAAAAGCACTAACTTTGGGGTATTATGCCAAGTCAGCCATGTAACGTTTATTGCCCTATTCCTCCTCGGCCTCCCTCACCCCCCGACACACACGTGGGAACTTTTCCAAGAAATATAATTGGATAACAGAAATGTTAAACTCCCAGAAAACTTAAAATTTGGAAAGAAATAACAAAATCTTTTTTCCTGATCTGGATACCTGGAAGGGGAAAATGACAAATTTGGTGGTCATGGTAAGTAAAGTATCAAAATACTTAATTTTTTTAAGGCATCTGATGTGATTACTTATTGACTTAGAAACATAAAAACTGTTTTACTATGACACTGAAAATGTGTTCTTATTTTTATAAATCCAGACAGATTAGAGGAAAGAAATTTCAGTAAAGAAGAGAATTTTGGCCAAGTCTACTATAAACCGCAGTTTAATAAATCTGTGCATGCTGGTAGTTTTACTCTCTATTTTGAAGTATACACGTCTACTTAATGAGCTAATTTTGGTAGTCTGAATGCAAAGCAAGAGATAATTCTATTTAAAATTTTTAAAATTTAATCTTTATGCTGTAGGGAAGAAACCATTTCTAAGGATAACAACAGGCAGAAAAAGTAACATGCGGAGAAGAATGGAATGAGATGTTATCAAAATATGATAAAAAAAAACTGCATTCAAGAAGTCAATTTCAAAGAAAAAGAAAAAAACGTGAAGGGTCACAAGATAAACTTTTCTGTTTTTATACCTACACTCAGAATAATACCAGGGTAATAAGTGGTGCAAAGGTTTCTGGGCTAAGATTAAGAAGCTGGGACTTGATGCCATCTCTGTCCCTTAACGGCTGTATAACTTTAGATCAGCTACTTTTTGAGGCTGCTTTCCTAACATTCTCAGCAAATTTCCCTAAAGACAGCAGTCGGAAACGTTCTCTCGTGTCTTGAATTTACATCTCAGGTAGAGTAATAGGCTTTGGGTTTTGTGTGAAAGGCGAAATGGAGAGTGAGTGTAGGATTTAAACAGAAAGCAAGATCAGCGTAAGTTCTGGAGACAGATGAAACCAATCGTTAGAACAAAACACATGAAGGTGAAGGTAGAGATACACATTTCACGGGCGCGCACGGGAGCGGGGCGAGGGAGGGAACCAGCCTGGGTGGAGACACGAGGCACAGAGCTCCTTCGGGGGAAACAAGCAAGGCAGCGATTCTGGCAGTTAAAACCAAAGCAGTGATGGGCGGGAAGATCACGTGTGAAAGCAGGCAGCTCTGGAGCTGACACGGAAACTTGTACTGAACGCCACAGGCCAGCCACCACAAGTCGGCCCTTGATGTCGTTTGAGACACAACCTTTAAGGCTCGGATGCTGGAGGATTGAGAAAAACAAACAACACAAAAGCCTCCGGGCAACTCCCTGGGGTACAGAGAGCCAACTCTGCCCAGACCCAGGCCCTCCCCGCATGGTCACGAGGGCCAAGCATCCCAGAGGACCACGGAAGGGGCTCGGCGGACTTTGGGGCGAGGGGGCATTCTGCGAGCCTGTCCACGGGGAAGACTGCTCAGTGAAGACCGGCCCGTCCGCCACTCCACCAGAAACATCCTGCCCAAGCAGAGATTTCCAACGACCAGAGAAAGAAAGGCCACAAGTGGGGAGGGCCGTCTTATTCATGTCCCCAGCCTCGGCTCCAGATCCTGGTGCAGGACTCGACGCGTAGCGGGCACCCTGCATGCCGCTAACCTGGAACCAGCTAACTCCTAATCCGGCTCTGCTCCCGACTCACAAGGACACGCGAGGCAAGTCACTGCACCCTTTTTTAAAAATCCCACTACTCCTTCTGCAAAACGGGAATGACAATAGCATCTGCTTTCATGGCCTGTTTCAAGATTAGACGAGATCATGCTTCTGAAAATACCATGTGATATCAAAGACAAATTACTGAAGGCTGCTTTTATATTTCTATTTTCAAATAAACACAAATACTAATATTTTAGTGAGTAAAAAGCAGTGCAAATTTCCTCATTAACATCCTTCTATTCATTTAGTAACTAATCTCTGTTGGAAGAATAAACATCGTTTCTCTAGAATAGTTAAAGCTATTTTTATTTTGAATGAAAAAAAGAAATGCTCTCCACAGGCATTTTTGGTTTTCCTTGAGGAAAAAGGGTAGTTTGCGATAACTGTAAGCAGAGAAAGCTAATAAAGTGTTTTATACTGTAAAATATACTTCTCATTTAAGTTTTTCATGGAAGATAAGGATAGTTCAGGTAAGAGATATGTAAGATTTTAACAAAGGGATCGATGCGGAAATATTTTAGACATTTTTAGGAAACAAAACTGGCAGAACTGTTTGTGGGGACTGAAAAAAGCAGAACGATTGAAGGAGTCAATGGCATTGCTCTCATTTCTCGCCGGGGTGAGTGGGTCTTAGACAGTGCTGCCAAAGGAAACAGGTAACAGGTGTGCTGAGGGCAAGCTGCCGTGTGCAGCGTCTGACATACTGATCTGGGGTGCTACGGAAAACGTGGAAACAGCCCACTGACAACTGGATAGAGAGTCTGAGGGGTGTGGTGGCATGGGGATGCAGTTTGGGGTCATCGGTATACGCACGGCAGCTGGAACCATGGCAATGGAGAAGATCACACACTGAAACTGTGTACCGTGGGAAAAGCAGGAGGTCGAGGATAAAATTTGGGGACCACCAACACTTTAGAGGTAGAAGAGCTACAGAAGACGAGCCCATGAAAGGCATAGAGAATGAATTAGTCACACAAGCAGAATTAAGAGAGTATGACGTCACGGAAGAAAAGCAGTTTCAAGGAGTGCCAACAGTGACAAACGCAAGAAGACGCAAGAAGATGCAGTAATGTAGTTTTTGGTGCTTCCCGAATTGCCACATAAAAATAGAGCAATTAACATAATGCAGTGACAAAGTCTATGCATCGATGCCAAAATGCAAGAGGGAGAGGACTAAGCACCGAGGGCCGCGAGACCGGAGTGTGACCCACCCGGGCAGGGGCGGCGGTCAGAAGCTAAGCGGAGACTGGCCGGAAGAGGGGAACCTTGAAAAGCCAGCCGGGGTCCATGGGATGCCTGGCGGGCCCTGCGGGGAGACGGGCTGAGGCTGAGTCAGGCCCCTGCCTTGAAGTGCAGCGCTGCTATTTTCTCCAGGACAGAGCCACCGAGAAGGACAGAGCCACCGGGAAGGACAGAGCCACTGGGAAGAGACCTGCTGGGGCAGGAATCACAAATGGGTAAGGAAGGAAAGCCAGCACTAAGGAAAGAGAAGCTCCAGGCCAAAGTGGCGGAAGAGAAGAGAGAGAAGCTCTCAGCAAGCGAGCTCGAACGTGACTCAAGGACGACGAAGAGGGGGCTCTGTGAAGTCAGACGAACGACCTGGGCTTCCTTCTAGATGTTCGGAAAAACTACACTCACACGCACAACTTCTGTAAGAACAGGGAGATTAGATATCAAAATCACACCCCTACAGACGAGGAAAGTACACGATGAACGCAAAAAAAAAAAAAAAAAAACAGATGAAAACTGTAACGTTCTATTTCACAATGGTCTAAAAGACATGACAAACAAACCAAAAGTAGAAAAACTCAGAAATGAGGTGACAGAACTCAAGAAAGTGGCTATATGATCTGACAGTGTGCATGGTACAATTACAGAAAACTGGGATAACCGGGTAACATAAGCAAAAAATAAATCTTTTTACCTGTGTCAATAATCACGAATGACCATGTCAATATTAATATTGATATCTAGGATATGGCAAATGCATAATTACAAAATGTTCTAGCATCTTCTTTATCTCTGGGAACTAGAATTCTTGTTGTGGACAAAAGTATCTGCTGATGTAATGTAAAAAGTAAAAACCTTATAGCCCTGAATTTGAATTGGAAATATCTATATGAACTCATGTGGTACCTTATTATCTATCCATCCACACACATCTATATGTGTAATTTTGAGTATACGTATTTATTTAATTATTGCCTAGAAACGATGACCGACCCAGTTGTAATAAGTACCCCAAGTGCCCAGACTGTGGATTTAAAATGCCATTTGCCAAGCCAGGGCTTCTTGGACAAATGACGGATCCCAGGTAGGACGAGAACACACATGATGAGCACAGAACGCTTTGGTATACCAGATCGCAGGGGCTCTCTGAGAGACCGCCAGCATCTTGTCAAAGTGACTCAGAAGCCAGCTTGAAGAAGCTGCCACTGGCCGAAGACGGGACATTCTCAGCTGCAAGGATAAAACTAGTCACCTACAGGCGACCAGGAATCAAGTCATTATCTTGAACACTGGAAATATAAAATGAAAGAAACAAGCGTTTCTCTTCCTTTCTCCCTGTGAATTGTATCACTAAGTAATTCAATAAGAGATGAGATAAAGGATTTCCTCATGGAACTAACTAAAGAATGAAATAAAAACAAAATGATGGAAAATCACTACTTTGCAACCTCTAATGAATTAATGGATCTAAGCGGTGAGCATGAGCATCGACGCTGCTCATGTCAAAGAAAGTGAAAGCCAGACGTCGGCGTCCTAGAGGCACATGACGCTGCACGCATCCTGCGAAAGTCCGGTCCAGCCTCGGGTCCTCGCTGCCAACGTGCAGGAAACACGCTGAACTGTACTGAGCGCCCGCCAGCCAAATCCAGGCTGTGGCGACCCTGTACATCGAGCCACCCAGATCCTTCAAGAGATACACTGGGAGAAAAAGGGACCTGGCAGGGGGAAGGGGTCGAGGAGTGGGGAGCTGTAGATCGAAACAGATCTAAAGACATGTAAAATAAAGACATGCTAAACTAAAGTGTCGTGGATACACAGTTGGCTGATAAAACTACAAAGCAAGGAAATAATCCCTATAAAGTTAGGACAGTGATTATTTTTGGAGGGAGGAGGGAGGGCACTGTGAGGGCGTTGGGCACATGCAGGGTCTTCTGGGATAGTTGGTAAAGTTTTATGTCTTAAACTAGGAGGTGGTGAAAAGGTATTTAATTTGCCTTCTAATAATTCACTAAACTATGTCTCCCCAAAAAGAGGATGTGTAAGGATAAAAACTTCCTTTAGCTCAGCCAATTAGGTAGTGATTGGTGATCTCGGAACTGTGCAGGAAGAGGGGTCAGAAGCCAGATCGCAGGTTGGGAAGCACATGGGAGGTGCCGAGGCAGACACGCACCTTGGTCTCCTTAGAGACACAGGCCATTAAAAGCTCTAGAAAGAGTTGCACCTGTTGAACACGGTTATTCTCGGGGAACGGGAACAGAATACAGTAGGCAAGAATTCCTCCTCGGCCATCTCCTCCGGCACCTCCGCACTCAAACAGCTGCTCCGTATAGAACCCGCCCAGCCATCCACGGGGCTGGCATTCCCTCGGGCCCCGAGCGTATTACTGACACTGTCTCGTAATCGCGACGTTCAGAAAAACTGTAATTACTCCGATTGTACAGTTACTTCACAAACGTACACTGTATTCAAATTCGATTATTCTTATTGTAGTTACTTCATGAATGTACATTGTATTTCAATCCAAAAGTAAATTCCTTAAAAACGAGGGAGGCAGAACAGCAAGAGAACTAACATTCATTGCTGTCCTGTTTTATATAAACGTCTTACAGTGCACTGAATCCTCACTTTCGCCCCTGTGGCAGGTATTATTATTATTATTATTTTTGTTGTGGTATAACAGACGTAACATATTGCAAAATGATCACCCCACTAAGTCCAGTGAACACCTTTCACCATAGTTACAAAAGTTTTTTTTCTTGTGATGAGAACTTTTAAGACCTACTCTCAACAATTTTCAAATACATAATACAATACTGTTAGCTGTAGTCGCCCTGCTGTCCATACATCCCAGGACATCTTTTAGAGCTAGAAGTTTCCATCTTTGGACGCCCTCACTCATTTCATCCACCCCCACCTCCAGCAACCACTAATCTGTTCTCTGGATCTATAAGCTTTTTCTTCTTCTTTTAACAATTATTTTTATTTATTATTATACCTATTTTACAGACAACGACTACGAGGTTCAGAAAGGTAAAGGAACTTGGTGAGACCGTCACTCGGTAACTGGCTGCGTCCCGCCTGAGCGGCTCCGTGGGGTTAAGCTCTTCCCGCCACGGCCCTCGGCCCGTCCGCCCTTCCGTTCCCACACTCACCCTCGCACAGACATTCGAATGCTTTTCTGACACGAACCAAGTTGAGGAATCGATAAGATGGTAGGCCCATGACAGCCCTTTGCTAATATTTTACGACCAAAGTTAGGCATGTCGCATGTGGCTCTTAAGGAAATTGAAGGAAAGTGAAGAACTTGGTGAACAGGTGTCGTTATTAAGGCCGTTCCGTCTATACCACACTTCGCTCCACTGACCAGACAACCCCGACCTTTCCAACACGCTGAGTCATGGGCAAAGAAATGCTAGACTATAACGAGTTATTACGTTGACTTGGGTGGCTCTATTAAAAAATGGTGACCACAGGACTGCATTTTATGTCCTTTTCCCTGAACAGGGAGAAAAGGTTTTGATAAGCATCCTATTAGGCTGCCTATCATTTAATGTGTCCTTATGAATCATACGCACCGCCTATGAATCAGCAAATTTCTATTCCTTAAAGGATATATAAGTGTTAGCTAAAAAAAAGAAGAGAGTGTTCAGGCTTATGTTATTTTCCTGTTATATGTTTATAATTTATATTGCATAAAAATTCAAATGAAATAAGATCTTCTTTGCTTCAAATATTCCAGAAGAGAAACTCAAAAATGTACTGCAGTAATTTCAGACAGAAGTCAGTATCTAAAATCACTAACGTGCGTTTCATATCCTTTACTACCCAGTACAAATCTGACATCTTAGTTACATTTCCTTGGGAGTATTTAAACATGATAACCATATCACTTTGAGAGAATTTTACTGTGTATTATCTGCACGCTATGAAAATAAAACAAGAAGGACTTGGTTAACTGGAGATCAAAGTCCTAGCCTTGGCTTTGAGTGGTGGCTCGTTAGAGCTTATTTGTAAAAACTAATTAAATAACTCTCTAAATGAATAAATGCAGGTTATTCATGGGGCCAAGATAAGCCTATGCACAAGTCAAGGATTAAGATTAACCCAGAAAAACCTAAACTTATTTTTATAAAGATTAATCTAATATCTATCTGAGTCCAAATTATTAAACAGGTCAGAACAAAAGATCAAAGAGTTTAACTGTTACATAGGAGGTATACTAGGAGACAGAAAGATATGCAAACCACAAAACAGATTTAGAAAGTTCCAGAGGGCAGAGAGAAAATGAGCTGAAGTTTTTTTAAACGGAGAAGACAGCAGTACCTGCCTCAATCTCATGCCACCCGATGATGTGCACGAGTCCGGGCTGGTGCACTTCGCCACTGCCCAATTCACTGATATAAAACTCAGGTCGCCTATCACTCCGAGAGCCACCGAGGCGCCGTCATTCACTCAGCAGCGCCTGGCCTTCAGGGTCCCCCTACGTGAAACCTTAGGTTTTCTTCCAGCTGTGGATGCCACTCAGGTTTTCTTAGCGCGATTCCAAATTGTGTGTACTTCTAAGTGCCTTTCGGCTAAAAATTTCAGAGCCACACAGATTATTCTTCAAGTACGAGAGGACATATCATGGAGTAACACGCGGCACGACTTCCATGAGGCTATCTAGGAAGCTTAGTAAATTGTATGTATCGACACTAGCAAACCGGGGAATTCCAGGCCTACGTGGCCTGTTGTTAAGAGAAAATGCAGTTCCCGTCAATCAGGACTCTTCCCAGGAAACCTGTCTTGAATGATGTTGATACTGAAATGCATCTGTTATGTTTTTAAAGTAAATAAATACGTGTTTAGAGAAGTCATAACAAATACGAGTTTCTAAGGTCACAAATGCTGACGTTAGAAAATGAGAGGTTTAAAGGGAATGACTTAATGTGTGTGTGGGGGGGGAGGTTAGAAACTGTAAGATTTCCTCAAGGAAAATAAAGGCTACGAATACAAATAAACCCGAAGGTGAGGAGGAGACAGACTTTCGGCAGTTACAAAGAGCTGGGGGGAGGGGGAACAGGGAGATGCTGTGTAATGGTTACAGAGCTGGAGAAGAGGAAAAAGTTCCGGAGAAGGGTGGCAATGGCAATGTGACAGTGTGAGTAATGCCACCGAGGGGTACATCTAAAGCTAGTTAAAATGGTCAATTTTATGTTATGTATACTTTGCCACAATTAAAAAAAAACCCATAAAAGTTCTTTCTGCCATTGTTTGCATTGCTCTGAAGTACATCTATGGTTCTAGAATTAAAAAATGAAATGAATTGCAACATTTCTAGTTTTTACAAGAAAAATCATTTTGTACCTGTATTAGAGACCACAAATTATTTATCTCTTTAGAATCTTAGTGAATCTGAACGATCGACATGTGAAATCACGCAGGAAAAAAAAGAACTCTGCAGTGACTACTATTATTGTTTTATAATCAAAGATTCTCTATAACCAAACAATAAACATTTCTACTTATGGCGAAAAAGCGGAGAGAAATCTGCGTAATATAAGTAAATGTTCACTCACTGTTTCCAGTATCGTCCAACTCACACAAATAAGGGGGAAGAAAAGAGCCCCCCCACTTTCTCTGTTTCAGGGTTTTCTCATTCACTCAGACACGCCATTCATATACAGTATGTCTCCCGAAAGGCTTCTCTGTGTCACATTCTCTTCTCCCCTTCTTAAAATTCACAGAGGCGCTAAGTGCCTTAGGCAGAACCCCGGTTATGCCACCGCTGTCTGGTGATGCCAGCTGCAAGTGTGTTGACTTAAAGGTTAGAATAATCTGTACATGACATTAAAATATTCTGGCTGAATTTCTAGAATTTCTATGGTAGCACAGCATTTTATATAATTCAGTTAGGAAAACGAGTTAGGTGAGTACACACGAGTAAGGAACAAACGAACGATCGCAAACCTTCTTGAGAAGACACGATGGGTGGCATGTAATCAGGAATGTATTCTTTTCTTTCCTCTGCATCTTTACTTCCAGGCTGAGGAAACTGGAGTACGTTGTTCTTGCTAACAGGAAATGAAGGGATCTGATGTGGGAACGTGACAGGCTCAATATTGTGAATATAGTCTTCTAGTTCGTGAAGGCTAACCCCCATAAGCTGGAAAGCTTCACCAACGTCATCCAAAATTGGGTCTGTTCGGCCATCTGGAACAAAGTCAAAAGCAAAGGAAATTAGTTTAAAGAAATTCCATGGATTTTTTAAAAAAAACATATTAAGAAAAAAGTATTGAGCAAACATGTAGCTCAGAATCAAGTATGTTACATATCTAAGACCTAGTTATGGGAAATAACTTAATAGATTTTAAATAGAGCATATTATTTCAACATTAGAAAACTGATTCCTAAAGTCCATTTTAAATGGGATCTGACGACCAACCAGAACACCACGCACAGTGAACAGTGGATACTAACAATCAGCTGGTAAAGAACAAACATCAAAAGCAGTTTAGGGATGGTCAAAGTATCCGGAACAATGGCTGACACAAAGTAAATGAGCAATAAATGTTGCCATTATTATTTTTTATCAAATAACTAGAATGCTGTGCTGACTAAGTAAGCGGTAATTACATTTTCTCTACTGTTTAATGATGCATCTCTGGAACCTAAGACAGTGACTGGCAAATAGTTGGCATGTGACAAATATTTGTTAAGTGAATTATACCCCCGAATCAATTTTTTAAATCCAAGGAAATTTACAGAAAGAACATAGATCATCAAGGTAATTTACGTATACATTCTTAAATGTAATTAAGATACCACATAAAAGTTATATAGATATATATACACAACTGTTAAAAGTTAGATGTAGTAGTATTCTCTTTAGAAAAGGAAGTTTCTCCTATGCCTACCCTTAGCAGAACTTAAGGTTTCTACATCTTTTAAAACTTCTATGAAAATTCTGGTTCCCAATTTCTTATAGCCTAAAGGATATTTCTACTTAAATCTCCTTTGATCACTTCAAACTCAGTATGTCTGAAATTAAATCATGCTGTAAAGTAAAAAAGAATAATCCAAAGATTGTAAAAATCGGACACGTTTGCTCAGGTGCACACAAGAAAGCTCTGGAAGGATTCTATATCCACCCGTGAACAATTTAAGGGGCTGAAAGCTGTAGTACAAGGGAAGAGAAAAGTTGAAGCAGGAGACTTCACTTCTAAGTTGAAACACTTCCGCAGTGTTTGAGGTTTTCTACAAGTATGGGTTCCTTCTATGATGTATAAAAAAGAATAAAATTAATATTCATTCTTCCTCTTAATGATGCAGATATGCATCTCAACTCTTCTATTCTTATTAAAAGCATTGTTATTCTCTCAGTCTAAAAAATGTAATCATCTTGAATTCCTTCCTAGGCTTCGCAATTTCAACCTAAAACCTGGTCCTTTCCGCCCCCGCCCCGACTTTCTGGCTCTGGATTTCAGAATTTTTTCTTCCTTTTCCTACTGACACTATCTCAGTGCAGTTTCAAGTTCTTCACACTTGAGTCTCCCTTGCACTTCAACAACAGCACGATTTTCTTAAAATCTCACTTTCATTAGACAGTTGCGTCCTTTAGTTTTTCCTACCACATCTTAATTTCTCTGTCTGTTAAGTCCCTCCCTAGCCTCGTTCACTGTTTAACCTCCTCCTCTAAAACACTCCAGATGAACTGGCTACAGATGGCAGGCTGTCCGCCTCGCTGGTACTTTGAACATGTCGATTCTACTTGGATCTCTTAGTTTATGCTTTTCTCTAACAGGGCATGCTCTCTGCCTTTATACAGCCATACTTCATGGCTCAACTCAAATCTCAACTTTTCTGTGAAGTAATCATGCCCCAGATCCACAGCCCACAACCACCTCTCCTTCTTTTTGCATTTACTGCCTAAACCATGCAATTACTAAGTTATAGTACCAGTCCTGGAGAGTCCTTCTGAAAGATTAAGCACCTGCTTTCAGCTCACGCCCTCGTATTTTATACGTAATACAGAAACATGAGCCCTGAATGTTTCAACAAATCGTTACTTTAGGGAAATTTAAAATCATGTTACTTGTTGAATTAATAGTAACTTCTGATGCTTGCTTTAATTTGAGAGCTTTAAAAACAAAATACCGTCAGTTTGTTTTTTCTTGATGTTCTGACACCCATGTACACACCTTATGGGCAAGGATTATGTATAAATGATCTTATGTCTCCAGCACTTAGCATGCGCTCAGTTCATAAGTGGTACTCAATAAATGTTTGTCAAAAAGACAAAAAGGATTTAAGGGAACAGAATATAAGACTGCATATTAGTCATCTGAGGTTACAGAATTGAAGTTTAAAAGAAGGATAAAGAGGACATGGTTCCATAGTGTAGCGGTTAGCACATCTGCTTTACTCGCAGAAGGTCCTAGTGGAGGCACAATCCATGGTCTATGGCCATGCCACCCTGAAAAAGCCCGATGTCTGATCTCAGAAGCTAAGCAGGGTCGGGCCTGGTTAGTACTTAGATGGGAGACCACCTAGGAAGACAAGTGCTGTAGGCATAAAAAAGAAAAAGAAAGAAAAAGAAAAGATAAAATAAGGATAAAGAAAAAAGAATCTAAAAAACCCTGTAACTAATAAGTATACAAGGTATTAGTATTTTAAAAAGGTCACCAGTGGGGAATACCTGATAATGCATTCTCACCGAAAGCAAGAAAACCTACTACGGAAACTGAGTAATTAGGAAAGGGATGCGCATTAACTTATAACAATGATCACTTGATGACTTCGGAGTCCCGGAGTGCCAGCACATGTTCTGGTTCTGTGTGAAAGGCAGGAAAGGAACTATGTATTCAGGGATCTTCTGATTATCTAAAGGTTCGGAACATCTGTCCTTTTTTAGGGAACTTGGAAGCAAATGTACAATCTGGATTATATGTTACCACACAGAGTACCCAAGGACCATGAAGAGGAGCAGAGAGAAGCAAAAACCCAGAGAGCACCGCAGCGTGCTGGTTGGTGGTGCACTTGCAAGATAACAATGGATGAGAGTTCCTGGGCAGTTCCACACTGAGAGCAGGAGCATCAGTGAAATCAAGCATTCAAAAAATACACACTTTCAAAACTCAAAAAGTGAGGTGATTAGATAGCTATCACGGTAGTGGGTTATTAGTTCATTCATTTATTCGACAACTATTTCCTGGGCGCCTATTATATTATGGTACCATACTAGGTTACAGAATACAAATATAATAAATTTGTCTCCTGGGGAAGAACTATGAAAGGGTGAGAAATATACAAATGATTATCAGCCAAGGTGTGAAATGACACGACAGAAATATACACAGACTTATGAAAGCAGATAACATGAGTTTCCGAAAGCAAGTGGTTAGTGAAGTTTCAAAATATTAGTTCTACTGGTGGACCAGAGGGCGAAGGACACTCCAAGAAACGGCATGTACATAGGAATAGATAGCTTAAAATGTTCTAGAAAAAGCTGGTAGCTCAGCATGGTTGCAATTTAGGATGGCAGAATGGCAGAAGGTAAGAAAAACGCTAGCTCACGAAAGGAACGGCGTGCTACTTAAGAGTTTAGACTTTCAGCCTGTATCCAACGGAAATTCTTAAGAATGACATGATCAGATTTGCAGGTGGGACAGATTTTGACAGCACTATGGAAGCTGGAATGAAAACTGGGGTCTAAGAAATAAAGAGTTTGCATGGGTCTCAATTTTTCAGTCTAGGGATCACTTTTATAAAACAAAATATCCTATGAAACACTTCGCCCACGTCTCCAGTTCACTGTCTTAAAAATAACGACCTGAAATTTATATGAGGGGTAGTTCCCCTTCCACACACACAAACACAAACAACACACCTATGAGATGATGTGTGGCGTCTATGAAACATTCCAAATTATTAAATGCCATCAGCTACAGACACCTCCGGGCATTCGCTTAAAAACCGTAAGCACTGTATCCCAGATTACCCGGGGAACCTTGTAAATTGCCTGAGGTCCCTCTACCTCACTTTGATAACTACACTGACAACAAATATAAAGGAGGAAATCAATGGGTAACTGAGATGTAAGTGAAAGTCAATCTCAGTGAAACTGACGAAGTGAGCCTTAGGGAAAGAGTAAGTAGAAACATTGTCTACGAAATGAACAGATACAGAAAGAAGAGGCAGTGTCCCTAACGGAGCAGAGCTGTCAACGAGTCTGTGCTGTTACAAGCTGAAGAATGGCCAGCCTTGTAAGAAGCGGCCGGTAGACGGAGCGCCTGTGACAACTAGTTGTAGTAGTTTGCAGGCAAAGCAGGAAAAGGACCCAAGTGAGAGAGGCTGAAAGGCATTCTGGAGGTGGCTCTCTCTACAGGCAGCAGCACAGCACGCGACCCCGAGGCAGACCGATGCGCCTCCCGGAGGAGAGCAGCGTGAGAGGGTGTGGGGCCGGGAGCCGGGACCCGACTCCGGGCTGGAGGCGGGAAGTTGGCGGACGAGGAAGAGGCAGAAGGGATGACCAGAGTTTCCAGGGGCAGTGGAAGCGGACTGGCGACCGGGGCCGAGGAGACGCCCGATCTCGGGGTAGGGGTGAAGGACGAACACGTCGGAGACGCTGGGACGGCGAAGGGGACACCGGAGGTGTCACTCGTGACTGTCCGGAGGCAGCCCTCCCGCACCCAGCCCGGTACTCACAGAGCTCGGAGTACCGGTGGCAGCCCCGTCCCAACTGCTGCAGATAGCGCTGCAGCACGTCCGTGAGGAGGTGGCAGGCGCTGAGCTGCACCGAGTCCCAGCCCAGCGCCTGGCAGATCTGCGCCACCGAGACCCTCAACAACGACCTGGAGTAACTCTCGCACATCCCGCTCCGTGGACTCCACCGCAGCGCTGGCTGCCGCTGCTCTCCACGCCCGCCGCCGAACCTTAGCAGGGCCCCCTATTCATCCTCCAGGGCCCCCGAGGCGGGGAAATCGTGCCCCCCGACCCCCGGCGACCACCTCAAAGCCTCCGCAGCACGGAGCGCGCCAGCCTGAGAGCCGCCATCTTGGGCTCGCTCCGCCCCCCGCTGGACGGCCGCCGGGCCCAGGCAGCACCAGCCGAGCGCCGAGCGCGCCGATGGGAAGCTCCGCCCC
>NW_011888830.1:5831284-5840173 GCF_000151845.1 Pteropus vampyrus
GTATTCGAGTTTATGTACCTCTCGCAATAAATTGTGAGTTTCTGAGCGGCATTTCAGTTGTGCCAGAACCTTTAACATAATAGATATTCGATTTTTAAAAAGTCTTAAAAACCCAATAGAACTGAAAATATGGTGCTTCAGCTAAATGACCATCTGTAGGGAAGGAGCAAGGTGCTATGCTAGGAGGTGGCAGGGTGCCTGTATCATTTTCTCCACTCATCTTTCTGACCCCAAGATTCTCAGAGGCCTTTCGGATGCTACATGTAACCTTGCTTGACCATTTTGTAGTCATGCGATAACATCGACCACTACCTTGATTTTCAAACTCTTGTACCCTGAATTTCACAAAACCCCACTCTCGTATTTTTTCTTCAGTACTTCTGGAGGTTCTTTATGAGTCCTTCTTCGTGTGTGTGTGTGTGTGTGTGTGTGTGAGTGTGTGTGTGTGTGTGTTTATGTGTGTTTTAACCCCTAATGCCACATTTTGGAAAATTTCCAACTACAGAAAAGCTGAAACAGAAAAGTATAAACAGGTATGCACTTTACCTGGATTCACCAATTGTCAACATTTTGCCGTATTTATTATATTCATACACACACGCCCCTATTTTTTCCGAAAAGCTTGAAAATAATTGCAAATTTCATGACCCAGAAATACTTCAGCATGTATCTCCCCCAAACAAGGACATTCCCCTACATAGTTAGCTGTCACCGGTTCTGTTCCCCAGGAAGCCACTTCTGAGCTGATTCGCCTGCCGATTCCTCCTTACGGAGTGCTCCTGGGATCACCACCTGTGCAAGGGAAGGAGGCTGCAGTGTGCTTTCAATGGGGGGGCCTCAGCCAGCCCCACAGGGAGCCGAGAGCTGGATAGGCCCTTTGGATCTGTCCTGAGATGGGCCCAAGGGGCTGGCCCTCCGTATCACCGAGGCAGTAAGACCCTGTGCCTGGGCTCCACTAGAAAGGGTGTGTGATCTTGGGTGAAGTGCTCTGTGGCCGAGATGGTTCCAGGGAAGGCGGGAGTGGTCACTCCTGAGGGGATGTGAGCAGTGCAGTGCAACGTTCAGTACTGTCTTACTCTGTGCGGTGGCCACAACAAACTGGGGAAGCTACCTACCTATTTCTCACGGTTCTGGAGACTGGAGGTCGGAGGTCAGGGTGCCAGCATGCTCAGGCAAGGGCCTTCTGTCCAATCCTCATAAGGAGCTAGGGAGCTCTGTGGGGTCTTATGAGAGCGTTGGCCTCATCAGCGGGCTCCTTGCTCGTGACTAGTTACCCTAAAGGCACCTTCCAATGCCATCACGTTGGGCATGGGATTCCAACGTGTGAATCTGGGGGGGACACAGACATTCAAATCTTGGCAGCTAGGCTCCACCCCTTGCACCCTGTGGCCCGCTTCTCAGTGTGTGAGGCCCAGCCATGCCAGGATTGCGGGGCCCGTCTTTCCTGGAGAAGACATCGAGGAGGAAGGACAGGAGACACATCATGGCCCCTGCTGTCACCGCCAGGCCTCCGTTAATCCGTCTTCCTCTGCCTTCCATTCTAGATTTCTCTCACCCTCAGCCAGCACCACTACCAGTCAGTGCTGACCTAGCGGCACGACCCAGGCCATCACCTGCAGGTCTGAGCCCCAGCTTTCCATGCCATTTCCAGACTGTGGCTGCCAAACCTGTTCACAGACCGTCATTAGGCAAGAGCACCAGGTGGCGCCCAGCCAGACCCCTCGGGCGCCAGCTGTCCCTCCTCGCCCCGTGTAAGCAGCCTGACCTCCTGGCAACACGGGCCAGTTACTCCTGCCCATACGGGGACTCCTCTCTACATGCCGTTTCCTGGCCGAAGTGCCCAGGTGGCAACTATAGCTAATACTTTGGTGAACTCCTTCTCTGTCCCCTAAGGAAAACATTTTCCCTTTTGAGAACTAGGACTCTTGACCTGGGGCAGCCAGAGCTGCAAGGACAAGGACAACTTCCCAGGTGGGTCGCTGGGAGCGGGGCAAAGTGGGGAACTCCGGCTTCCACCGCACGTCGTCTACCTCTTGGGAACCTGGCACCACAGACAAGTCATTGACCTAAAGTGTACGTGGCATCCTGGGGGACTGCGCCCCGTCTTTGCTAGGCTGGCTGCAAGCTGCTGCTTTCGCTGTTCTGTGGCTCTGCCAGGCTGACAGCTTCTGAGTGGTGTGGTGTGTGTGACATGACATTTCACGGTCATGTGTACACTCCCAACGTCCTTTGCTGTAAAATGTGTCACTCCCTTGGTGTGACACAGCTTGACGTGGGACACGAGCATATCAAACATCATGAGCGGGAAAGGCCAAATTATACAAACAGCTGCACTTTCTAGGATGAAACAGGCCCCTGGGGTCAACCTGCCAAGTGTTGACCTTATAGTGTGCTTAGTCACCTCTGGCTGCCGGAAGAAAATGACGGACTGGGAGGGGCTTAAACGACAGATGTTTATTTTCTCACAGTTCTGGAGGCTGGGTGTGCAAGATTGGGGTGCCGGTAGGCTAGGTTTCCTCTGCGTCCTCCTCTTCTTGACTTGAAGCCATTTTGATTTCTGAACCTTTGCGACGTTTTCCTCTGAAAGCTTTTAGGTCTCTACCAGCATTGCTCTGAAATGTCACATGGTCTTCAATGAATGAGCATCCTTCTTGAATGAATGAGCAAGGATGGGCCAAAATGAGCATCCTCGGACAGTCTGCACACCTGTATGAGTACTTTCATACACTAGGTTATTAGTGGAATTGATGATAAACTGTCCACTTTTTAAATTTAATAGACTGCCAAATCTTACTCTCAAAGAGATTGGAAGCTTTCACGAACAGCACGTGAGATCGATTATCCCTACTTTCTAAAACTGTCTACCTTTAATCTTTAACAATCTGATGGGTGAAAAGACAGTGTCTATTGTCTATTTTTTAATTGAGGTTTTTTTTTTTTTTTCTCATCGAAATAGTGCTTTGCCTGTTGGTGACATAACCCTTTTGTCACAAATCTGTGTGCCCACTGTTGGATAAGACTGAAGATTTTCCCACTCTGAAATACCATCTGATTACGTGAAGGAAAGCGATACCGAATGGGGGGAAATGGCAGTATTAGAATTCTGATACTTCTCTCCCACTGCTTTCTCACAGACAGGGTCTTGAGAAATCAAACTAAGCAAGGGTGTAGATTGCTTTACCGACCACACACAGGAAAGGTCGTCTTACAAGCACAGAGCAGTGGTGAAGAGCTTGGACTGGAGCGAAGCCTGGGTTGGAGTCCCAGGCCATTCTCCCCACCCGTAACCTTGGGCGAGTTACATCATCTTTATCATATGTAAAATGGAGATTAAAATAGTACTTCCGTTATAGGGTTATGAGGATTAAATTAATCAGTGTTAATACATGTGACACGGGGCAAGGCTCTGTGATAAAGTGCTGCCTGAACTATGTAAAAGTGATCATCAGTTCTAGATAGAAGCCATTGGCATTTTTAAACTGGAGATACAATCAAAAGTCTTGAACAAAGTAATGACAAAATATAAGGGATATAATTGGTGAGCTCCTAGGAGGGACACTCAGCCCCATGTGGGGGGAGCCGAGGGGACTGAGAAGGCATCCTGCTGGGAGGAAGAGATGTCTCAAATGAAGCCCTCAAGAACCGGTGACCAGCAGTAGGAACCAGCGGTAGGAATTAACGAGTACCTGCTGGGGCGGGATCAACCTGGAACACTGACCCGGGGCACAGGCCGTGCAGCTCACACATGGAGAGCAGTGAAGAGCAAGCCTGAGTTGTTCGCCCAAGTTATACCCTTTTTATTTTGCAAAGTGTCCTAACAGGGCAACTATAATGACAAAATGATTGCATGAGTAAAGTTTGTTAAACTGCTATCCTGTTTTCTCAGGAAAGCAAAGAGAAAACCCAGGCTGTCTGTACCAGACTGGGGACACCACCAGACGACATCCCACACTCGGGGCAGCCCGAGGGCCGTGACCGCCCGCTCCCCTTCCCCCTCCCCTGCGCGAGTGTGCCAGTCAGCCTGAGGTAACTGTTACTGTAGGCTTCAATTCCCACTTTCCCTCCTACCATGGCCTAGAACATTCGATTCGTCCTCACAGAAGTGTTCCGCTAGCCTGGAGACTGGAGGTGGACCATGGTGAGTTCAGAATCAAGATCACCAATGTTCCTGAAAGGGACTTGCCACCTGGTTCACAGGGCCCTCTGCCCAGTGCCTCGCCCGCAGCCCGCTGTGCTTCACAGCTGTGCCTGGTGGCCCACCCCGGGGTGGCTCTTAGTTTTAGGGGAGCTAGAATCGACCCTGGGCTCATTTGGTTTATCCCCTGCCAGCCAGCTGCTCTTAATGGCATTACTGTTGTTTACTTGTGCTGGCTGACTAGTTTTTATATTGCTGTTCAATTCATTTTTATAGTTTTTTTACAAAATAAAATATCTGAATTCTTTCTAAATATATGTATTTATTTAATGGTTTTTTAAAGTCGAGTAATACGCATCAATTAACGGAGAATGAGCTTTTATTTATATCTTTTTATAGTTCTGGAATGTTTTTAGAAATTATGTTACTTTTATCATAAAAAAAGTCCCTATTTTAAGCAAATAGGAAAACCGCCGAGATTCTGGCATGGCCAACTCATGGCGTGGAATCAGTGAGGCATCTCCGTGTTCACATGTAGATACCATGGCGTGGTATCTACATGTGAACACGGAGCAAATATCACAGGGGAATGTTTCTCAGTTCTTAGGAGAGATTTTTAAGACTTTATTTAGGCCACGTGTATGCCTGGAATCCTACATCCCATATATGAGAAACGGCAAGGGGCCTCAGCGGCATTTTTACTTCACTGTGTTGCTGCTCTTTGAAGACGCAAAAGGATGGTCCCTGGGCTGCGGGTGTGGCCCGGCGCCTCTTGCATCCACCCCGACCCCAGAGGCCAGACTTTTTAAGATTGTTTAGAAAAGCCTCTTCAATGATCTTCCCACCAAACAAAAAAATTAATAGTAGGCATGTTAATAATTATAAATATTTTAGCATCTCATTTCGAAAACTGTAAGTGTTGTTCTTATATACTAAGACAGTGATTTTCTTATTTTAAGTTGTTTATTATGAGGTAATTTACAAATATCTTGCCATCTTTAGTAATTTAAACAATGGACCGATAATTTCTTCTGACCAGGACAGCAATAAACTAAAAACAAAATCAGGTGGCTGGATTTTCCTTCTTTACCTGAAAAACAAAGTACAGAACAAATAAAAATCAAGCAGTGTTTCTGAGAAAATAATGACATCGAGAGATAAATATACCTAAGTGGGGTTTAAAGAACGGACTTTACATAATAAAGCTGTTACTCTACACTAGCAGTTCTCAAACTGGGGTCTGGGGGGCCGTTCACAGGGTCTGTGAGGGCAAGATGGTTTCCATGGCGATGCTATGTGCCTGTTTTGTTCTCAGTGTCAAGAGCGTGCGGCTGCGTCCTCCTGAGTGTGGTGTCAGGAGAGAATGAACACAAGCCGATAAGCTAGCTGATCGGTTAAGTGGGAGGTCCCGAGGCCGGAACGTCTGAGAACCAGCTCTCTGCACCGGTCCACACTTAGTGTCTCGACACGGTGCTCATTCTCTACCCTGTGGTTTACGAGACCGATCTGAGGGGAAAAAGCCCACTGCACCGCCCACACGCCCCCGGCCACTGCCACGTGACAGGCCGGCATCTAACTGTCAGCATCAGCGTCACTGCTGCTAAACCAGCTTCCGTTAGCGGCTGGGTTTCTTTTCTGAAGAGGGGTGGGGAGAGCATGTAAAACGTCACCACTTTACCTCGTGTCTGAGGACGAAACTTGATTTTCGTTAATCCCTGGTTATTGTATTAGAAGGAAAAAAACAAACACAAACAAGCTGGTCAAGAAGCAGTCCATGCCCGTTAATCACGTTCGCCTCCAACTAAACAGAAACACTTCCACCCGCTCCCCGAGTGTGCCGCACACTCATTGGTCTTAAAACAGACTCAGCAACGACCCTTAATAAAGTTATAGATTTCAATCTGGTTAAAAGCAATAAAACCATCTTCATGCAAATAGGCAAGACTGAAAATATTAAAATCACTACTTTTTCTATAAATAGCACACAATATATGAACATTTTTTAGGCTTGCAACTAGTGCTTGACACCTCAAATATTATAGTTTATTCATGCTTTTTACTTTATTACTTAAAAGCCAAATGTGTTTGTTAAATACTAGAGTCTTTAACCAGGACAACCACGAGTGAGCGAATGTGCGAGTCTGTTCACATAAACGGGCCAGCTCTGGCCTATGCGGCTAACTTTATGAAGGACGGACGGACACGGCCTTTCTAGAAGGTGAAAATTTACGTCAGTGTCCAGTTGCTGGAATTCCCTTTTTAACTCTGTTTTCATGTTGCAACTGCCCTCTCCCCATTTCTCTCTGCAGCCACCCAGCAGGACCCGGGTCTCCAATTCCATGCAGGTTGTACCGTCCCTCACCTTCCCTTCTCAAGAGCAAACAAAGAACCTGATTCCCTGGGCCTCACAGCCAACCCCACCCCACCCCCCGGCCCTGAAGGACGCAGTTCTTCCCCCTCCCACACCTGCCATCCAAGAAATCAGCTCGGCATGTGACAAGGATAATGGAAGACATAGTTATTTGACCCGTGGGTTAGTCCTATGTTACAGATGGCAAAACTCGGTTGCAGAGAGTATTCGAACCCGGGTTAGCAAGATGTTAGGTGGCAGGCTGCTCGTCACTGCTCTGTACTCCCCGATGCCGAGAGAACGTCAGTGCCAGGCTGGGAGGTGGCTTAGTCTTGAGAAATATGCACGGACGGCATTTAGGGAAGGAAGGACCCTTAGGACAGCAGAGCTGATGGACCTGATACCTCGTGGCATGGTCCTGGTCAGTTCTGTCTGCGTCTCCCTGGCATTCTGCGCAGCCCTTACCCCGGCTGACACTCAGGGGCCATTCAGGGTCCACCAAACTGATGACCTTTTCCGATTCTTAAACACGGACCCACGTTTTCACACACCTAGTAAGATGTCATTTCTCCCTCTTCTGAATGAGCTTCCAGTTCTTAATATACTATGGCACGCCAATCATTCACTGGACATTCACTGGGGAAGCACGTGCCAGACCGTGGGGCTATGGAAGTTAAGACACGGTCCCTCCCCAGTCTCAGGAGCAGAAGGACAAATAACAAGGCCATCCTAATGCATGTAAGCGCTGACATGTGGGCGCAGAGGCTGCTAAGCGGTGCCCGCCCACGCGCTGCAGGGGTGCTCTGGGGGCACGGCTCCCGGCTCGGGAAGGATAAAGGGGGGCCTGTCAGACGGAGAGCCGAGGTGCGAGGGGAAGAAAAGAGGCGCTTCAGGCGAAAGTGCGAGAACGGGAGGTGTCTGCAGACCTGGCTGGTCCGCGGGAGGCAGGACGGGTGGTGGAGGGGACGGGGCTGCTGAGTGGGAGCCGGCAGCCAGCGACTGCTGGCTCGCTCGGGTCAAGCTGAGCTGATTTTGGGATGCCTGAGAGAACGGTTCTCTTAACTTCCCTCAGACCACTGTGACAGGATCGGCACGTTTTTTCTGTAAAGAGCTAAATATTTTAGGCTTTGTGGGTCACATACTGTCTCTCTTTTTATAACCCTTCAAAAATGTGAAAACCATCCCTAACTCCGGGCCGCAGTCTGCTGACCCCCATTCTACTGCAATTTCTAATTCGGCTGTCTGTGTTCCCTGTTAGGGCTGTGAGCTCCCTGAGGGCAAATACTGTCACCAGTACATCCTCAGGGCCTCGTACAGGGTCTGGCGCTTAAGAGGCTCTCCAAAAATATCTTTTCTTATGCAGCAGATAAATGACAAGGATCTGCATTAAATGGGCATAAAGGAGAAAGAGTCAAGGGCTATTTAGAAAGAAAAACTTAAGAGAACTTGGTGAGGAATTAGGAGGGGAGAATGAGTCAAAGATAACATGCGACACGTTTTCTCCCTCACGACCATCTGCGTATTTTTTTTATCCTACTAGAACATTAACACCTTGCAAGGAGGGTCATGTTCTCTAACACTAAGCCCGGCACTCGACTTTGCATTTAATGGGTGTGCGATTTAATCGTTTTTTGAATAGAATCCTCACTACCTTAACCTGGTTTCACAAACATTAACATATCTAGACAACAAGAAATTTTAAGGAAAATGGTACTGATACAGAAAACTCAATAATTGAAAAATTCCTGGACTTTACTATCATTCCATGATTTAGAGATTTCCAGTGCAACCCAAAACCCCAAACCAGTCCTGGTTTATAATATTTTAAGTTCCAAAGACAAACTTTATGATACTGAATTATCCAAATCCTTATCCCTAATACTTTGGTGAAGTGAAAGCTGGTAACATACTGATTGCTAACAAGAAGAAATGGAGTTCGGAACCATCAGAATAAACCAGAGATTCCATTCTCACCAGATTTTTATGCTCTAAGAGCCAGGTTACAAGATTAATGGATCATTTCCTCTTTAACAGACAAAACACACGCAAAAACTTTCAAACATCCCAAGCTTAAACCAGCAGACACAGAGATGAGAACCAACTCTCCGCAGGCCATCTGCAGTTACTTACAGAGCCGCAGCACCAGAGATGATTTCGATCAACTCCTTTGTGATGACAGCCTGACGCGTGCGATTGAAAGTCAAAGTCAACTTGTCAATCATCTCAGCTACAAAGAAAACGGAAAGATTAGACAAAGAACATCTTCGTTAACCTGCTCATAGACATTACATTGCTTATATAATTAACAAGAGAATCCTAGTTTTTCGGCGGGGGGAGGGAGGAGGAGATAGGGTTGGGGGAGGGGACCAAAATTGGCCTCTCAAAAAATTTCAAGAAGATATTT
>NW_011888830.1:5841423-5844979 GCF_000151845.1 Pteropus vampyrus
GACATTACATTGCTTATATAATTTAACAAGAGAATCCTAGTTTTTCGGCGGGGGGAGGGAGGAGGAGATAGGGTTGGGGGAAGGGTACCAAAAATGGCCTCTCAAAAAATTTCAAGAAGATATTTCAATATCTTTCATGGGACTCGTTTGCCAGACTTGCAAACTTACTGCCTACCAGGAAAGATATACTTCCTTTAAGGCAGAGTGCATTATTTTTCTATCTTCTCAGATGAGAAAATTCAAGCAAGGACAGATGGTATTTGGTCAGAAATTTCACAGAACCAGTGCAGAGCCCAGGACTCGGTCCTCGCTCTCCTGCTTCCGGCGCTCTGGAAGAATGGCCCTGCTCTGGTGTGAGGTCTGCGTGCAGAGACCTCTCTCGGGCATCTGCTGTGCTCACAAGCGTTCTTGCTGGCGTTGTCCATGGCCGTCATCCTGGCGCTCTGCTCGCTCGTGGTGGACTCCTTGAGAGAGTAGTAGATGATGTTGGCCAGACTGTACTCCTGGTAATTCTGCAGCACGTCGGCATCAATGTCGTCGTAGATGCTCATGCTCTCTGTGAAAACAGGTGATAAACTCTGAAGCCATACGGCACAGAGACCGATTTAATCAGAACAGCTGACTTGTAAAAACCCTTCATAACTACACAGCAGAGATAAACATAACATAGGTCAAGACTCGGCCCTAGGAGTTTCATCCATTTCCACACTGCACATCACAGCGGACTTTCAGCAAAACACGAACGCAGAGCATTGGCCATTCTGCGTTAAGTAACTTTGTTACACTTCATGGTTATGAGGCCCTCTAGAGAGTCTGGCTTAGCGCCTGGCACAAAGCCAGCAAACATTCAATAAATGTTTCTTTCAATAAAGAAATTGAAAACTGAAACTAATACAGTGTAATACAAAAATCCCAGTTTCCCCTTGTGATTACTGGAGAAACTAAAAAGTATCAGTCAGGAACTGAGAGAGGGAAAACGTTTCTAAGACTGGAAAACTGGGAGAACGAGAGGCTGATGTGGACATCAGTCATCGTGCTGCAGGAATTTAGCTGCAATGTCAGAATTCATTCAGCAGGGAATGCTGTGACAGGATCGTCTCGTCAAACGTAAGGTGCTGTTATAACCCGCACGCCATCTGACGTGCCGTTAAGAAAGGAAATGACATAGCCAGTTAAAAGTGGCTTCCCGCTGACTGGGAGAGGCATCCCGGCCGCAGAGATGTTAAAATGTAAACAAGTGTACATCTCAGGATAGATGAAACACGACACACCAAAGGGGACAATGCCTTGGGAAAATGAAATTGGTTCCAGAACATCATTTCTAGGGTGCTCCTCTGAGCAGCGGTGGCTTTATTCAGACAACGGAACAAAACCGACTGGGCCACGTGAACGAGCCGTGAGCCTGTTCAGAGTGCTGGAGCCTCAGGTGGTGCTGGAGCCGCCTGCGAAGGCCCAGAGCCGATCTCCAGCTGGACTCTTCAATCCCCGGGGACAGAAAGCATGTCTGATGACGGCCCTCGACAGACGTTTATTTGTTTGATTAATGAAGCAAATTAAGAGTTGTCAAACAATGCGTGAGCGGAGACATCAGAAAGCCACGAACAGAGGGTGAGAGAAACGCCCGACGTCATTTTGCCACTGCGCAAAAGGCCATCCTGAGAAACGCTGTTTTCCTAAATGTACAAATCTCCCCTTTCTTCACGGAAAATACTGGTCACGCAAAACTACGCACCAGAACTCGCAATGGTATTGAGGGAAAAGATGGGCTTTTCTTCTGTTTTGTAGGAGATGACAGACCTAGAAATGACGAAAGCAAATGTAAATTTCAAAATAAGAACTTTTGAACCGTTAAGCAGACATGTTTTAAAACACGACCATAAACAAAAAACAGCTTTAATTTCTAAACTTTCTTGCCTGAACTGATTAAAGATGATAGACCCCTCATCAAACTCATAGCCAGAGTTTAGTAATTCCAGGGCGATGACCGACGCGTCTCCAAAAGTGGGGGGTTTTCTTCCCACTTCTTTGAATGTCACCAGAAACTGGTCAGAGTGAGTCCTACGAGGAAATAAAGTGATCATAACATAGTTTAACAGAATAATTCTGCTGAAAGAACACAGGGAACGAGGAGGACATTTTACCGCCATGGATAAGTGTTTTGGGGGCAGGGAGTTCACTAAATTAAGTCGCTCCACACAGTACGTGATCACTGCTTCCCACCAGCTCCTGCAAAGGACTAAATACCAGTGGTCAGCCCGTCGTGTGTCCTACCCCTGTGCCCTGTCCTTCCAAGCCCGGTGAGCTGTCATTCCTTCCTGACATTTCTGGGCTGTGACAGCCCCTCAGAGTTCAGTTCTCATCTTTTAAAATGTCGGCAGCTTTTGATATTCCCACTGCATTCCATTTATGGTTTGGATAAAGGAGAAGCAAAGGTAAGTAGCAAACAGGGAAAACCTATATCTTCTAATATATGCTGGAAGAAATAAAACGGAAACCCCTCTATGAGTACAGAACAGGTAACCAAAAAAGGGCACCCTGCTAAATACAGTATGGAAGAAACTTCCATTTATTCATTCTTGCACCCTTCTAAACGTAAGTAGTATATGTTTGAATTACCTATGAAGTATACCCCTAATTTTATCGCCAACTCCAACAATCTTAACTTCCTTCCCGGCCGCCGTGAGTGTAGCCACCTCGTTTTTCATCTGCTTAGCGACAGAGGAGTGGATGGCACCACAAAGGCCTCTGTCCGAGGACACTCCGATCAGGAGGTGTTTCTTCTTGTCTTCGGGCCCCTTAATGTCAGCTTTTTCATAAAGAGCTTAAAAACAAACAAAAAGAAGCGAATATTTTATATGCAATTTATGCTAAATACAACATTAGTCCTTAATTTATAAGAGCTGGCTATTTTCAAAACGAAGCATTTAAATTTAGGTGGCACTTGCCTAATATAATTGAAGTGCCTGTGGACTTATTCCATTTACGATCAGGATGAAAACCACAAAGGTTTAAATCTCTATATGACAAACGCTCCTAAGGGCCCGTTAGTGGCCACTCTATCTTGAACATAGACTAAAAGAAATCGCTAGTACAATGAAAGAACTTCTAAAGAGGCCAGAGTTACAGAAGTACCAACTTACCTAGATATCAGACTTCTAAAGAATGCAAATCTTCAGTCTACAACCAAAAAGTAGAAAGCAAAGTTTCCTGAGCTGTTCGGATAATCTGCATGTCAAGCTTTACAAAAACTGCTAAGGCTAAAATGATGCTACTTTATTTGGGGGATCACTGTAAGAACTTCGCTTTGTTGGTCTAGTTTTCCAAGAAGCAGAGGACCTGAGAGGATTTGGCAGGATGAAGCACACACGGGCTTTACCGGGAGAAATGGCGGAGGGAGAGAGACAACAGGAAGCCAGAGGTGCCACCACACCACGGGGCAGGTCTGAGCCACCGGGAGGATGGGCGGGAAGGTCAGGTGGCGGTGTCAGGATCGTGTGCAGTTTAAGGGAAGCTCAGCACGGCTGCAGGTCCCAAAGGCCCCTGAGAACATGCTGCC
>NW_011888830.1:5846314-5854200 GCF_000151845.1 Pteropus vampyrus
GCCAGTGCTCTTCAGAATCCGCAATCACATTGTTCTCTTACCCAAAGATCCTATTCCATACACGCGAGCCGGTTTCAGCTCCCTCTCAGCTCGGGCATATTTGGCTGCTGCCACCATTTTCATAGACTTGGTAATTTTCTGGATGTTTTTGATTGACTTTAGTCGCCTGGTAACTGAAAAATAGAAGTGCTGTGTTAAGATAAAAGAGTTATAATTTCATTTGTCAACTTATCGAAATGTTTTTCTGAACTGCAATGTAGAATAATTAGCATTTAGACCATCAATTAACCACATCATGCTAAACTGGGCTTACTTTTAGAATGAGTACTAATAAAAGGTCAAACCTAGCTGCTACTCAGGCCTGACAAGCGAAATGACAACATAAGAGGACAATAAAGTATCCATTGAAAGCATTAAATGGTACTGAACATGGCCTTTAACTACACATTTCATAACATTTTAAAGTATATATACAAATAGTATAGTTTTTCTTAGTTATATCATTATCGTTCTACAGATGACAGAATCAGAAGAGCCATGTGTCACCTCCCACTGGTCTCTTCTAAAAGAAGTTCAATGCCCCACACATGTGACATAGGCTCATTTTGTCAGTTTTGACCAAATATGTAACAGGCTAAAGCAGCACATTTTCAAAAGCATTTTTGTCAAAATTTCGTTTCTCTTAAGTCATGTATTGAGATAAAGTACTTACTATCTTTCAAAGTTGCCATATTTCGAACTTGGATCCTGAGAATAAAGGTTTAAAAAGTTATTTTAATTTTTTGAAAAATAGCTCCATTATACAAGAAAAACTCTGAAACTCAAAGTTTATTCAAAGATGCCCCATGAAGAATCTCTTAAATGTAGGGCTCTGAACGTACGTGTATGCGTACGTGTTTAACTCCTTAATACTGACGCCAAACCCTGTGGCAAAGGCCTCATTCAATTCACTCAGCTAACATGGACCTTTCTGGAAGCCACATGGTATCCGCTCACGCTCCAGCCTACTTCCACGTCTCTGCTGTGTTGTTTCCATTAGACTGTCTAACTATCAAAGTCAGCCAGCTCCAAAAAGCTTTCCACGACATCCTCAGCTCGTTAAATCACACACGTTCTAACACGATGAACCGTGTGAAAGCAGTGTATTTAAACCAATTCTTAGCTCTTCCAACTCGACATCTACCAAGCAGCTACTGTGCTCCAGCACACGGTCTCCAATCACAAGCAGCAACTATCGCCTCATAAACAGGATTCATGAAAACTCAGATTTACATTAAATTTACATGAAATTTCTAGTCTTTAAAGTGCCAGTGCATGAAAGTCAGACTGATATATTTAAATGCGATGTTAGTGAAAGATAAACACGAGAGGGTCCCACCCTAAGGGGAGACAGCACGTGCTCCAAGGCCCTTAGACCCAAACAGGGTCCCGCGCTGGCCCCGGCAGCGCCGGGACTGAGGAGCCAGTCCGCGCGTGCGTGCGCGAGGAGGGTGGGGCGTTCCCAGGGACGGGGTGTGGTTCTGAAGCCGGGACGCAGGCCAGGTAATAACATTTAATAGGGAGTAAGAAGGTGATGCGTGTTTATAGGCCCACAAATCACTTTAGTTTTTCAATGACGTATCTTGATGGCAGTGAAGAGCACAAAATGACGTTGGAATATTGCGGACATGGTGACTAAATAAGGGGCTGCTGTGGCTTCTGGATGAGGAGCTGGACTAAGATGTTAGCAAAGCAACAAGACACTGGAGAGTAAGCTTCTTATGAGTGAAAAGGAAAACAGTAAGAATGACCCAAAGTATCCTAACTTAATAACCTGAATGGACAGTGCTGTCATTAACCACGACAGGCAAACTGGGTGGGGTGATGTCCCTGGAGATAATGACTTAGTTAAAAAGACTGGGGGACCAGGCGGAAATGTCCCAAGGGTCTGAGAAACACGGGAGGATTTGAGATACAGATTTGTAACTGTCAGTAAACATGGTAGTTGATGCCCAATCGCCAAAAAAGAAAAAAAAATTAGAAGCAATTAGGGAACTTTCCTAATTCTACAAGGCCAGCATTACCCTAGTACCAAAACCACATAAATATGTTGTAAGAAATGACAATTGGAGAACAATCTCTCATAAACATAGATGTAAAAATCCTTAACGAAGTATTAGCAAATTGAATTCAATGATGTATTGAAAAGAATTATAACCCACAGCTAAGAAGGACTTATTCTAGGTATGCAAGGCTGTTTCATCATTCAAAAATCAAATAATATCCACCACATCAACAGGTTAAAGAAAAACCGTATCAAAGATACAGAAAAAGCATTTGACAAAAACCTAACACTCTTTCAAAACAAACACCTCTTAGCAAATTAAGAACAACTTCAACCCAATAGACCATCTGCAAAAAAACTGTATGGTTTAATGGTGAGAAACTAGAAGCTTTCCTTCTACCTAAGACTGTGAACAAGATGTCGTCTCTCGTCACTCCTATTCAACATCATACTGATGTTCTACCTACTGCAGTAAGTCAAGAAAAGGAAATGAAAGGCATACACATCGGGAGTGAAGAAATAAAGCTTTGTTCATAGGTAATACGACTGTCTATGAAAAAATTCCAAAGAATCAGCAGGAAAACTCTTGGAATTAACCACCTATAGGAGAGTTACAGGATACATAACAAAAGTCATTTGTTCTCCTTTGTACCAGATATAAACAATTGGGGTTTTGAATAAAGAAAACAAAAATACAGAGTGTAGACTTCAAAATGGTTATGATGGTAAGTCTTCTGTACATTTTACCTTAATAAACACACAAAAGACTTACGTGTAAATCTAACAAAATATGTATAAGATCTATATGACAAAAAATTCAAAACTCGTGAAAGAAATTAAAAATCTAAATAAATGGAGAGAAATTCTATATTCATGTATAGGAAGATTCAATGGCAATTCTTCCCAACTTGATCTACAGACTCAATACAGTTTCAAGAGGAAAATCTCAGCAACTTACTTTGTGGTTACCGATAAACTAACTTTAACATTTGCGTGGAAAGGCAAAATACTAAGAACAGCCAACACAATAACGAAGAAGTACAAAGCCAGAGAACTGACTCTGCCTGATTTCAAGACTTGCTATAAAGTCACAGTGTTCAGGACAGTATGGTACTAGCAAAATAAAGGACAAGTAGAAGATCACTGGATCCGAACACAGAGCCTGGAAATAGACCCACAGAAATATAGTCGGCTGCAGTCTGATAAAGAAGCAAAGGTAATTAAGTGGAGAAAGGATACTCTTTTCTACAAACAGTGCTGGACCACTGGCCATCCATATGCAAAAATATTAATCTAGATAACAATCCTACATATTCGCAAAAATTAACTCAAAATGGATCCTAGATCTAAATGTAAAACACAAAACTATAAAACTTTTACAAGATACCAAAGGAGAAAAATCTAGGTACTTTGGGTTTGGCTATGAGTGTTTAGATAAAACACCAAAAGCATGATCTATGAACAAAAAATAGTAAGCTGGACTTCGTTATTTTTAAAAAATTCGCTCTTTAAAAGACATTGTTAAAAGAATGAAAAGACAAGCCACATACTGGGAGAAAATATCTGCAAAACATGTATCTTTTAAAGGACTAATATCCAACATATTCAAAGAATTCTTAAAATTCAACAATAAGAACACAGACAACCCAAATAAAAAATGGGCAAAAGACTGGAACAGACACTTCACGTCCTTCAGCGTGAATGAATGGGTAACGAACTGGTACACCCTTACAGTAAAGTAATATTCAGCAACAGAAATAAATGAGCTCTCAAGCCACAAAAGGACATGAAGGAAATCTAACTGCATAGCGCTCAGTGAAAGGAGCCAGTCTGTACAGGCTATACATTGATTGCAAATATATGACAGCCCAGAAAAGACAAAACTATAGCAACAGTAAAAAACTACGCGGTTGCCAGGATTTCTGGGAGAGACTTTTAGGACGGTGAAACTATTCTGTATGATGCGGTAGTGGCAGACGCGTCATTATGCATTTGTCCAAACCCGTAAAACTACACAGCGTGAGTGGCCTTAATGAAACGATGTGCCTCCGTTAATAACGTGTCGGTACTGGTTCACTGATTGTAGTACATGGGCCACAATGATGCGAGGTGTCACTAGCTGGGGAAACTGACTAGAGTGTGGTGGGGGTATGTGGAAGTGTCTGTGCTACACGCTCAATTTTTCTGTAAGTCTAAAATTGTACTAAAAAAATAACATTAATAATAACTTTGAAAAAAATGAAGTTATAAAATGATGTGACCCATTTCTGTAATATGTGTTTATGTGCATGAAAATAAGTCTGAAAGGTCATAACCGAAACAGTTATCTTTAAAAATCTCTTGGCTTATGTATCTTACTGCTGGTATTACTCAGCTGAAAAAAAATAAGAAAAATAAGAGGAAGGAGATTGTACGGAAAATACTAGGTTTGGTCCTAAGAATGAACCCGCTAAGGAAAAGATTAAAGCTGTTACATAGTGACGAGCTTTGCTCTTTCGAGTACAGACTCATCTGACAGAATGACTGTTCCTTTAACATTTTTCCATAAGGGCATTTGAAAAGTGACCCCATTTTTGGACAATTTTTTCTTTTTTTTTTTTTTGGTGTGACAACTTTTTCACTTAAAACATTCTAAATTTATCGATTATAAGGAGTGACATTTGAACACTGTGGCTTTAGGCGGACATTCCAATTTAACTGACACAAGTTTCTAGTCAGAGACTATGACACGGAACAAACGTGAACCAGACGCCATACCTGGGCGAACACAGAACGTTCTGGTTTCCACCAGTATCCCCAGTGAGGGTGCGACATCACATCATCTGTGATTTCTTTATGCTGTGCGCATGTCCTAATTTCCTGTTTTGAAGCTTGAAGCGCTCTCATGTTTAGCCTTTATTTAGTTCCAAAGATGTACATCTATGTTACAACTTTGTTTTTGAAGCACGATTTGGGTACAGAACAACCGTGAGCCGATCTGTACTCTCTTTAAGGATAGCTTGCTCTACGGAATGCACAGTTTTTGCAAATGAAAACATGTATCGAATGCAGTGGATGGGAAAATCACTGGATTACCATGACCTACTGTGACCACACAGCACTGTCAGAAGAGCTGAGAAGGCAGAGGTGGAGGGGGCAGCGAGGCTGCTAGAGGAGTGACGGAGCAAAGGAAGTGGAGAGACCGAGAGGATTTTAAGGAGTATACAAACGCTGTATGAAATGAAAGTTAAGGAAGAAGCTGCATCCACTAAGAGTTAAGGAACAGAAAATTCTGTCTACTTCTAATATCGAATGCCTGCGTGACAGTCCCAAGTCTATCCCCTGCGCCTCCACCAAATGACTCCCTGGCACTTCTTCACCATCCACCACCCACCGTCCAGTCTTCTTTGGCAAGTGCAAGAAACCTTCTCACTTGGGATCTTATGTAGAAACTAATTACAAACTCGTTTTCAACGGACACATCTGGACCCGCAGCAGCCTTCTCCCGCTGCCCTGGGTTCTTTATAAACACTGACTCACTTCATCCTTGCGCTCACCATTAACTGTGTAGTACTATCATTACCTCCACTTAACAGATAAGAAAGTGGTAGAGACAGACACCAAGTAACTGTCCAAGGTCACACAGCCAGGTGAGTGGTAGACAGGATACACCCCCAGCAGTTCCGCTCCAGCCCATCTCGTACACTACACCCTGCTGCCTCGCGGTTTTTCCAAGTAAATTATCTGCTCTCTCAGTCGCAGGTGACTCTCTCCCTTTTCCCTCCTGAAATGCCATCTCCCCTCCTTTTCAATGTATGCAGTTCAATATATGGTGACTGCTCTACCACTTTGAAATAGTTCCATTTTAGAGAATGTGGAAGACTAGGAAATAGAAATGCACTGTCCCCTAATTTGAGACAGAAAAACCAGACTCATCCCCCAAATTTCTTATTTCCATTTCTTTAAAAATCAGCTTCAATTTCTGAAAGTTTAGGGTTCTTTCTGTTCCCCTAAACAACAATTTCATCAGGATGTCAAGTAAGCCTCATGTTTAGTTAATGTTAGCACCTAATCCCTCTGAAACAAACTACACAGTAACAAACTGCACATTTAAAAGCCTTCAATAACCAAAACAGAACCAAGGAAATGCCACCTCACGGCTCTTTTAAAACGAAGGTGTTTTTCTTCCTGTCCAAATTAATTGTGGAGTGTGAAATATTAAGATGGTTTTCATTTCTGAATTAAAAAAGCAGTTGTAATGAATGGGAAGCAAAGAGGCAGAAGAGGCAAGAAAGAGTTCAGGCATCCAGTGATGGAAAATCTGAAAAGAGCATAGAATATGCTTTCTACAGTGGAACTCCGATGTCTGATGAATATTCATAACCGATCAATTTAAAACCAACATTCCAAAGGGATGAAGATCAGTTTTATTTGCTGAGAGAGGTCCCAATTTAGGGTCCTGCCAGTAGCTGTCTCCGACTGAGAGACAACTCTAATTTAAAACAATTCTTTATTAAACGATCTTCGAATTGTCTTACAGGATTTAAAATAAGTAATTTTTACAGTTTTACTTAAAATATTTTGTCCTCATTCCAGGAACTCTTTGCAGTTTTTAAATATCAACTTGGATACCACTTATGATTCTAACACTGACCATTAACGCATAGCGAGATGGGAAGGAGAGCTGATGTCTCTGAGCACCCCTGCATGCCACCCACTGTCCCACTGAGCTAAGACCATGTCTGTTTGTTCACCACCACATGTTAGTACTCTCCACAACCCCAACTGGATGCAGCATGGGCACTTAACAAATGTCAAATGTCTGCTGAGTGGTTAACAAACAGCACGACCTACATGACTGAGAGTTCCACTTATGGCGACTTCTTAATTTCCATAAATACTTTTTCAATATTAGGAACCCCCCCCCCCACAAACCTGACATCTAAGACAAAGCCAACATTTTTATGTAGCTATTTCACATAGCATTTAATTACATTACTCTGAAAATTGTTAGAAATTCTTTGCTTAATGAAAACCATATCGATTTCAATTAATGTTTTACAGTTCTTTCACATAAATAAGGATACAAAATTCAAGTTCAGTGCTGTAAAACCGGAGAATTGCTACACACAGCCTATAGCTAATAATCTCCTTAGCGCTGTCTGAAATTCTCCCACTCTTGCTTAGCCTCAAGATATTCCATTCTGTTATATGGTACCAGCACAAACCAGCTTTAATCTGGCTACTCTTAGGCCTCCTAAAGCGCAATTATTTTTCCGGAACCGACGTATAAAATCCTTAGAACTTGCAAGGCAGTTAACAGGTGACATTTAAATCTCCTTCTTCCCCTTAGGGCCTTGGGACAATTTCATGACCTTGCAGGGCAACTGCTTCAGCATAATGGTTTCAAGATACTGATTACCGCGTCTTTCCCTTCCTTGCTAAAAGACTTTGCACCTAAACTACCATCAGCCCACGAGGGCACTTATTTGGTTCGCCAGTGCCCAGGAAAGCTTGTCTGCTACATGGCAGGTGCTCAACGAACGTTCAGCTCTTAGAGGGTTTCCCCGCTCAGCACGGTCCTATGCAAACTGCCCAGCCCTGGAGGGTTTCAAAAGGCGTCAAGGACGTCAAGTACAACGTAACCTTCCCCGGGCCGGGCCTTGGGTCCTCCCTTCCCCCTCCCTCACTTTGTGGGTAAAGACTGCGTGACACTCGCTGCGGGCACGTAGCAGGAGCTCCCCAAGTTTAATTAGCAGCTAATAATCAGCCGGGTGAATCCAAGACCGCCCTGAATTTCATTCGGACCAAGGTCTCCATCCCGCGGTCCGAGATGACCCGTCCTCGTGGCCCGCACCCCGCC
>NW_011888830.1:5859565-5864012 GCF_000151845.1 Pteropus vampyrus
ACCTGCTCAGAATCAACAGTGTCACATTTTGTCCTTAGGCACTAAGAGAGTCCACAACAACATTGTTTACAATGAGTATATCAGCCACCGGGAGCACATCCACATGAATGCCACCCAGTGGGAGACCCTGACCGATTTTACTAAGTGGCTGGGCAGAGAAGGTGAGCATGAGACCTATCTGAATAGTGGTCATGTGGTCCCATGGCAGGGAGGAAAGAGTTGTCATGGTTGCTATGTAAATTTATGCAAAAAAGGATGGGCGGGCAATTAAAAACCGTGGGGGAGCGTGGCATTCCAGGCTTGATTTTGTGTGTTACAGCTGAGTACGAACATCTGCAGTGGTTCCGTTGACAGTGTCAAGATTTCTCGCCAAAGCATCCTCTCATTTAGGTCAAGCGTTATTATCAGTTCTATTCCCCGCCTCTCGCCCCATATTCCTTTCACTTTAGGAAACTTGTTACCCCCTCTTAAGGAGATTTTTTAACTTGATCGCTTCTTTTCCCATTTTTAATCTTAGGATGAAAAGTTAGAGAGAGGAGAGAGAGAAATTTTGTGTCAGTGTATTACTTATTCAGTGTGTTGGTTTATTCCATTTTAGTAGAAAATTTCTACTTAGTTAAGTTAGCAGAATATCATGTACTCGTCGAATGTTAAATTTTCAGACACAGTTGAATAATTACTAAGCAAGACAATACTTCTTTCACGTGTTTTCCTTTTTTAAATATGTTGCCTCAACCTAGCTAGTCAAAAATCAAAATAATAATTTTTTGTTGGTCAAAAAGATAAAATATTCCACTTAAAATACCTAATAAATCTCATTAACTATGAATATGGAAAATTCATGTACTGCACGAATGTATTTGAACAAATGAGTAAATAACACAGAGATAGGACACATTCATGTTTACCTTTGGCTTTGAGCATATACAGATTTATGGTGTCCGTTGTCGTTGTTTTAAGGCTTGTGCAAAGTGGACGAGACACCGAAAGGCTGGTACATTCAGTATATAGACAGGGACCCAGAGACTATCCGGCGCCAGCTAGAACTAGAGAAAAAGAAGAAGCAGGACCTTGATGATGAAGAAAAAACCGCCAAATTTATTGAAGAACAAGTGAGAAGAGGTCTGGAAGGGAAAGAACAGGTGGGCAACAATATGTTTGAGAGACGCGGTCAAAAAAGAGCTCAAAGAAGCAAAACTGCTTGTTTTTTTAGGCTTCGAATTGAGTTTTGTAGCAAAGTCCCCTAAGTAAGTGGAGCAAGAGCATGGCCGAGTGGAAAAGCCCAGGTTTTGGAGCTGAGACAAAGCTGGGTTGGTTCCTGACGTAGGGGTGTCACGATCTGGTGTCGTTCTGTCCTCTAAGCCTGTTTCCTTATCCTGAAAAGAGGCAAAGCTTAACGAGAAGAAACAGCAGGTCGTTTCTCCTGGTCTCGGTTAGTGCGGTGCTGGGGAGGGATGGTGTGGGCAGGTCGTGGGCTGGCACCTGCTCCGGCCTGGGGAGGAAGTGAAGTATTTGACGGTAGATACCACCCGTGGGTCGAGGAGTCTTGAAGAATTCACGGGCAAAACCTGGGTAAATGGAGGAAGGAGGGCACAGTGGTAGTTTGGGGCTTAGAATAACAGATCAAGGCATTTATTTCAGTATGTATTTATTGGGCGCCTCCTGTGTGCTAGGCGCTTGTCTAGGCATGGGGGACACAGCAGTGAACAAAAGGTTTAAAAACCCTATAAAATCTCAATTGGAGAATATTCGCAATACATATAATTTCTCCATTAGGGCCATAATCATTCTAGAGTTGGCCCTCGGCGCTGTCGTCAACACGGGTAGCGAGTCCCAATTTAGGAGTATTGAGTATTGATGGTGAATGCACTGTGGACCAAACCTTCCAACTTTTTCCCCCCTAAGGAGGCCCCTGTTTTTACGGAATTAAGCAGAGAAAATGATGAAGAAAAAGGTAATTTCACTTTTTTATTTCCTTTTAACGTGGATGTTTTTGTGTCGGTTCTGCTGAAAGCTAGCAACATGTTGGGGAGCGGGACGTGTAATCTGTCTGGATTGCATTGCTCCCACGGATAACACGAAAAGGCAGCGCTAACAAATTGGATGCGATGCCTTCAGCTACAAGGAACAAACTGGCTGGAATTTGCTCAGGCAATAAAGAAACGGTTTGTTGAGCCAAGAGTCCCCACAGTGCAGTGGTTCAGGGTGCCACGCTAGCAGCAGCTGGACACCCAGTGGCCGCCGGCACTGCAGCCACCGAGCACTGTCCAGGCAATGACATAGCATCTCTTTTGGCATCCCCTGTGAGCGAGGAAGCCTCTCCTAGAAGATGCTCCTGCTGCCAGTAGACTTCCTTTCGAATGTCATTGGCCAGACCGTATCACGTGTCCACATCAAAGACAGTCGCAATGAAGGGGAATGGGATCGTTTTGATTGGTCAAGACCAAAAGAACCTTACTAATCACCTGCCAAAGGTCCCACCTTGTAGTCCCGTCACCTTGGGCATTAGGTTTTCAACTAATTCAAATGTGAATTTGGAGGGCCACAAACATTCAAACGAGCATCCTCTGAGCCCTGTGAGAGAGGTATGGACACCTTAGGAAAGTCGGGTTCCTGCTAGTGTAAGGAGCAGGGGTATTGGCGTGTGAAGGCGGCCCAGGCTGTCTGCTTCAGCCCAGCCATATGAAGGTCTTTCCCAGCCCTGTAAGCTTCCATCTAGCACATTCTACAGGAATTTGCGATCTCTAGATAGGAGCGTTCCGGCTCTCACTTCTTCAGAATTTCTATGTGGATATATTATATCTTATCTGATAAGTTTTATTATAATTTTCCTGAAATATATTGTGTGCCAATTTATCTCTTCCAGTTACATTTAATTTGAATAAAGGAGCATGCAGTTCAGCGGCAACGTCTTCCAAGTCAAGGTGAGCTGTGTGCACAGGTAGCTGAGAACTTGAGAGAATTTTTGTGGGATGTTGATTACGTTTTGAAAGCTGCAGTATTGTGAATTATTTTTTCTGGTCCTAATTTTTTTTGGTTTTTGTTTGATGGATGGTCGTCATTTTTTTTGGGTTTTTGTTTGATATGTGTGTGTGTGCATGCACGTGTGCATGCACGTGTGCACGCGTGCAGGCTTTTTTTTAGCAGCTGTTTTTTTTTCTCCTTTGCCTGTCATATAAGATTCTATCTTTTGAGGAAAGGTCCGTTTTGATTAAGGGCTCCACAGACTTTCTGTAGAGGCCCACATAGTAAATATTTTAGACCTCGTTGGGCATATTATATGTCTTTGTCCCAACCGTTTAACTCAGCTGTCGGAGTGAGAAAGCGACCATAGGCGATAAATACATAAATGGATGAACATAGCTCTTTTCCAGTAAAATCATATTTATAAAACCAGGAGGTGGCTGGATTTGGCCCTCAGGCTGTAGTTTGCCAAACCCTGATGTAGCATGTAGTCAGGTCTTCAATCCACTTTTCATGTTCTCTTCAAGTTTTTATATATTCTTTCACCAGATATTTATTCACTATTTGTGATGGGAATAAATGTGCAGTCTAGTTAAGGAGGTTAAAAACCTAAATGTTAAAGAAGATATTCAGGAAGAGACCATTATATACTGGAACTTAGTTTGAAGCTGCATGATATTTTCTATTTTACTTAGTATTTTACATGTTGTTTATTTAAGGCCTACCTCCGAGTTTTTGTTTGTTTGTTTTTGTTTGTTTGTTACTAACCGGACCGCCTGTCCGTGGTCTGGTTAGTAAGCGTGGCTCTTCTTTGCGTCAGTTCTCTGGGACCAAGCGCGTTGACGATGAGCGGGACCGCAGCGTCCGTGAAGCGGAAAGAGGCCTCCCAGGGCTCGGCTCAGCCCAAAGACAAGAAGAAGAAGAAAAGTGCACTTGACGAGATCATGGAGGTACCGAGCGCCAGCTGCCCGCCGACCCTTGGGTCTTAGAGGGGTGATGCCGTTCCGACCAAGGGAACTTAGATAGTTTCACCGTTAGATGACCATAAAGGTGGGGAGATGGGAATATACCGTGGTTAGGGAGACGGAGACTGGGTCGGTTCCATTGCACGGACCCCCTCCCCTACTGGGTTTAGTTCCTCGCCTCGAGCGCTGTGTCCCGAACTCTCCACGCAGCTGTGGCCAGTAGGGCTCAATGAGGACGGCCGTGGTCCCGGAAGCTGGCATTGACAGCTCCGTCCCCTCTGTGGTTCTGTGAAATGGGCATCCTGCGCGTGTCCCCCCAGCCTCTGCTCCTGTTGTCCACTCACCAACTCCCAGCCAGCAGGGGAAAGCTGCGACATCGCTCCGATTCGATTTAACCTCCTGGCTAAGTTTGTGTGATGAATCACTGAAAACGTGATTATCTGGATCTGGGGCTGTATTTCCTCCCTGGGACTCTAGAGCAGCTCCTCACATACTCCTAAATATTCCGTTCTCCTTCC
>NW_011888830.1:5864062-5866025 GCF_000151845.1 Pteropus vampyrus
CTGCCGTCCCTCCAGTCCCTTCGCGCGCCTTCCCGGGGCCAAGGCGCCTCCTGCGGCCTCCGCGGGACTAGGGGCCCCGCCGGCCGGCGACCCCGGGTCGTCTCAGTCGCCTCCACCCGCCTCCTCTTCCCCCTAACTGAACTCCTCCGTCCCTCGCAGCGCTCCCGTCCCGACCGCAAGCTGCCATACCATTGCGGCTGCACGGCCCAGGCCGAGACCCCAACGACGCCCGCCCGAGAAAACATGGTGCTACCGGCCCCGCTGAAGGTCGCCCAGTCGGGCCTCACCGCGCGTGCGTAGCCGACTCCCCGCCTCCCTCCCATCCCGCTTTCATCCCCAGTCTCGCTTCCTGCCGCCAGACAGAGGTAAATGTCGCGAGAATTGGAGACTCGGCCTTCCGAAGCTCCACCTCCTTCCGGCTTGCAGCTGGCATTTGCCCCGCCCACCCCGTCAGCCCCGTTCCGCTTCCGGTCGGCGGGGCACTGAGCTCAGAGAAGTGATCGCTTTGGTGGTCGCGATGGGCAAGTCAGATTTTCTCACCCCCAAGGCTATCGCCAACAGGATCAAATCCAAAGGGCTTCAGAAGCTGCGCTGGTATTGCCAGATGTGCCAGAAGCAGTGCCGCGACGAGGTAAGTGGGCCCGGGTGGCCCCATGCCCGTGCCTCGGCCTCTCCCCTGCGGGGTCCGGCTGGCAGTCCAGGCTCAAGTCCCTTACGCTGGGCTGAAGGCGCGGATCTCAGGTCCCCAGTCAGGCAGGGGGGTCTGCACTGGGTGAGTCCGCTGCTCAGCATAGGAGGGACATCCCTCTCCGCAGCCCCGGTCCTGGTGGGAGACCAGTGCTCTTTGACGCCTCTTTCCTCCCCAATTTGCCCCCCCAAAAGAAATGAAACAAAAGGTTTTGCAGTTCTAGTGGAAGCGGTCCTATTCAAGTTGCCATGAGACGGAGGCCTGAGTAGTTAAGTGCCGGGCGCCTGGGCAGTAACCATCACCTCTGACCTGACATGATTTAGGAGAAACTGGAGGATTAGGATTCACACCTCTTTTCGGGACCAGATGAAAAAGGAGAAATAAGCTCTTGCACACGCCTCGTCTAACGTTCATTTATTGGGCACCAACAATGTGCCAGGGCCAGGACGTTATTGTTAACGCGTGAACTCGAGTCGGACTGTCAGAATTAGGAAGCCGCGCCACCTGCCAGCTGTGTGGGCTTGGGCGGGCTGCATTCTCTCTGCTCGGGTACTTGTCTGTAAAGTGGGAACAGTAACTGTACCTCCTTGTAAGGTCGTTGTAGGTTTTAAATGAGTGAATTATGTGTAAAGCGACACGGGGTCATCGGGCAGATCTTGAAATTTATGCTGTGCTGTGGATGTTACACCGTTTCCCATTTATGAGGTGGATGGCGAAGGAGCCTTGAAGCATTGAGAGCAGCAGGCTAGTAGTGTGAGATGATCATATTTTTCTCCGGAGATTAAATTGAATAAGGACAGAAGAATACTAGGCAATTGGAATCATCTCATCCACTGTTTCTGTGAAAGATTTGATGTTTTAGGTGAGACTCACATTGAATAACATCGATATGTTTATTCTCTTTCATTTCTCTTTAGTTCTATTTAAGTCCAGATGAAATTCTCAGACAGAAAACTAGAGACAAGTACAATAAGCATCCGTATATCTATTATGCATTTAACATTTCAAGCATTTTGCCATATTTACTTTTTTCTGAAATATTTCAAATTATAAACATCAGGATATTTCACCTCTAAATACTTAGATATGCATTTCTAAAATATCAGGATATTTTTCTACAGAGCCACAATATATGTCATCACACAAAACAAAATGAATAAAAATTCCTTTATGTCATCTGATACATATTCCATACTCAACATTTCCTAGGCTGTTCCCCCAAATGCTTTATAAAGCAGTTTTTTAGAAACCAAGATCCAATCAAAAGCTATAAAT
>NW_011888830.1:5871346-5872356 GCF_000151845.1 Pteropus vampyrus
AAGGACAGGCTAAGAGAAAGAACAAGGGGACACAGGCAGCTCCTTCTCCCTCTGCCGTCCTCTCCTCTAGTCTCCCCATCTCTTTTCTTCGCCATGAAGGGACAGGAAGTCACTGCTTGGTCTTCCCTGGTACTGGGTCCTGTAAAGCTTAAGGTATAACCTGCAGGGACCCTGGGAGGCGCGTCATTCCATCGCCGTCGGGTAGGCGTGGTGCCAGGTCCTGGGTCTATACAGTGGGGACAGAAACAGCCCCTGTGTGTCACGGAGCTTTCATTCTGTGAACAAGGAACCAGGAAACAAGCAATTACAAAATGCTGAGCATTAAGGAGTCTCAGGCAGGGGTCCGGGACGTGCTCGTGAGAGGCCGGGCACACCTCTGAGTCAGGATCTGAAGGGACCATCCCAGGGTCTGGACAGGCGTGGTGAGCACAAGGTGTTACCGGCCACGACAGGCGTTTTCAACTCTAATCCAGAGGAGAATGGAAAGCCACGTCTACCTACATTGACTATAATACACGCCACATTTAGAATGTTCATCGTTCGTATTGGAGAGTTGGAGGAAATAAAACGAGGCTTACGATGGACCGAAGCATGGCGTTCAGTCCCACGGATGGGACTCTGGGTTCCAACTTAGGAGCCACGGCGGAGCCGCATGGCCCGTGGGCACGCTGTTCTTGGGGTCCCCTTAGTTACGGCCCTGCGGGTCGCGTGTTCACTCCCGTCCGCCACAGGCTGCACCACGCCTTCCAAACAGGGCAGCTCCTCCTGCCGTCAGACCACCACCCTAGCCGCACTGCGCCAGGGGGACCGCCGCCTGCTTGCGGGCTCCTGCCGGTCACGCGGGAGGAGGCGGGGTCGGGGGGCAGCACAGCTCGGCGGAGGCCTCCCTGGGCCCCACGAGTAGGGTGTGTGTGTGTGCTTTTGTGGGCAGTGGCCTTGGTGCATCACATATTTTTTTTAACTCAGTTTTTTTAATCGAAAACTAATTGCAAAAAAATGTTTATTTGTAT
>NW_011888830.1:5872406-5874816 GCF_000151845.1 Pteropus vampyrus
GATTCAGTCTGTTTAACGTAACCTTTATGTAATATGCAATAATGTGTTTTGGGTAACGAGCTAAGGTTGAGGAGAACGAGCAAAGAATCATTTCCATTCCTTAATGGAAATCACTCATGACCTATTTCACTTCACTATATTTCTCAAAGTGCTTGTATAACTCTCTGTACGAAGTAAGAACTCAACAGGAATTTGTTAAATTGAGTCAAAAACAAAATCACTCTTCTGTTACTGTGCCCTATACTGCTTCTTAATGATGTCTGTTTTCTAAAGCACTATTTTTCTGTCTCTTTAACCCTCTGAGATTCCTCTTTGATTAGCAGGGTTGCTAAACTCAACTTCGTAAAAAAAAAAAAAATTGTTTTTTAGATGATAGGGTGCTTATAGCTAGTGTGATTATTTTTTACGATTTTTTATCAAAGAGCAGCTTTTTAGGGTTTAAATAATACTTCCACTTAGGGCCCATTATGATGAGCTAAATCAGAATTTAACTATTACCTTTACATTTTTGTAGAATGGCTTTAAGTGTCATTGTATGTCCGAATCTCATCAGAGACAACTATTGCTGGCCTCGGAAAATCCTCAGCAGTTTATGGATTATTTTTCAGAGTAAGTAACTCAAAGACACCCTTATCTCATAAGCTTCATTCAGTCAGACATTTCATAGAAGCTTAACATTTTATATCTTGGAGGCTCTGTTTATTCCTTACGTATTAACATGATAGCTATATCATCTTTGTGCTCAATTTTTGTCCCTCTTTGACAGTTTATCATAGTATGAAATTGTTAAAAAGAAAATTGTTAAAAAAATTTTTTAAAAAAATTTTTTTAAAAAAAAAGAGGCGATTCAGCCTCTTTCCTTTCACTTCAAACAAATGAAACTACCTTTCATTCTAAAACTGACGTAGCCGAGAGCATAGCTCTACAGTCACACTGCCTGACCTGGAATCCTTCGCATCAGGGCTTCTGCACGCACGAGCTGTGTGACTTTGGGTGAATTACTTACCACACTTTGAGAATCATCGTTGTCTACTGTCCACCAGGATTATCTTTGGAAATCACAAATTTTCACTAATTAACTCCTAAATAAATTATTTCATGTTTTTCCATTGTCTCGCTAAAACTCAACCTCTTTAGCGTGACTTCAAGGCACTTCAAAACTTAGCCCCCACCTTATTTTCCAGCTACATCTTCGCCCGGTTTTTCTGTCCTACCGCCATTCTCACGCTCATTTTCATCTGCCCTCAATGTCAGCCAAATTAGAGGGTCATTCCTCAGACATCTGAAGCTTTCCTGTCTCTGCCAGCTGGGAATGGCCTTCTCTTCCTCTTCACCTGTAAAAGACCTATTTTTACTTCACCACCCATATATGTTAAAGACCTCAATGGTTCACTATCATCTCTATGATATTTCATTACCTCTTTTTTTCAATTGACTTCTATTATGACAGATTCTGCTAGATTATAATCTAAGTCAGGATTTATGTTTTAGTCATCTCTGTTTATCTAGCAGTTAACAGTGTCCTCACTTCATAGGGACACACCGGATGACAGTTTCTTGCAGAATAAGGGCAGTGTTGTTATTTTCAATAGAATGGGGTTATTATTGCCGCAGTCAGTAGCTCTGAGACTTCATGAAGGACCCTCTTAAAAGATGCGTAGTCACTTTTGCAATACTGATTTGCCGAGACAAAAAGTTTCAACTTCAAACTGACTGTTAACCTTAATTCTTGAAAGCTATAATCTTTTGAGATTCTTTCCTTGTTCAGTGTTTAAAGATTCGTAACGGATTTTCACATAGGTATTTCAATATTATTTGAGAATCCAAACTGTATGATGACTTAAATTTCAGGAAGATAGTGCTATACATTTGTAGACGTTCCCTTAATGCTTGCCTTTCTTTCTTTCTTAGAGAATTCCGAAATGACTTTCTAGAACTTCTCAGGAGACGCTTTGGTAAGCATCTGAGGGGTTATGCACAGAATAACTTCATAACCGTATGACCTGCTCAGAATCAACAGTGTCACATTTTGTCCTTAGGCACTAAGAGAGTCCACAACAACATTGTTTACAATGAGTATATCAGCCACCGGGAGCACATCCACATGAATGCCACCCAGTGGGAGACCCTGACCGATTTTACTAAGTGGCTGGGCAGAGAAGGTGAGCATGAGACCTATCTGAATAGTGGTCATGTGGTCCCATGGCAGGGAGGAAAGAGTTGTCATGGTTGCTATGTAAATTTATGCAAAAAAGGATGGGCGGGCAATTAAAAACCGTGGGGGAGCGTGGCATTCCAGGCTTGATTTTGTGTGTTACAGCTGAGTACGAACATCTGCAGTGGTTCCGTTGACAGTGTCAAGATTTCTCGCCAAAGCATCCTCTCATTTAGGTCAAGCGTTATTATCAGT
>NW_011888830.1:5874866-5876021 GCF_000151845.1 Pteropus vampyrus
TTTTGAACTTACTGAGACGTGAAGTTTTCATAAAACCTTCAAGGCACTTTAATTATTCTTAAGCTAGTTTGATCAGTAACAGGAGCATGAGAAGTAGTCTGCTATTTAGGTAATTTCTGATTTGAAAAATAAGATCAGTAATAACCTCGAAGGCCAAGAAGCCCAGAGTTCTGATTCGGATCTTCACAGCCCTTCCTCCACTAGCTTGAAGATAATTTGGCTTCCATATCTTACTTTATGTTTATACGATGGAAAACATTTCTACCCAGGGGTCACGTGACGGATCATGAAATAAGTTATTTAATATGAAAATACTCTCTCTGTTAAATAAAAAATATGCATTTGGTATGAATTATTTCAGTCAGTTCTCATATCAGCCCTATAGGGTGATTACTGTTATTGTCCCAGTGTCGTAGGTGAGGACCTGAGGCATGAAGCATTTGAGGAATTTCCTCAAGGCTGTTTAGTCCATGGCGAGCCAGGACCGTCCGTGGCAGTCTGAGCCAGTAGCTTGTCCTTGCTCTCGTAAACAGTGCTGCTTCCTGGAGGCGTCACCCTCACTCCCTTTCTGAGCAGAAGTCTGGGTCGGGATTAGTAAAGGAAGGACCTGTCGGAAAGAAACCATCCACGAATTATTTTTATTTTTCCCGTTAGAGTACTTGACGTTTGAATATGACTAGTTTTAGATATTGTTTATGAACATGTAATCAAGAATTTCGCTTAAAGCAGTAGTTCTTAACCAGGAGGGATTAAGAAATTTTTTTTCCTACGCTTACCTCAGTCTCCATAATAGCAAACGTCACGAAACAGTGTATTGCATACACCTATGCTGTGGAGACAGACACTTAGGGCACAGCGGACCCTGGGATTTCAAAATACACTTGTTCTGTACCCCTGCCGTCCAGCCTCCTGGCGGGAAAGGCACATATAGTTTCACTAGCCTCTTCGGTGAATCCGATATGTGCCCTTGGGTTAAGATCTATTGGATGAAAAGAAAAAGAAAACCGAAAGCAAAAAGTGAAAAAAAAAATCAAAGCATTCCAGGTTTTAGTTAGTCCCCAAATTTTCTTCCCATTGCCAAAACTTTCAATTCAGTTTTATTTCCTGACGATAGTTTTCTCACATCGTAAATTATTCAGATTTTCTTCATAGTTC
>NW_011888830.1:5876071-5878427 GCF_000151845.1 Pteropus vampyrus
GATACTTTGGAATCATGGCCATATATCTACTTTTCCCATCAACCTTTTACCTACGTGTTTTAGCATCCTTGCCTGAGTCAGTTATTTCATTAGGAGTTGCAAAGTGTTTTTTTTTTTTTTTAATTCTTTTGACATTTATTATTGGCATCCGTTCATTTGTAAAAATGTGCTTTTTCTCATCAGTTAGGGCTATTGGATTGTCCTCAAATACCATCCTGAAATATAGTCCCTATGGGAAAAGAAAGATAAATGCTTACTTTTTTCCTTCAAGGCATTTGCAGTGGTCTGACCTTTTTGCCCCCAGATCTGTTCATTGCCCTTCCCTACCTGGGCAGACAACCTGGGGGAGGAGAAGTTGACCCCTATAAGTTCCCTCCTCTGTCTTTTGTCTCTCAATATTGGAAGATCTGCGGGGAGAAAGGTCGGATCTAGAGTATTCCCCTCTTGCTCTCCTACTCCCTTGGCTTTCTAGGATTTAATAACATTGTTTTGTTTTCATTATTTTACTGACTTATTTTTAATTTAGAGAAAATGGACTGGTTCTTCATGAGACTGTTACCAAGTACACAGATGAGCAAGGGTCGTTTAGGTGGTCTGTGGGTGACCAGAGGTGCGGAAACCACCCCAGGTGAGACCCAGTGTTGAAAGCAGGACAGTGACATTGGGATTGAGCAGCGGGACTGGATAAGAGTTATTAAGGAGGCCGAGGAGACGCAGTGATGAGTGGAACATAGGGCGAAGGAGGAGGACACTAGGACGCCGCCCTCGGTCCCGGCTTGAGTGACTGGGCGTGCGACAGCGCTGTTCGCCAAGATGAATCAGGAGCAAGGCCCATTGCTCATTGTCACTCGTGAAGAACCAGCTTCCATGTTAAGTAGAACAGGTACCAAAGTCAAACTTGTATGTTTTTCACAATCATCTGAAGAAGGTACCGATTCAGTCTGTTTAACGTAACCTTTATGTAATATGCAATAATGTGTTTTGGGTAACGAGCTAAGGTTGAGGAGAACGAGCAAAGAATCATTTCCATTCCTTAATGGAAATCACTCATGACCTATTTCACTTCACTATATTTCTCAAAGTGCTTGTATAACTCTCTGTACGAAGTAAGAACTCAACAGGAATTTGTTAAATTGAGTCAAAAACAAAATCACTCTTCTGTTACTGTGCCCTATACTGCTTCTTAATGATGTCTGTTTTCTAAAGCACTATTTTTCTGTCTCTTTAACCCTCTGAGATTCCTCTTTGATTAGCAGGGTTGCTAAACTCAACTTCGTAAAAAAAAAAAAAATTGTTTTTTAGATGATAGGGTGCTTATAGCTAGTGTGATTATTTTTTACGATTTTTTATCAAAGAGCAGCTTTTTAGGGTTTAAATAATACTTCCACTTAGGGCCCATTATGATGAGCTAAATCAGAATTTAACTATTACCTTTACATTTTTGTAGAATGGCTTTAAGTGTCATTGTATGTCCGAATCTCATCAGAGACAACTATTGCTGGCCTCGGAAAATCCTCAGCAGTTTATGGATTATTTTTCAGAGTAAGTAACTCAAAGACACCCTTATCTCATAAGCTTCATTCAGTCAGACATTTCATAGAAGCTTAACATTTTATATCTTGGAGGCTCTGTTTATTCCTTACGTATTAACATGATAGCTATATCATCTTTGTGCTCAATTTTTGTCCCTCTTTGACAGTTTATCATAGTATGAAATTGTTAAAAAGAAAATTGTTAAAAAAATTTTTTAAAAAAATTTTTTTAAAAAAAAAGAGGCGATTCAGCCTCTTTCCTTTCACTTCAAACAAATGAAACTACCTTTCATTCTAAAACTGACGTAGCCGAGAGCATAGCTCTACAGTCACACTGCCTGACCTGGAATCCTTCGCATCAGGGCTTCTGCACGCACGAGCTGTGTGACTTTGGGTGAATTACTTACCACACTTTGAGAATCATCGTTGTCTACTGTCCACCAGGATTATCTTTGGAAATCACAAATTTTCACTAATTAACTCCTAAATAAATTATTTCATGTTTTTCCATTGTCTCGCTAAAACTCAACCTCTTTAGCGTGACTTCAAGGCACTTCAAAACTTAGCCCCCACCTTATTTTCCAGCTACATCTTCGCCCGGTTTTTCTGTCCTACCGCCATTCTCACGCTCATTTTCATCTGCCCTCAATGTCAGCCAAATTAGAGGGTCATTCCTCAGACATCTGAAGCTTTCCTGTCTCTGCCAGCTGGGAATGGCCTTCTCTTCCTCTTCACCTGTAAAAGACCTATTTTTACTTCACCACCCATATATGTTAAAGACCTCAATGGTTCACCATCATCTCTATGATATTTCATTACCTCTT
>NW_011888830.1:5878477-5881113 GCF_000151845.1 Pteropus vampyrus
TCCTTGCTGAAATTTTGTTAATAGAATTTTTAGCTTGGCTTAATGAAATACTTGTGCCCATCTAGTACCTGTTATAGTCGCTTGATGTGGCAAATGTAGAATTACTTTAGAGAATATAGTAATATGTGAGGTGATCTAATTTTCTTTATCAGCCATTTACACAGTTAACTTAAATCAGGAGAACGAGGAAGAAGCAACATTGGAATGCGTTAATATGAAGTAAGCCCAGATTTCTCTCCCATTCCAGAATTAGTTGCTCAGACGATACTTTTAGCTGGAATTAGTCTGGAGGAGTTCCGACCTGTATCAAAAATTCAAAGCAACAAAAGAACACTGGGCAGTGCCATGTCCCGTGGGACTCTTGCCATCTGTGTTCTTATCAGCAGTGAATACCAACAGTATAATGTCTTTGACCCTTTTCACTTATCTGAAAAGACAGAAAAGAAGAAGCTATCAATGAAAGACGTGGATCAATAGAGTCGAGATTTATAGATAAAAGTCTTAGATTTTAAGAAACCTTCACTGTGGAAATCAGCCATTAGATATATATTTTTTCCTTTTGGTAACTTGAATAAAAAGAGAAAGAAGGAACGAAAGATTACTAAGGAAATGCCATATGGGGAAGGCTTAGAACCCCAGAATTTCTCATTTAGCAGAGCAGTTGCATTCTATTATGATTTTTGGTGAACGTGGTTTAAAACGAAGGAGTAAAACAAAAGTTATTTTTTGTCTTTCTTTGCATCTTTATTTTTGGTTGTTACTTCCTAGGAAATCGTCGTGAAAATTATAACCAAAAAACTCGGAGAGAAATATCATAAGAAAAAGGGCATTGTTAAGGTAAGAACGTGAAGTCATGAATGGAATCAGCGAAAGGGGCTGGTGGGTGCCTGAGTCACGCCATTTTGGTATTCCTTAAAAATCAAGTTCTATTAGCAGAAAGCACACATCTGAGGTCTCCGATGGTTCTACAAAAGGAAAGCTGAATTCATAATATATCATCTTCAACCATCGTTTACGCTTAACCTCGGTCTGCTTTCTTACGGGAGCCAGTAGTGTGTGTGTGAAAACCCACTGGTGCCTCTTACACTCAGTGTGTGCACGCCGTGCTGACCAGCAAGATGCATTCTCTTTGTCGATGATGGGCAACATAATTATGCCCCTCGGGTTCTAAGGAGGACTTCTCGTGTTTCCTGAGAGGCTGTCTTTTGGCCGTTCTGGGGTTTCAAAATTTAAAAATCAGCCCTCCGTCCATTTCTCCCTTGTGCTTTTCCTAAGTGTGGTGTCAGCCCAGCGCCCAGCCTGTGCATGCACGAGTCGCCCTCCATCTGCACTCGAAGCTGTGCCAAAGGGTCCCTCTCGCTAGATTTCTTAAGTCCTATTCGAAGATCACCTGTCTTTTATCCTTTCCAGAGGAAAACCTCGACTAAGCTTTGCACCGAGTTCATCATATATCAGATTGAGAAATCGTGTATGGAATCTGGAAAATGTCCTTTATAGGAGTTACTCTTATCTTTGGATTGGAATTTCATTTGTTTTCATTTTATTTATTTGTCCCTTGAAATTTGTGTTCACGTATCTCTTCTATTATAAAAGTGTTGATTTTACATGACAGGAAGTAATTGACAAGTATACAGCTGTCGTAAAGATGATTGACTCTGGAGACAAGCTGAAACTTGACCAGACCCATTTAGAAACAGTCATTCCAGCACCAGGTAAATCTTCTTGCAGACCACATAGTGCATGTGCCAACAAAATGAGCGACTCCGTTTCTCAAACCACAGTTTTCCGACATTACTTGATAGTTCTAGATACGAGTTTCCTTTTTAGAAATAACGTAACTTCCAATAAAACTATTTGACTTCCGGTGAAGTGGTAGTTTACCAGTCCTCCGAGAAGCGATTCGTGGCTTGAATAAATTTTCCCTTCCTGGAATTTTTTTTTTTTTTCGAGAAGCAAAACACAGACATATCTGGATAAATTCAGTCATATTAGGGTTATTATTAATATATTTATTTAGCTATCTGAGGCAGTGAAAGTCAGTATTGTTTTGCCTCTCCGTTTCCTTAATGATCTCGATCGTTTGGGCACTAACATGTCTGGTATCAGTGCTACTTTGGTCAGGTCGTTTGCCTCCAGCCCGGTCTCTTTGGGGTGCTGTCATTGCTGGTACGACGATAATATTAGTCTCTAAAACGTTCACTTATTAGATCCTTTATTCTTCCTCTTTGAAATAAAACTCATTTAAGGGCTTAAAAATTTTCATCTTTAGTTAGAGATAATCGGCATTCGATAAACCAGACTCGTATAAAGTATACAATTTGATAAGTTTCAAAACGCGAATACTCCCGTCAAACCATCCCTACAATCAGGATAATGACTGTTTCGTCACTCCCCTAAGGTCTCCTCATTCCCCGTTATAATCCTTCCCTCCCTCCCTCCTCTCTCCCGCTATCTCTCCCCAGGCAGCCATCAGTCTGCTTCCACGACTGTTTGTTTTTCTGGTCACCTGTTGATAGATGTTTGGGTCATTTATAGGTTTTGGTTGTTACAAATACAACTGCTGTGAACATTCACATACAAGTCTTTCATGGACACGATTTCTATTGGGAGGACACTCAGAACTAGAGTGGCTTAGT
>NW_011888830.1:5881998-5885655 GCF_000151845.1 Pteropus vampyrus
TTTATAAGGCCACTAATCCATTCATGAGGACTCCGCTCCCAGGGCCTGATCACCTCCCAGTGGCCCTGTCTCCAAATACTGTCACTCTGGGATTAGGCTGCACCATATGAATTTGGGCTGACACACATTCAGTCTATAGCAATACTCATCATGTAAAATCTGAAAAATACCACTTAATATAAATACGTTTTTAAATTACCCATAATCCCCTGGCCAAATAACCCCCATTAATATTTTGGTCTGTTCCTTTCCAGTCTTCATATTTTATAAAATCGTATACATAGTACGTACAGTTTCATATCTTGACTTTTTCCTTCACGTCTAATAGAAAACACAATTTGGCAAGGTGTAATTTGTAGGGAATGTATAGTCACAATTAATGGGGAAAAAGCCACAGAGCTCAATGTTTTAAAATGCTCCCCCTTCTTTCATAAAGGATTAAGGTAGCAGAGATCAATAAAATAATAGTTTAAAAGAAATCTGATGTACAAAAATTACTTATTGATTTTGAACCGATTGTTCAGTGACTTGCTTGTGCATGAGGCCGAGGTGGTCGGTACCTCAGCCGGCTTCAGAAGGAAGGACTTAAAACGTGCTTTGTGCTCACCTCCTGATTCTCTTCAGAACTCTGAACTATGCATTATGTATCCTTATGTCTAAACGAAAGACTTTCATCTCCAGTCCATTAAGTGTTAGTATTTTGCGGGGGATAGTAGACTCCTTAGGGAGTCTGATGAAAGTTCTAAACTCTCCAAAAAATTACACTGAACTGCCAAATTTTATCTCAAGGTTCATAGGTTTTATCTCAAGGTTCATAGGCTCCTAAACCCTCTGGAGATAGGTTAGGGAATATATTGTGTCTGAGGAAGGTTTTCTGGAAAAAAACATTTAGGTCCTTAATTGAGAGATATCACATTTGAAGTAAATGAAGCATTTTTTTTCCTGTTCCTGACAAAACTAACCCAGAAACTCCCTAACTGACATAAACTATAAGGGGAAAAAAGGAAAAAAGGAATCTCACCTGTCGCTGAGGAATTCGTCAACCTGACCGAATGAACAGATGGAGTTTTTAAAAAGTCAGTACGTTTTCTCTCTGACTCCATCAGGCTAAGGTCATGGGAGACGTCCTACCTATTTCCATGGCTCACCGATCCTCCTCCGTTTTTAAATTTCACGATACTACCCAAGTTAGACCCGCTTCACGTTTTCATCTCGGACACACAGAGCAACCGCCGGTCCCTGAGGGTGTCCTCGGCTCTGTCCAGATACCGTTGGGTCGCAGTGCGTGTGATTTTCAGGAGCTGCTTTCTTTCCCCGGTGTCATCTTCCTTTCTGAAGCTCTCATCGCGTGCAGAGCTGCGCTGAGCCAGAGCCGAGGGGGAAACCCACACACAGCGCCTTTCTGGCTGATGGCAAAGCAGCGTGTGCTTTGGGAGGAGGAAACTCACCTGCTAGTTTTGGGGTTTTTTCTTTTTCTTTTGCAATCTGCCTCCATATCTTTGAAAAAATGCGTTCGTATGTGCACGTGTCTGTCTCTTATGTCCCACGTTTTCTCCAAGTTGGTGCCGTGACACAACCTGAACTTTTCCAGCGATTTCTCTTTTTTTTTTTTTTTTTGATCATTTCTGGCATCTTAAATTTTAGTATCAGTATCATAACATTTGAAATTTATACATTTATTAAGCAGATTTTAAAATGCTAACAAATTGTTCAAAAACAGCCTCAGTTTTTTTTTTTTAGCCGTTTCCTTAATGAACCCAAACGTCTGGCTCCCTTCTCGGTCCCCAGCCTTGTGCTGTCATCATAGTGTCATGGACCATAGACCCTGAGACTTGATAAGGCAAAGCTCAGCCTGGGTCCTGCTCTACCTGGGAACTTATTTCCTTTAAATACGATCGTTACTATATATTAAAAGAATGGCATTTTAAAGGGAAGTCGTGAGTCTCTAAAAAATGGGATTTGAACTCGGGCGGTCTGGTTCCAGAGCCCGTATTCTTAGCCTCTGGGTTCCCAGGTTGTGTTGGCTTTTATGACAGGTACTGTCTTTCAGTATCTAGTTGTCCCCTTTCCCTTTTTGTTGGATATGAAAAGATGAAAATATATTTAAAGTCGGACACATTTTTGGTAAAAACCAGCCTGTCACAGCTAAACTGGACAAGCATGTTTGAGTATTTATATTGCCTAAAATAATATTTGCTGTAAAAGAAAAAAAAAGAAATCCTCAAATTGATAATGGTGCAAACATAATATAAGTTTACTTCTCATTTTAAAAGTCCAACATGAGAGTTCTTGGTGGGGGAACAGCTCTGGTCTAGGGAGATATTTGTGAGGCCAGGGATCTTCCAACCTGTGGCTCTACCATGTTCAACAAGTGGCTCTTGTTATAGTCTTTATGTCCTGTGCTTCAGGCAGACCGAGCGGGGGACCTCAGATTGGGGTAGAGGGCAGCGTGACTTGGGCTTGGAGGTGGCACCCGTCACTGCTGTTCCCTTCTGCGAGCTGCTGCACGTATGGCCACACCTAACCACAGGGCAGCTAGGAAACCTAACTGGTTGCGCAGGAGGTAGAGGGGAGACTGAACAGCCAGCGGGCCTTGCCACGGCATCTCACCGAACACTCATCAGGCGTCACTGAAGCACCTGCGGTAGTTCCCGATGAGAATGACATAGGATGTTTATAAAATTCATGAACATTGAGCAATGTTAGCTACCTTAATGGCATTTTAGGGATATGGAAAAGGAAAACTTATATTCTTAAGTGTAGTTTCATTTTCTTGCCTTTTAAGTGCATGCATGCGTGTTTTTAACCTTGTCTTCAATTATTTTAATTTGTAGGGCCCTTTAAAAGGTCGCAGAGTGGAAGGAATTCAATATGAAGACATTTCTAAACTTGCTTGAGTTTGAAAATTTGTTAACAATGTATTAAAATCCTAAAGCATCAAATTGGTGTTCGCCAAGGCGTTATGAGACTCTACTGTGTTAGGGTGATTCTTTTGTATAAACGAACAGATTTATTTAAATATTACTGTATAGCCGTTTAGCTAAACTTACAGAAAAACCTAATTATGTCTCATGAAGTATCAAAACGATGTAAATTTATCCTTGTTACTTTTGTTTTGTAATATTTCCTTGAGTTTTTAATCTTTATTAAAAGAATTATTGTAAAGTGTTTTATATAAGACAATTTAGAATCATATAATTAGAAGAAATTCTTCATATGCTCTAAATTTATATTTTCAGTCGTAAAGTAGTAATGTCGAACTCTAAATATAATTACATTTTAAAAAGTCAAGCTAATTGAATAGCAGCTTTATTGAGATATAATTCACACACGATGCAGTACCACCCATGTAAGGTGTCCCATTGCAGTGGTTTTCAGTATATTTACAGGGTTGTGTAACTGTCACCACTATCTGATTTTAGATCATTTTTATAACCCCAGGAAGAAGCCGTGTACCCATAGTCACTCCCTGTTCGCCCTCTCTCTCCAGCCCCCGGCAGCCACTAATCCACTTCCTGTCTGAAAGGATCAGCCATTCTGGACTTTCCATATAAATGCAGTCAATGTGACATCTTTGTGACTGGCTTCTTTCACGTAGCATCATGTTTTCAAGGTCCATTCATGTTGTAGCCTGTGTCAGTACTCATTCTTTTTTTT
>NW_011888830.1:5886571-5895366 GCF_000151845.1 Pteropus vampyrus
CTTTGAACTTGTGGTTTACTTATTTTGCCTTATAAATATTAGCCTTTTGTAGGATATAACTTACTAATGTACTTTGAAATACATCTAATCATATAAGGTTTAAAATTAAATGGCATTACTCTCAGGAATTGTTTAGTAATGTCAGTACTGTGTATAGGAAGCCATCCAAGAAAATATCCTGAGCAGTCTTAAATATGTGAAGAATTTCGCAGCAACCGAATCTCCAGGGTGATCTTAGAATTATGTCAGGGAGGTAAGACTGTTACAGGATTATAATTTAATCAGAAGACACTTACCCAATAATATATTTTATTTGGAGAATGATTGGCTGGTCGATTGAGGCCTTGTGATAGCTTATTTTATATGTCAACTTAGATGGGCCAAGGGGTGCACAGAGAGTTGGTCAAACGTTATACTGCGTGTCTGGGATGAAACACAGTTAAAAAGGTAGACTGAGTAAAGCAGATTGCTCTCATGAGTATGGGTGGGCCTCATCCAATCAGTTGAAGGCCTGAATTGGACAAAAAACTGACCCTCCCCCGAGTGACTGCCTTTGAACTTCATCCACGACATTGGATCTTCCTGCGTAATGGCCTTTGAACTAGAACATCTTTCCCTGGGTCCCCTGCACCATCACCCCACTCTGCCTATATATGTATCTAGCTCCTATTGGTACTGTTTCTCTGCAAAACCCTGACTTATACAGGCCTCATGGACTAAAACATGTCTCTAAGGCCAACACTCTGGAGGGACTCTTGGCTAAGCATGTTGGGCCATCACAGTCCCCGGGGATCAGCAGCGGTGATAGAGCGTTTAGTATACTCAGCTATGGAACAGTGAGGATCAAGTCACTTCTCTTGTTCTTTTTCCACTGAATCTCCTCCCTAACTGACAACGTAAAAATGTAATCCATCTGCAAAGTGGAGGACACAACGCTTAACGGCGACGTCGTCACAGCAGACGCCAGACCTAGGGTCCATCCGGATGCCAGCGTGACTCCCCAGAGCAGCTGTCTTTCGTGTTGCCTTGACGAACATGGCTTAGCACCTGGACACGCCACAAAATCCTAAAGCTTCTTTGCAAAGCATTTATTTTCTTCGAATGAGTTAACAGGCTTTATAAACCACCATGACAACCGCTTAGTTTTTAAACGTATTCGAACTGAAGGATGACTGCAAAAGGGGCGGGGAAAAAACATATTTATACATGTGATTATACAAAGCTAAACGCCTCTAAGGCCGTTTGAGGAAACTGTAGAGCTGAGGCACCAGGTAGTCCTTGTAGTGGCCATCGATGAACCCCTTCCCGCTGCTGTGTACAAACCAGCAGGGGACATCTGTCCCCAACACTCGCTCTGTCCGGTAGTCCTTCTGTATTCCCCTGCAAGGAAGATGGCGCATATGGTGAGGACACAGACCCACGCGTGCCAGCCTGTGCATCTCAAAGGAGACACGCACTCCCCGTGGCTGTCCTTTGTCCCCTCTAGCTCCGTATCTGCCCGCCCCTCCCATCCCAGCTCCCCAAGTTGTAGGAAATATCAGAGTCGGGGGCTTGGTGTTGCAAGGACAGAATAAGCAGTGTGTCCTTAAATAATTCAAATAACCCTTACAGAGATTGACCGATAAGGACTTTTCCCAGCAAGGTAAAGGACGCAAATTAACTTGGAAAGAAGGACAGAACAAAACCCTGAAGTGTTTTTGGCTGACCTCACATGTTACCTGCAGAATGAATCTGAGACGCCTCTCACCTTTATGGATGCGTGTTTAAATTCGTGTCTCTCATTGAAAGGACAGAGAAGCCCAGGATTTGAAAAGCTATATGGCAAGTTGCCATTAATGAGCTTTAAAATATATATAATTGCGCACGGCCCACAGGTCAACTCATTTCCAGTTCTGCGTCACAGGGGCCTGCAGTAGAGGAAACTGAGGCCCAGCATTTACTTTCTGTCATTATCGTCCAGTAGATGCTTGTATCTCAACCTCAGATAACATCGTACTGTTATTAACTACTCACCAGATCTATAAAATGTGCTCGCTAACGCCTGCGGCTAACTCACTCATCTCTAGTAAACCAATAATTGTTGGGCAGTATACTCGCTAGAAGCTCATGATTTTAGTTCATGGATCTATTTGGGTGGTGGCACTTATTACTGTCATTTTATGGTTTAATTTTGATTGTGCTTTTATGGCTTAATGAAGTGCATGGAAGCCAATGACCTTTGCTTGCAAAGAGTCGTTTCTGCTTAAGCCAAATTGGCTGCTTCGTAAAATCTCTAAAAAGGCAGAACATGCTTTAAAATGATACCGAATTGGGCATTGGTGAGATAAATGTAAAAGACGGAGAAAAATTAAAAAGGTTTATAAGAATTTACACTCAGAATGCTTTACAAGTATCTAAGTTCTCACTTCAAAATAAAGCGTATGGATGTGGTTTGTGTGAGAAAAGCTACACAGAGATGCACTCAGTAGATTCATACTCGAAAAGAAAGTTCTGGCTTTAATATAAATACACAGCCTTTCGCTAGCACTATGGTACAGAGCTGTTTTTATGATTCCTCCTCTGACTCGCTTTTTCAATTATCCAGTTTGTCCCCATAGGGCTTCTAATGGACGAAGGCACGAAGAACAGATTAATCAGTCTTGGCACTTTACGGTGCTTACCTGGTGACAACCAAGTTATGTCCTTTGACCTCCAAGCTTGCCTCTGGCTTCTCGGTGTTCTTTCCAGGCCGCTCATTGAAGATACGGATCTTCGGCTCGTGCATGAACTGGCCTAGTGGGACAAAGGCCAGATAGTGATGTACGTGGGACCCGAGGGTACATCAAAGGACAGGCTGGTCATTCGGTCCAAGCTGCATTTTGGTCATTCCCTCCAGAATGTGCGGGGTAGAAAGATGTATTGAGAGGGACAGGGAGCAGTGAGCAATGGGAGGGATGGGTCCTCCCAAGCACAAATCTGTGCTGTCACCCCATGGTGACCTTCCGTACGAGGCTGGTCTCCTGGATGAGGGTAAGATCCACTGCCCTGACGGCGGGGGCTGAAGGTCAGCACCTGAGAGCAGAGCTCAGAGCACAGAGACAGATTTGTTTGTGATGGCACACGCTTAAATTGGAGCCTTTCTTTGGCACAGAGGGAAAGTTGGTCCAGATGGCTCGCTTGTTATCACGAACTTCCTAAAAATCTTCCGCATGGAACTTAAGATTTTTCTGTCCCTTAACTTGCCCGGTTGGTGATGATGAAATCCTGGTTCTGGGAAAACCCTATCTGGGATGGCAAAGGTCCTGGCTGTGGCATTCCTGAGTCACCCCCTGTGCTGCTACGTTGGGTTGTATTAATCAGGGTTTTTATCTTCTGTATATTATGACGTTTTGACATCTTAAAAACCCTCTCTGGCTAGGGAGAGTGGGGCTCCCAATTCTTCGAGCTAGCAGAGGACTCCGCTAGGAGCACCCCTTGATATGCAACTAACCGACCCAGAGCCAGACCTCCTTTACCCAGCCGGTACTACCCAGGAGAAATCATTCCAAGGCCAGGTGCCAGACAGCTGGAGACCACTCCAGAGCCCAGAGCCCACGGAGATCACTCAGCCAGCCCCCTTGCAACCGCCCTGCTCTGTCTCTTGCCAAGGAAACCCCTCGAAAGGCTGTGGCCTGAACCCATCGCTTGCTCCTGCTCCTGCTTCCTGCCCCCAAGCCGCCCTCGTGTGGCTGTGCGTGGCCGGCCGGGCCTCTTGTTTCTAAGGGAACAGTTAACGCTTCTTCCAATGGCATCGACCCCTTTGTGTTGTCACCCAGTCACCTTATTAATTAAGACCCAGGCTCAGAGCGTGAATCCTGTGCTTTCGGGTCCACACCCGTCACTTTCCCAAGTTCTAACCCATGTCGTCAAAGGTCAGCGGTCGGCCGACACTTTACCTATGAGTCCGTGAGCGCTGGGCGAGAACTTGTTTGTGGAGGGAATGTAGATCCCCAAAAAGTCCACGTTGATCGGATGCTTCTTCCAAACGCGATGCAGTAACACAGAGAAGGACATGTCCTTATCCAGAGTGATCGTCACAGTCTTCTCTTTCTTCACCGAGACAAGCACCCTAGTGGGAAAGGAAATGGAATTCACGATTACAGAACAGACTTGCCCTGAACGTGAACTCTCCGTTCCTCCTGGCATAGTGACCCCTAGTTTTCTGAGCCCTTTAACGTGTCTTCGCCACAGAACGCCGTTTGAACGCCCAGCTCTGCAATTCTGTCGATGTGCACGTTTGTTTAATTGATGAACAGATACTAATGGGCAGAGATTACTCGAGACACAGTTGATGTTTCTGAGTCGGCTGTGGATTTCACTTGACAGACTCATTCGCTTAACCAACACGTATTCATTGAGCACCTACTATGTGCCGGACACCAGCCTAGCACTGGGATGCCCGGTGACCAAAATACATGGACCCCACCGCCAGGAACGGGGGCGTGGGTAACAAAAATTTTCCTGAACCTCAACTCTTCATATTTACAATGATGATTTTCAGGTTCCATGTTTCTGTCATGGATGTCTGGATTTATTAATGTGCTATGTCGAGGACAGGCCTGAATTCAGATGTGATGGCACTTGCCTTGGATTGGTGACCCAAGCTGTGTCAGACCACGACAAGGTGGACGTACGAGAGCCCCTACTCAGGGTGATGTTCTCGGTGCTGATTTCTATTTTCATGTCTTCGCTTTGGAAGTAAAATGCTAGTTTTCCAAAATACGTGCTTAGTTTTTTATTCTTGGACCTCTTGGCACCAACGAGCTGTCCGTTGACCAAAATCCCTACAGAAAAAAAAAAAAAAGTTTCTTTTCTCTCATGCATGTCATTTTTTTCATGTGTGGGCACCATAATTCAAATTTATAGAACTTGATGACATGGAGAAATTAATTTGTTTTAGGATTTTATACTTTTTCCTTTGTAATTCTCACTTTATAACTATGCTTTATTACAGTTTAACTGTAATAGTTCAAACTCTTAGGAATATATTTAAAATTTATTTCTCACTAATTACCAAAGTTTGGAAAATATAGGACTTCCGTTAAGGTGGAAAGAAAGAAATTCCAGGCAGTGACAGTGAAGCGTGGCAATGATCTAACTGTCTAATTCGTATACAGTATCTTTTTATTTCACCTGATTCTGGATCAGAAACAAGGTTGAGGATCTTTCCAGGTTCTGAGTCAATATTGAAACAAATATTCTTTTGGCTTTTTGGTAGGTAGATGATGAAGTGTGGGTCATTTTCCACTGGAAAATATAAAACAAAATAAAAACAGAAAGTCACAGAAGGGAAGATCATTTTGAAAAGCATTCTATTCCCGAACATCTTTATTTTAACGAGGATATTTATTGTGCTTCTACTATATGCTAGGTACTGTTCTGGGCACTGGGAGCTAGTGGTCCATACCCACTGCCCCTTTGTCACGGAGCCTCCATCAGCGCTTTAAGTTATTTTACAAATATTGTGGATACTTCTTTTGTAGCTATCATATATGTACTAGGCTAGAGATGAAAATTAACAAGAAAGACAAAGAATAACGCATACATACATACTATATATATGTGTGTATATATATATATACTACATATATGTACTACACATGTATTAATGTATATACAGTGTGTATAGAGATGGGTAAAAAGACATGTATTTTATTAAGTAGCCATACACGGCACATAAAAGTAAAGGAGAAAACATATTATTTGTTGGCATACAGATTAATACCAATTCCAAGAGCAATGAAGGCTCAAGGTACTCCCAAGAGAGTACTCCTTTGTTACTAGACACTATTACTTGGCTGATCTTGTTCTGTTTGTTTAACCCTTCAACACATATTTAGTGAGGGGGGAAAAAACTACGTGCAAAACATTGAATCGGGCCATGTTTGGTGCCGCTTTAAATAAGTCATGATCGGTGCCTTCAAGAAAGTAACCATTTAACGAAGGAGTCTGTCCTCGACCAGATTCTACCCTTGAACTTTTCAATGACACCTCAGCTTTAGGACTTGCGTGTCTGTCTCCTCAGTGTCCAGTTTTAGCAAGAACCCTGCCAAGTCGGTTTTGCCAGGGCTCCTCATCCCCCCGTCCTTAGGGACATCTGGTCACCTGGCCTGCCTTCAGCAGGACTCCTGTTAGGGTGGTTTAGCCAGAATCCCACCTCCGGTGTTTCCTGTCAGAAACCTTTCCTCTACCGCCCCCCACACTTTGCTTCTTGGCTATAAACTCCCACTTGCCCAGGCCGTATTTGAAGATGAGTCCAGTCTCTCTCCCCCACTGCAAAAGTCCATTGCAGTGGCCCCTAAGCCCGCCGCCACTTGAATAAAATCTTCTTTGCCATGCTTTCACAAACGTCATGAATAATTTTTCCTTTAACGGTTAGTACGTTATGTTTTCTTTCATGGAGGCAGACAGAATCGTGACTGTGAGCTAGAACCGAGGAAATGATGGAATAACGGCCCAAGCACGAAGATGCTAAAGTGACTCCACCTGGGCGAGTTGCCAAAGGCCTTATGAAGGAGTTGGCCTTAGAACTAGGTCTTAAAGGTAAGAGGGGAAGAGGGGACGACTTAAGACACAGGAGAGAGAGAGAGAGAGATTTGATTCTGAGTGGACAGAATGAAGAAAAGCATGAGATAAAAAAGTGGACGATTGATTGGTTTAGAAAGTACTTCAATGTGTCCAGACCTTGAGTTCCTGAATTATAGATGGCGGAGCCTGTGGTACATCATGCTAAAAAGGATGAGGCTTTACTTTGTTGCGTAAATATTAAAGGTTTTCGAGAATAAACGTGACGTGCTTTGACCCTCATTTGAGAGGTTACCGTTTTCTAGATATTATCGCCAAGCTCCTTTTAAACGTGACTTCAACTCATTCTCACTGAATCCTTGCAGAGTTCGGGCGACCTCACGGAACTCACGTCGCAGAGTTAGTGAGTGGCAGAGCCATGCCTCACGCCCCTGCTGTCCGATGACAAGCTCATTCTCCCAGCCGCTCTGACGCGCTCATTCGTTTTCAAGAAGTGTGTGTTTTGAAACTTAAAATTTGAGGGTAAAGTAATCCAGAGCAGAAACGAAACCTTGTAAATTTTTGCGCCGTTCACGGCACCACACCCATGCTATCCGCTTCCTTCCTCTACACAAACATGGCGTTTGGAACATCTTCTTTGAAGAAAATTGGTTTTTATCCGAGATAACAATTGGTTTTCACATTTTAATTAACCTAGATCCCAAAAATCAAAACTGATACGCCTACAACAAATCCGTGCGGCCATATCGGGTTTGATACGATTCTGGGTGACAGAAATGAAACGTCACATTTCAGCTGGTCTGTGCAGCCTTATATTTTGATGAGGGTGGAAACAGATTGAGGGTTCCCAGGACCAACTTCACAGATCCTAAGGACCCGGGGCATAAGACTGGCCAGCGTTTACTGAGCTCCTACCAGGAACTTACCTTATAACTGCCCTGCAGGGGATGTATTGATTATCATCCCCATTCTATAGGTGAGTCACCTTTGGGAGGTAGTAAAGGGTTAAATGAGACCATGAGAGTGGACCCCCCACGATGGGATTAGTGTCCTTATATGAAGAGACATCAGAGAGCTTGCTTGCCCTCTCTCTCTCTCCCTCCAGAAGTCACATGAACTCACAGGAAGCTGTCAGCCACCTACAAGCCAAATAAATGAAATCGACCTTGCCAGCACCTTGACCTTGGACTTCAGCTTCCAAAACTGGGAGAAATAAACTTCTGCTGTTTAAGCTCCCCGGTCTGTGGCGTTTTGTTAAGGCGGCCCTAGCTGACTAACATGCGGGATTATCATCTTTCATCGGAAGGCAGCGGTGTCCGTAAAAGCCGCTTCCTTTACAGGACACGATGTCATTAACATGCATAAGCGCTGCACGGATTCCGGCGGGACTGGGATCTGGGCTGTGAAGTCCGGTCCCGGTTCTTACCTCTCATCACGTGGGGGGGAGGAGTGGACTCGAGCACGGGCGCTGCTATCGCGGGCATGGGGACCCTCGGCGTGGGCGAAGGGTTGACCCAAGATGGGAGCGAACTGGGAGCAACTTTGCTGCCGTAATACAGGGCACCTGCGTAGAAAGACCTGTCTCCGTTAGCTTCCGGGTTTCCCTTTCCATGCCCGTTGCTGACCATTTCGAGAATCTGTTTTATGAACCCAGAGGTTCTCAGCTAAGGTTTGCTCCCATTATTTTTACTCTGGAATTCTCTCCCCTATGGCCCCCTCCGTCATCATGCCATGGGCCTGCTGCGGGGTCCTCCGCAGAGTCTGGGCCCTGGACTGGGGTCTGCAGCAGGAGGAGCTGCCCGCAGAGTTGGGGAAGGGTCTTGTGCCTCCAGCAGAGGCCAGGAGCTAATGTCCATCCAGCCCCCAGAGGAGGCCGATCACGTAGGCGTCTTCCAATTATTGAAACAGAATTTGTTTATGTATTTTTTTAATGGGTGATGGTAACGAATTCTATATTGGATTTCATTAGATGCGCTTAAAAGAGCGATGCCATTTTTTTTTAAAAAAAGCTCAACCTTTACAATATACCAGAAATTAAATTTGTTGCAAATACTTCCACAAGAGGAAAAAAATGTTGATGTTGAATTTAAAACTGTATGAAGGGGGACATGCGTTTTCAAAATTCCTTTGGAAAACACGTGAGCAAAAATGTTCAATGATCATGGCAATAAACTATCTCTAAAATAAATGGACAGAAGGAGCTCAGCACAGGGACACAGGCCTGGAGCCAGAGGTGGACAGAGGGTAAGAGA
>NW_011888830.1:5897501-5907599 GCF_000151845.1 Pteropus vampyrus
TACAGGGGCGACGTATATAAAAATGCATTAAACCGTGCACTTGAGGTCAACACCCTTCACACACTTGACTGTGTGCATGCCACACCTCAACACAGAGTCAGACAGAAACAAACCAGTGACCCGAGCTTTAGTTAAAGCGATTGGAACCAGTGGAAATTAATAATCCAAACGCTGCAATCATTTGCTGCCTTTCTTGGTTTCAAACTCTGTTTGCGTATTACTTCAAATGTTCAAGGCAAACCTCTTAATTTTGCAAATCCCTGTGGCGTATGCGCTCCTTACCGCTCAGCCAGAAGTTGGTTGATTGTCAGATAGGCCCACAATTTCCGGGTGAAATCAGGATCCGCGTGCTTGTCTTTCGATAGAAAATCCTCCAAGTCGTCCATCTGGGCCAGGGTCTCCAAGACTAACTCCGTGTTGGCCTGGATGATGCAAGGTTTAACGCAGAGACGTCATGATTATAAATGACAGTTAATAAATTCACGTTTTTCGTACCTCCTGTGAGTGAATCAGGGTACTACACAACCTGGAGGGGAATGTAAAATAATTCAAAAGCATACACAAGAGGAAGTAGGTGCCCATTTCTGGAGTTTGGGATTGGTTTGAGGTATAAAAGGCAGAGATTTGCACAGTAATGGGGACGATGGCATCAATGTTCTCATGCCTTTGCTTCGCTATTGCTTTTATTTTGCATACGTGATTCTTGGGGTGCAGTGTTAGCCTGTTAGCGGACAAGATGCACTGTGTCCGGGGGACCAGTTAGTATTTTTAAAACAAGCAGATCAGCCAAAGTACCGAAGTTGCGGTGATAATACTCTGTAACTGTTCTGATTTTTCCGGGTCAAATTTTCCTGCCACCACAATCTCTGAGCCCCTAAAATAGTTATGGAAACTGTTCTGAGTGACATCTGTTGCTGACGTGTGAGGATAGTTGAACTGGACGTTCCGGAGCAGTGGAGTAGAGACTTGGTTGTAGAATTGCTACAATTCATAAAACAAACAAACAAACAAACAAACAAACAAAAAACACACAACAAAACAGAGGAAATCGTTAGTTTCACACCGCTTTATAGAGTTGAAGAGTTTTTCTCTGAGATTATTCAAATGCTTAACAGATCTCTCTTAATTTATTCTCACAATCTATATCTCTGTGGAAAGCTTTGGGACAAGGAACATCCTCGTAATTATCAGACGAGATGAGACATCGAGATGTTATGGTAAAAAGACTTGCTAAGAATATCACTCTTGGCTTAAGGGCCCAGCATTTTTTTTCCCTCTGATGACCAGTGTGTACAGCTAATGGACATTCATAACAAGAAAAGCTAGTTCGGTTGATAGACCCCAAATTAGAACCTTATCCCTTACCTGTCCCCAAGTTTAAATATGGCACCTGCCGTTGCTAGGTACCTGGTACTGACAGAGAGTTGGGTAAAGGACATTCATTTCCTACATCTTTTTCTTGCCTATTTAGTCAAAATAAACAACTAATTCATATTCCTTACATTTAAGGATTCTTACAGGCTCTAGTGTGACCTGTTTTGCATCATAGAAAGTTGACACCCAAGATGCCAGTGCACTTTGATGGGAACGGTGTCCATGACGACGAGAAGGACCAACCGCTTGGCGGGACTGGGGAGCCTCTGAAGGCTTCAGGGAGGGGGTGGGGACGTGCCTGTCACCTTACTGCCTCCCGTCTCACTGTTGGTGCCCACATACAGGTGGGGGGGGTGCAGGAGAGCGGGACGAACACTTCTCTGATTCTTGCAACCCGATATAGCTGAAATCATACAATTTTCACTTAAATTCGACCATCTGCTTCTAGGCCTTAGATATTCCTAGAATGACTTTCAGTGAAGAAAATAAAAAGAACAGAAAAAAATGTTACCTTGAGCTGGGAAGAAGTGTCCTGGTTTCCATAAATTCTTTGAGCCATCCCGCGGTTGTCATTGGATAGTCTCTTCAAAAAATCATAATCGACGTCAAATCCTATCCCCAAACTGAACAAGGAGATGTTGTCTCGTATGTTCTGCTTCACGTTTTTCTGAATTTTTGACAACTTTAGTTCCCCTAAAGTTGATGACGACAGAAAGGAAAAGAGTGAAGAGGCACTTTTACGCAGTTTGGGGAAAATCCACAGAGAGCAGTTTGGAAAATTGGTCAAAATCAGGAACACACGTACTGTTTGACCCAGTGACTCAATCGCTAGGAATTTTTCTTACAGACGCACTCATCCATGTTGAATAAAGCACGGGCAACGGTACATAGCAACATTATTAGGAATAGACACGTAACGGAAACCACTTAAATGTACACCAGTGAGGGAGATTGGTTAAATCACGGTACGTTCCAACTTTGAAATACTATTATTTCAAAATACTATATTACTACTGTTATTAAAAAGGACAAAGCAGCTCTTCATATATTTATGTTGAATGATCTCAAAGGCATTTTTAAAGGAGAAAAACGACGTAAGGAGTGGTATATGTAGGATGTATTTGTATGCATGCATGCACACGTGTACGGACGTGTGTGTGTATATTCACATGGATGTGGATAAGAAAAATGCTTAACACGTAGATGTATCAGTGAGAAGTCGTTGCTCCGGCTGCCGTGAGGGACTGGAGGGGGTGTGTGGAGAACAATGAAGAAAGAATACGTTAGTGAGGGCTCCGGAGAAGCGACCTCTTGGAGACCTGGGGTCGACTGTCAACACACACTCCCATTCACCATCTCACTCCTGACGTTGAGGAAATAAACGCCTTTCATCAGTACGCATCGGCAAACGTGGATTGTCATTAAAACGAAAGTTTCCCCACATTGTAGAGGTGACACTGAGACATTCAAGGGCATCGGTGAAAAATGTCTGGACGCTGGTTTAGGCAGAGCGAGTGTCTCAGAGTCGAAAGAAGCCTTTGATCAGGAAGTGTGGGTTTAACATGGTTTGGAAACTCAGGCAAATGCCATCAGATTTCCCATCGTAAGCAAATCACATTCCCCAAAGATGACAGTAAGGGTATCTGTCGCTAGGAAACTGAAGTGATACTTGCCTACTGTTGGATCGCCGTCAGAAACCAAAATGATGAGAGAAACAGAGTTGGGGTCCAACATCCCCAGGTTATCGGCTTCGTTCAAGATAAAGATGGCCCGCAGCAGAGCTTCGTTGATATTCGTGCCTGGGGAGGTGATACAACGTGCCATTCTGTTAGACGCTCTGCCTTCGTACAGAAACCACCGTATCTTGGGTTCAGGTTCATCCATCTGGTGCTTACTCAAGAAGAATTTATTAGGTACCCAAATCATTCGATCGCTTTCCAATTTTGCTCAGGCTAGTCAAGATCCCCCAGCGGAATAAGAGACTCTCTGTGCAGTGAACTCTTCCCTTAATGATGAGTTAACTCTTTCGAAGCACCAGTCTGTCATTGGGTCGAACACCAAGTTAAAGGTACATAAACCGTCCTCGCTGAGAGATGTAGATACTGTTCTGTATGGTTAACATTTGTATGCTACGTAAGCAACGGGGAGGCAAGTGTCACTCTCCTCTGAGGAAGGTGAGAATAACCGAAAACCTGTGTGGGGTGGGTTATGTGTTGTACTTTCGCCACGAATTTAGTATTTATCATCTAAGAATAAATGTATCATTTAGGGCAGACCATTGCAGACAAGGCAAAGAGCACTGTGGTACGGGATAATATATCTTCACTGAATCAAGATTTGAGCCCTACAGAGGTGTCTCACTGCGATTTAGGCTAAACCTACGCACCTCCGCTGGGCTGGATTTTCTCGATATACTTCTTGGCATCTGCAATCTGTGTTTTAGAAGCGGAGACTAAATCGTTGTTCCAAGTGCGCACGTTGTGGTTGAAATTGACCACCGAGAACTGGTCATCGGTTCTCAGGTCATCCAGTATGGTCTTCATTGCTTCCACTGTCTGTTGTAAAAGAGAAAGTAGAAGGGTCTCATCACAGAAGGTCTAAGCCTGAGAAGGAGGGAGTCCAATAATTCATCCTAGTCCTCTTTCAAGTACTGACTACGCCCTACTTATTCCAGAAAACCTCTTACTTATTCTGTATGTGTATTGCTTGCGTTTTGAGACTTACTTCTACTTGTTCTGCACAACCACTTTGGTTAGTTGTATTTTAAGTTAAGTTCACAAATGTCAGGTGCCCCCTTAGTGGTGTCTGAAAATCAAAAGTATTTCTCAAGTCCGTCTACTCGCTCACTCTCTTAAACCACTCGCTTTTCACCTTCCCCTTCAAACCACCAACACCTTCCTGCAGATGGTACTCCTGGTTTTTAACACACTCTTTCTTTTGAAAAAAAAAAAAGAAAAAAAAGGAAAGCTCTTTTTCATAACAGCACCACTGAAGACACTTTTACGCTTACTATGTTTGTTGTTTATTCTCTGAACCCTTCTTCTAGAATGTAAGCTCCATTAGCTCCTTGAGGGCAGGGATGTTTTTTTTTTAATGTTTTTGGTTGGTTTTGTTACTGATAATTAAGTGCCTGATACATAGTGGGTGCTTAATAAATATTTGTTAAAGGAAGGAAGGAAAAAAGGAAGGAAGGAAGGAAGGAAGGAAAGAAGGAAGGAAGGAAGGGAGGAAGGAAGAAGGAAGGAAGGGAGGGAGGGAGGGAGGGAGGAAGGAAGGAAGGAAGCAGTGAATAACTGTTGCATTAGGGCATCGGCTCTCAGGTGAGGGCAAACGCCCCCTCCCAGGGGACATTTCGCAATGTATGAAGACATTTTTCATTGTCATGACCTGAGGGGGCGGTGCTGCCGGCAGCCAGTGGGGAAGAGGCCCCCAGTGCCAACAGCCTTCGACACACAGAGCGGCCCCTACAACAAAGAACCGTCCAGTCCAGATGCCAGCAGTGCCGCCGCTGGGAACCCTGGCGTTGGAGCGTGAGCACACCGTGCGGGGGACGGAGCACACCGTGCAGGGGATGCATCTGTTCTGTCTTTTGGGTCCCAGGAGAGCGTGAACGCGTGGGTGGACAGACACGGTTGTTGAAGGAAGGCAGGGAGGGAGGAATGAGTGAATGAATGAATATATGGACAGTGGCTTGTTCAAACTGGCTGGCTGGATGGACTGATGAGCAAAATAAAAAATTTCCTCGTTTGTTTTTTGGAATTTCATCTGCACCGTCTGAGGCCGAATGCTCCTAGGTCGAGCTCTAAACGGGGAGACGCGACACAGGGTGGCCCTCCCCGCCCCCAGAGAATTCCGGGACGATTAGAAAAGATTCGCACAAAATGATTCGCATGCCATAGAGCTACTGTGAACGGGGGCAGGATGCAGGGAAGACGCGACGCAGAGGGTCAGAAGCCTACGAGGTTATACTGAGAAGCCGTTTTCAAAAAGCCGAGTTTGGGCATAAATTTTTTCTGTTCCTCAGCGCCCCAGGCTGTGTTACTGTCGCAGCAGCCTGAGCTGTTCACGGTGAGTGCAGAGGGGGAAGGTATGTGAATGAGGGCGCCTTTGGGGGGGATCGGGGAAGGCGGGGGGCCCCGCGTATCGCCACCGCCAAGGGGCACTTACTTGTTTCATTTTTATCCCCCACATCGAGCCACTGACGTCAATGACAAAGAGGATGTTTTTGGGAATCGGGTCCAGGTTGTCGGGAGCAAAAAAGTGGACGAAATATCCGTTAAATACCTGAAAAACAGAACACGGGACAAACCATCGCTGGCGTCGGGAACGCGGGAAGACGGGGGCCTGGGAACCGAGAGAGGGGAGACGCGTGCTGCCGGGCAGGAGGCGCGGTGGTCGTGAGGGGAGCACGGACCAGGCCGCTCGGCGTCCTCCGGCCTGTCCCCCCTCCCATTCCTGCGAAGGTCCGAGCCTTCTCGGCAGGCTGCCCCCTCGCTCCTCGCTCCTTCGCCCACCCTGTCCTCATCCACGGCCTCTGTTCCAGGCACCGTGTTGGCCACCGTAGAGCCCCTGCCCCGATGAGCTCACGGGCCCGTGGAGGCCCCAGACCAGGAGGGCGGATCAGGGTGTGAGGTGCCACCATCAGACAATAAAGGCTCTGAGAATGCCCGGCGCGGGAGCCTGGAACTCAGACAGGTGGCCAGTCCCAAGGAAATGGCATCTACGCTGGGCTCTGGGCTCGAGTGTGAGTTTGGGCTTAGCCTGCCGGGGTGGGGGCCGGACCAGGTTACGGGGGTAGGGTTGGGGCAGAGAGTTCAGGAGTGGGCAGCTCTGGCCGTGAGTGAACACGGCACGCTCGGGGCCACAGAATCTAAGAATCCGGGCAATTAGGGCGGATAGCCAGCAGGGCAGATGGTAGAGCCCCCTCTGTGGGCATTCTGGGGAGTCTGGGTTGTTCTTGGGGTGATGGCAGGCCACTCCAGCTGGGTTCCACCCTCTCCGTCTTCCGTTGCAGGCTCTAATGATGGGCACCCCACAATCTCTCCCCGCCGCCCTCTGATTCCTTCTACCAAGACACGACGGGTCCAGCTCTAGGGTGTGCAGCTGTGGACACCCCGCTGCACTGTCCCTGGAGAGAAGCACAGGCTTTTGGGTGCTCTCCAAGGGCTCTTACGTTAGCTCAGGAGACATGGGGACACACAGCTAGGGCACGACACGGGGGAAAGGACGCTTCAGGAATCGCGCGAGGAACATCCATCAGACAATTCACCACGGGCCCGGATCTGTCTGCAGGTTTTGGACGTTCTGCCCTCCCAGACCCTAACCTCTGTGCTCTATTTGCTGTCTAGCTGCGCAGGGCCTTGGAAAGTTATCAGAGACTCCCGTTTTATGATTGTCTGTTGTTCTTCGCACGAGGTATTCTGGAAATACCTTTCCGGGATAAGAACATGAGACGCAACGAGCCTTTATTCCGTTTTCTTGCCGTGAGCGGGCGATGCTCAGCGACACTTAAAGAAAGGTGATGTCAGCCCCTGACTCTGCAGCCTGGTCACCTGCCTCGGCAGCCGGCAACTGCCCAGCGGCCAGGGAGTCTGTTCGACAAGAAACAGGTCTTTGCCCTCGGCGAGGTGGCCCTCGCGGACCCACGGTCACCCACCTCAAGCTCCCCGGCCTTCTGCTCTCTCTTGACGTCATACACCACCACCAGCTCCCCGTCCACTGCGGTCTCGGAGCAGCTGGAGCATTTTCTTTGCTGAGCTACCGTAGGCTTGAAGGAGACGTGTGCCTGGAAAGGATGGTGACGTCAGGGCCCGGTCTCTGTCCCCAGCCCCGTGCGGGGGAGGGGCTGACAGCTGCAGAGGTGTGGTCCAGTGACCCACGGTCATTCTGCACCCAGGCAGCATCAGTAGTCCTGTTTCTGATGGAAGGGACCATGAGAAGGCATGGGAGGGGAGCATCTGCCAGCCCGCGGGGCTGTTGGCCAGGTTTCCGGCCTTTTTAAGAGATTCAGAGGATGTCTCCCTTCCCCCAGGGAAAATGTGGCTGCTGGCTCTAGGAAGAGTTTGTGAAAAGCTCTTAGAGGAATTTGACTGTTCCCTAGCTGGGTATCCTTGGCCGTTAGGGCAGAGAGACTATCTCTTGCTGTGATTAATGGACCGCACCGTATGTTACGTGAGAGCTGTCTTTTAGTTACTGGTCAAGCGATGACTTGGGGGAAATGCGGCTCCAAAAGAAACAGTCCCTGGTTAAAATGTAATGAAACAATCGGGAGTTTTGTGTATCCAGTGGGAGACCCTAGACTTTGCTCAGGGATCACGGCCTCTTCATGCAGTCCACTCGGCTCAACACCTGACCGCTTTTCTAGTCCCCAGAGGACGGGAGGAAAGCAGAACCCATGTCTGCCGGCCACTCAGACTCTGCGACATGCAGTGCTCATGGTACCTTCTGGTGTCCTTTAGACACGACCGGAACACCATCGAAATGGCCATCGGATGTGTCAGGAACATGAAGAAATGTCAAACCCTGAGGCTCAATAATCCACACGTCCACCTAGGGATGGGAAAGAAAATTACTCAGGGCATCGAAATATCTTTCAAGGCTTTTTGAGCAAGAAGTACAATGACTAAGTCCTCTGCTGCTCTTCTCGTCTTCCGGGTCTCCCAAAGATGACCCAGCACGGTTCCGAGATCACTTCTGCACGTTCTTTAAATTCTGTGGGATACGATGCATCTCGCCATGGAGGCTGAAGACCCCTCCAGCAACTCAGTGCTCGCCTGCTATTGCTTCGTTTCCCTGGGATTTAATTCCTTGTCTCATTCTAGTCTTTCCATTCTATTCTATTCTATTCTATTCTATTCTATTCTATTCTATTCTATTCTTTCTATTCTATTCTAGCCTATTTCCATTCCATTCCATTCCATTCCATTCCATTCCATTCCATTCCATTCCATTCCATTCCATTCCATTCCATTCATTCATAAAGCATTCCTTTTGTTAGGACGAAAAAAAAAAAAGGAAAGCCATTGTTAAATAAATAAGTCTGGATTTACTCGGTAGATCTGTCAATAATAGACCACTACCCCACATCCTGGGCCTTTTAATTACTTTTCTGTCTTCTTGCTTCCAGCAGACCTACTAGGAGGGCATCCTTTTTGGTGATCCTCGGCAAAACCATAGGCACAGCTGCCATTTCTCTCTAAATGCTCTAAGTGCTGTGCTGAGCACATCACACGTATGAGCTCATTTAACTTTCATTGATATTATTATCACGTGTTATTGTTCTTACTTGTTATTTCTCATTTTATGGATGGAAAAAACAGAGATTCAGAATGAGCCAGCTAGGACGGGGCTGAGGCACACTACACGCTACAAACCCCGAGTCCCAGCTCGTACTACTTCATTCGCTTCTTCTTGGCTTTGAACAGCTTCGGTCATCTCCGTCTCTTCAGTTGTCATTGTCACACTGTTCTTTAGCCCCATCCCAAAGGATGTGACACTACCCTTTTCACGGATGAAAACACAGACACTCGGGATAACTTGTCCCACGTCAGAAGGCTGGTGCAGTGTGCTGAATGACAGCGCCCCGAAAAGATGTGTCTACATCAAATCTCTGGTACCTGTGAGTGTCACCTCACTTGGAAATGGCTCTTCACAGATGCACTTAAGAATCTCGAGATGAGATTAACCTGTCCTAACCAGGAGGCCCTAAATCCAATGACAAGTGTTCTTATGAGAGAAAAGGCAGAGGGAGATTTGGGACACACAGAGGAGGTGTTGTGACTACAGAGGCAGAGATTGGAGGGACGTGGCCGTGAGGCCACATGTCAGAGAATGCCAGCAGCTGCCAGGCACCAGAAGAAGCACAGAACAGACTCTCCCCTAGAGCATCTAGAAGCGTAGCCCTGCCGACTGGTTGATTTTAGGCTGTTGTTCTCCAGAACTGTGAGAGGACATATTTCCATCGTTTTAAGTCACCCAGTTTGTGGTCGTTTGTTACAGCAGTACTAGGGAACTGACACAGCTCGTAAGAAGCCGAGCGGCCATTGAAACCTGCAAGGAAGTGGCCTGGGGACGCCAAACCCGTAACCTTTTCCGTATACTGCAGATCTGAGTGGCATCGAGCACCACAGAGTGAGGGAATTCTAGCTCGCTTCCACAGAGAGGGTGCCGAAGAGACCGAGTATCGTTAGATCCGGGAGATATCGGGCTGGAGAAAGAGGAAACACCAAGTCCCAAGCCTTTGTATGAAAATTAGAACTGGACGTGGGAACTTACTTCCGTATCCAACTCTCATATCAGTGGCTAAGAAAAATCCTGAGCTGGAGCGAAAAGGCAAAGAGCAACGGATCTCATTAAAAGAGGAGTAGAAAGGTCCGTGATGTTGCAGGAATTCCCAGGCAGCAATAACAGTGAGTAGAGAATTTTAGCAAACACTTTCTTTTTACCAAGCGTCACCTATGTTCTTATTAACACCGAGCCTCATAACAGCTGCAGCTCTTAAAAAAAAAAAGAAAAAAAAAAAAGAACCGTGAGGATGGCATCGCTGCACACCGGGCACATCACGCTCACCTCCAAGTGCTTGGCCAGTCGCCCCGGCTGCAGGTGAAGCCTGTGCTCGTACGACCCCAGCTTCCGCCACTTCACTTCCTGGTAGTGAAGTTCAAACTGCACCTTTGCTCCGGGGGCGGCGTTCACTTCGGTCTTGAAGTTCTCCATATCCAGAGC
>NW_011888830.1:5908289-5910875 GCF_000151845.1 Pteropus vampyrus
TCAAGTCCAATGTCGTCATTGATCTTGAGGCATGTATGGTTTTAAAGAGAAATGATCAAAAATGAGGGTGATTTGAGCCTTAAGATGAACAAGGAATGATTTTTTAAAAAATTCAATGACTAAATAAGGGAGATGAGACTGTGAGAATAGGTACCGTGGGACGCCAGCTTGGGATATCGGGGAGCTGAAGAAAACAGAAGCGGGAAATAAAATTCGTTATTTATATTGTCGCCATCTATATATTGTGTATATCGAGCCGCCTCTATATTCTAGGTTCCTTGGTCGCCTCCTCCGCTGGCCTGCAGTTGGCTGCGGTGTTGCTGGCACCAGGTACAGAACCGGGTACAGAGCTCAGTGCATCTTCTTTGAATGGATAAAGGCACGAAGGAAATGAAGAGAATTTCAAGCGAAAGTACATTGGGGAGGTAGAGGAGGAGGAGGGGCTGAAGGACAGAGAGGGGCGGGGTCTGGCGGGAGACTAGATTCGCAGTGTGAGGGGTGCTGGCTTTCTTCGGAGCCTCTTGCTGGCGAGGCCGCTTTCTTGAGGGCGGTTTGGCATTCTCAGAGTCTCATTTATGATTCCAAGGAGGAAACCAAGCAGCAGCATCTAAGCTAAGTAACAGGCGCTGGAAAAGGCTCACCCCGTAAAAAGAAGGCAGAAGAAATGAAATTAAAAGCAGAACTAAAACAAACCCCAAACCTTCCTTTCTGAACATAGTCGCTAGTGAACATCTCGGGGTTTAGGGGCGCCCTCTCCGCCCCCGCGAGGTAACTGAGTAAGTAGCTGGACTCTATGACGGGCACCTGCTCCCCGCAGATTCACGCAGCCGCGCGCCGCGCGCGCCACGGCGCGTCCCAGGCTGGGAATCTGCGGCTGGGAACAAAAACACGTTCCTTCCCAGGTGGGGTGACTCCGCAGGTGCGCGCGGGGCCCAGCCCAGTGCGGGGCGCGTTGTCGCCGGCCCCTCGCACTGCTGGACACGCTCTTTCAGCAAAGGGCCCCGCCCCGTGGCCGCAGACCCCGCCGGAGTAGCAATGGGGACGCGTGGCTTTCTGGGCCCTCGCGCCCCGCGGGGACGAGACGGAGCCCTCACCTCACCAGCCCCGTGCTTTTGCCTTTCGCCCTGGCCTGGGCGTAGAGCGCGCGGCCCGCGGTCTTCTCCTTGATGGAGCTGGTGAACGTCGTGCCATCCACAGTCCTGAAAGCGACAGACAGACAGACACCCATTGGTCTGAATAGTGGATTTAGCAAAACAAACCCAAAACAAGCAGACAGGCCAGCTGGGTGGGTTTAATGCGTGGTAGGGGTGATGGAAGGAACAAGAAGAGAGACGTGGGTGGGTGTGGTAGACAGGAGTCCCTTGATCTGACAGTGTGATTTCAGAGGGACTCGTAGGCCTTCGTTCTAAAAGCCGTCCCTTGCTGCTGTTGCTTGTTTTTAAAATTTTTCCTCATTTTCAAATCTTACCCTTCAGGTTAAGCATTGTTCTCTTTGGGTATCTCTTTTGAATCACAAATGTGCCTAGGACAGGTGACTGATACATTTCCAGTTATCTGGCTTACACATGGTGGATAAGATCAGCCTTTAGCAGTTAAGGATCCGGCATAGCCTGGGGGCGTTCTTCTCTCCTGCAGGGGTGGCAGAGAGTCAGGACAGATGGAGGACGTGCTGGTAAACCACGCTGTCTGCGGAGTTTGCGTTCGTCCCTCTGACGCCTTTCTCTGGGCCCTCCGCCTTTGCCTCTCTGTCTCGACTTCTCTGTCTCTACCCCGTGACTTGTAGCTGGCTGTCATATAATTCGTACCAAGTAGTGACAGGTCAGAGTGGTGGCATCGCAGAATTTTAGAAACGAAAGGTGGCTCGTGGCGCTCGAGTGGGCGGCATCTCCCCCCAGGAAGGAAGTTAGAGTGTGTGGAGAAGTTTTAGGTCCTTCTGATGACTCAGAAGTACTACTGGCAAGATAGGAGGGCACCGGGAATGCCAGACACTGCAGTCTGAAGGATAGTTCGGTAAAAATTTTCCTGCCCCCAGATGCCAAGAGTATGCTTGCTGAGGCACACTTCTAAGTTCGCCTCTATGGGTGAGAGAAATCAGAGCCAAGGAGACAAGTGACTTGCTCAAGGTCACACGGTTGGTCAGAGAGCGAGCTAGAACGGGGCCCCATGTACCCAGGTCAGCACCGTTTCCATCAAATCATACTAAAGTTCAAAGACCAAAGAGTCTTTAAGACAAAAGGAAATCATCTCTAATGGTAGAATATTTGGAACCTTGATCGAAGGGCAGAAGAAATACTTTAGATATGAAGGTCTGCATAACTCATATCAAATTGTGATGATATCTTCCCTGGTCTGATAAATTTAGCTCCGTGTAGAGGGAAACCAAAATAAATCTATATTTACTATTCTGTCTTTTATCACCTCAAATCTTCTAGGAAATGAGTTGAGGGAAAAAGAGAAATAGAAGATATATCTAGCATGAATTCTGGTTTTGGGAATTAAAAATAAAAATTTATTAATGTAGTTTTAAATATAATTTTCAGACATGGCATTACAGAATACCACTACATTAAAGGTCTTCTTTCTACA
>NW_011888830.1:5910925-5912975 GCF_000151845.1 Pteropus vampyrus
GCTCACCTCCAAGTGCTTGGCCAGTCGCCCCGGCTGCAGGTGAAGCCTGTGCTCGTACGACCCCAGCTTCCGCCACTTCACTTCCTGGTAGTGAAGTTCAAACTGCACCTTTGCTCCGGGGGCGGCGTTCACTTCGGTCTTGAAGTTCTCCATATCCAGAGCTCTGCTCCTAAAGGCGTGAGCCCCCGATGTGAGTCAGCACGCGCCCCGCCCAGCGCGAGGCCCACCGAGCACCGAGCCCAAGGATCTAGGCAGAGGGTGTCCAGGCTGTCCTGGGCGATGACCCCTGCTCAGCTGGTCATAAAAGTGAACAGTAGGGGCGACAGAAATAACCGAAGCTGCCAGGGAAACTGAATCCCATCAATGGTTTCTGTCTCCTCTCCCACCTGTTCTTTTTCTTCCAGAGCTGCTTACAGATCTGAAGGTCATTTGCAAAGGGCCATCAGTTATCGATCCCTATTAGGTGCCAGGAATTTGACACGTGTCATCTCTAATAAAGCAGCTCTGCGAGACAGACATCGGTGCCCTCGCTTATCAGATTAGAATACAAGCGAGGCTAATAGAGAGTTAGTAACCTGCTCGAGAACGGGGTGCTAGCCAATGGAAGGGCCAGGACGCAGACCCAACTTTAGACGACTCCAAAGACACACTTCCCCTGTTGCACTGGACACTCATTCAGAAACGAGAAATCATCATTTCATCGACGTGAATATACATATTCCCAGCATATGACCTTATGTAGTCATGGCTGTATCAAGTCCAGTGTCGTCATTGATCTTGAGGCATGTATGGTTTTAAAGAGAAATGATCAAAAATGAGGGTGATTTGAGCCTTAAGATGAACAAGGAATGATTTTTTAAAAATTCAATGACTAAATAAGGGAGATGAGACTGTGAGAATAGGTACCGTGGGACGCCAGCTTGGGATATCGGGGAGCTGAAGAAAACAGAAGCGGGAAATAAAATTCGTTATTTATATTGTCGCCATCTATATATTGTGTATATCGAGCCGCCTCTATATTCTAGGTTCCTTGGTCGCCTCCTCCGCTGGCCTGCAGTTGGCTGCGGTGTTGCTGGCACCAGGTACAGAACCGGGTACAGAGCTCAGTGCATCTTCTTTGAATGGATAAAGGCACGAAGGAAATGAAGAGAATTTCAAGCGAAAGTACATTGGGGAGGTAGAGGAGGAGGAGGGGCTGAAGGACAGAGAGGGGCGGGGTCTGGCGGGAGACTAGATTCGCAGTGTGAGGGGTGCTGGCTTTCTTCGGAGCCTCTTGCTGGCGAGGCCGCTTTCTTGAGGGCGGTTTGGCATTCTCAGAGTCTCATTTATGATTCCAAGGAGGAAACCAAGCAGCAGCATCTAAGCTAAGTAACAGGCGCTGGAAAAGGCTCACCCCGTAAAAAGAAGGCAGAAGAAATGAAATTAAAAGCAGAACTAAAACAAACCCCAAACCTTCCTTTCTGAACATAGTCGCTAGTGAACATCTCGGGGTTTAGGGGCGCCCTCTCCGCCCCCGCGAGGTAACTGAGTAAGTAGCTGGACTCTATGACGGGCACCTGCTCCCCGCAGATTCACGCAGCCGCGCGCCGCGCGCGCCACGGCGCGTCCCAGGCTGGGAATCTGCGGCTGGGAACAAAAACACGTTCCTTCCCAGGTGGGGTGACTCCGCAGGTGCGCGCGGGGCCCAGCCCAGTGCGGGGCGCGTTGTCGCCGGCCCCTCGCGCTGCTGGACACGCTCTTTCAGCAAAGGGCCCCGCCCCGTGGCCGCAGACCCCGCCGGAGTAGCAATGGGGACGCGTGGCTTTCTGGGCCCTCGCGCCCCGCGGGGACGAGACGGAGCCCTCACCTCACCAGCCCCGTGCTTTTGCCTTTCGCCCTGGCCTGGGCGTAGAGCGCGCGGCCCGCGGTCTTCTCCTTGATGGAGCTGGTGAACGTCGTGCCATCCACAGTCCTGAAAGCGACAGACAGACAGACACCCATTGGTCTGAATAGTGGATTTAGCAAAACAAACCCAAAACAAGCAGACAGGCCAGCTGGGTGGGTTTAATGC
>NW_011888830.1:5915385-5917189 GCF_000151845.1 Pteropus vampyrus
CCGTGTAGAGGGAAACCAAAATAAATCTATATTTACTATTCTGTCTTTTATCACCTCAAATCTTCTAGGAAATGAGTTGAGGGAAAAAGAGAAATAGAAGATATATCTAGCATGAATTCTGGTTTTGGGAATTAAAAATAAAAATTTATTAATGTAGTTTTAAATATAATTTTCAGACATGGCATTACAGAATACCACTACATTAAAGGTCTTCTTTCTACATTTGCTTTTTAGAAAAGTCTGACGAAAAATATTTTTTGAATAAATTTCTGAGCCAAATCAAAGGATATCAAATCAAAGCTACATAATGCCTCTTTTCCATCTCCTTTTTTTTGTTTGTTTGTTTAGGAAATATAGTTTTCCGTCTCTACAGTTTTTAGAAGCCAGCGTGCGTGGTATTCGAGCTCTTTATTTATTAATACTTATCATTGGTATATGACAGACAATAGCAGGTGAGAAGTAACGCAATATAATATCTGAACAGAAAATAGCCAGACCGGATGCAGGGCCTTGTGCTCCGTGCTAGACAGCTTGAAAAGGACGCTGACCAAGAGGTGCACCCTCTGGGACTGGCCACCTGAAGCATCGGGGGATAGGAGCCATCCAGTCACTTGGAAGGGCATTTAGCCTTGATAAACGAAGCTGCCAGGTGGGATATTAATTGGCCTTCATTGTTTGAAAGGCATTGGAGTCATGTAAAAAAAAAAATTTTTTTTATTGTGGAACTCTTCGAACATACAAAAAATAGAATATTGTAAGAAACATCCTTGAAACCATCACTGAGCTACATTATCAATATTCAGCCAATCACAGTTGTCTACACCTCGCTGCTTCCCCCGTCTGGTCACCTTGAGTCTTTCGAAGCAAATCTCAGACAGCATCTCATGTCATCCTCAAACACTTCAGTATGCGTTTCGTAGAGAATTAAAAGGAAATGCGTGAGTGGGAGGCATTGGGTAGAAAATGAAACAGAATTCAGCGAAGTATAAGACATAATTCTAACTGACCGGTCAGCCATTGAGTGAATTGCCCTGTGAAGTAGTGAGTTTATCATTAAGGAGGTATTCAAGTCAAGCCTGGCTAACGGTGGTGTAACAGAGGAATTCGATCACTGGACAGATGATTAGATTTAATCAGTGATCCTCTTTTTTTTTTTTTTTTTCCCCGTAGAGAAACATGTGACAGATGACACTAAACTACACACACTCTTATATGGTGTCCTGGAAGCCAGGACAACTTCATATATTTCTACCCCCCAAGAAAGCACATTAAAATTCAAGTATTTCGGAGGTTGTTACCATAGAGATGGTTTAAAGTCACTTTAAATTATTAGAAATGAAAAAGCAAATCTTTCACAAATTCTGATACTTTGATCCAAAGCCAATTACGGGGACCCCCCTCCGTGATGCCCCTGGGTATCCGGTGGTTCTACAGAGCTGAGAATCAGAACCCCTGGAGCAGGTGCCCGGGAAGGGCCGTTCTCGCCGTGATTCTGTGCGTAGAGCACGCCCAATTTCAGGTTCTGAACAGGAGTTACTCACATAGAGAAGTTGGAGATGAAGGCTCCCTTGGGAATCTGCACGTCGAACACGATGGTCTGAGGCTGTGGGGAGTTGTTCACCAGTTTGCTTTGGATCATGGTGTTGGCCACACGAGAAGTGATAGTGGACCGGACTTTGTAGCTATAAAGAGTTACTTGATCAACATCTTCCTGTAGTTGGCGAGAAAGAGTAGCTGTACTCAGAGAAAACCTGCACAGAACCTCACTAGGTATTGATGCTAGGTGCGGTACATTTTGTCGTGC
>NW_011888830.1:5919329-5925274 GCF_000151845.1 Pteropus vampyrus
GGAGAAGTCGCCCCCACGAATGGGAGGGTTTGGTCTTTGCTACAGCGGGTGGCGGCCTCCAGGGTGTGGCCTCCGGTGTGGCCAGTTCCCCCATCTCATGGTCTCTGAGCTACTCCCCAAGATGGCAGTGACCGGGGGAGGGAGGATGTGTGGCAGCCATGAGAGGTGCCTGCCATGTGGTAATAAGAAATACTCTCCTGTCGAGGAAATGCTTCCTTATAAGGTGGTAAAAATCTTCCTATAATCTTAAGATTTGAAGAAAACACATGGCTGTGTATCTTGTAGGAGTCTCTGGTGACCCTTATGGTTTGGGGGCCCACGGACAGCTGTACAGAGCTCTCCCTTGATTTCACCTTGACAGTGCTTCTGCCCGGTATAAAACATTTGGACTCTTCTCTGCTGAAAAACGAGCTCTTGAGAAAATCTGGCGGAAAGCACTTTAATCTCCTGACTTCTTCAATTGTGGTCTTTTTTCACTTATTTTTCCTTTTTTGAACTTAAGACTTACTGTACCTGATGCCTCCGGTTCTCAGGCATAAATCGAAATTGGCCTGGGGACAGTTCCGAGAGATCTTCATATTCTGCAAACTTGAAAAAGAATTTAAGGTGTTTATTTCTATTAATAAAAAAGATCGAGAGCAAAAGAGGCAGCTGACGACAGGCATAAGGGTATTCGTTACGTTATTTTATCTTATTTCCTATATCACTGGGCAATGTGATATTTTTCCACAATGATTTCTTTAATATGGTTATGTTTGCTAATTATCGACTGGAAAGAATTAATGTCTGAGTTGGCCAGAAGTTGAGGGGACACGAGGCAGGGGTCACAGTAACCCAGTGACTCGGCGGGTGGGTGCCTGGTGGAGCGATGGCGTAGACCTTGGATAAATGTGAACTGTGACCCATTGGATTAAAAATGTCAATGTGAAAGGAATCCCTGGAGGAAGTGACTGAAAAAGCACAAACTCATTTGGATGTCTCGGCTTCGGTTCCCGGCTCTGTCCATGAGATTCCCAACACACCACGGCGGTTCGTAAAGTGTTGGAAAATACAGTTTCTAAGCAGACAGAGTGATTTTCTTTCCTGCAAATAGGTCCTCTTGGCCTTTGCCATTTTTGTAGATAACCTGCTCTGCATCTCCTAGGCTAGTCCCACAATGCATGTTTTTTTTTTTTTTCCCCCCTGGCATCAAAATAGCTCTTGCGTGACTTTCAAAATGGCTCAGAGCAAGACTTTGCCTGTGTGGGGATGGCCAGGGGCCAAAAGCGGAGACCTCGAGGTCTGTGGACAAGTCCTGCCCTCTGCCAGCCCACTCGCCATCTTCCCCTTAATAGGAACATCTCAAGTGTCCGTATGACCGAAATCAGTGTCCACTTTAGGTGTGAAAAACAACAGTGCTTTGACGACGCATTTTCTCACACTCTTTGCACAAAGTGATCGTGCTGTGTCTTTATCATCGTCATTGTCCTCATTGCAGCTAACGATTACTGGGTGCCTCCGAGTGCTTGCCCTGCGCTCGGTAACCTAACACGTGTCATTTAATTCTCAAACACCTTTTGGGTTAGGCCAGTTATTATCCCCATTTCTTAGATAAGAAGTCAGCAGCCATCTCCATAAATGGGACAGGACCGGGCCAGCCCACTGAACTTGGCTTTATCGCATGCAAAACCGTGAATGCTTTGAAGAGTAAATTCACATTCCCAGAATTATAACCATGAGCACGTCTACGCAGACGGGTTCTATCATAAATCTCCCCACACAGAACACAGTCCACCAATAGCTCGGGGAATGGGCTGGTTCCTGAGCGTGTACGTATGGGCCAGCGGCAAGGAAGCTTCTGGAAGTACTTACCTCTGGAAGTCCGTTGGTGGGGATTTCGAAGCCTCGAGCTTTGGAAGAAAAGAGCCAGATAAGGAGGCACGGGAGCCATTTCATTTTGCAGGGCGCGGGGTCTGGGGAGAATCCGCTCCTCGCTGACCCAAGTCCGAAGGGGCGGCGGAGGAGTGCAGTCCGTCTTTAAAAAGTGGGCGAAAAACAAGAGGAAGAAAGCTCTCAAACTTTGTGCAGAAATGGAACAAATATTTGTTCTGGAGATCAGACGGGAGCCGAGGGGTGGGCCGGACGCCCAGAGGTTATTCAAACAGCAGAGCCGGGGGCAGCCGCGGTGTGAGGACTCGGCAGGTTGGGGACTCGGCAGGTCGGGGACTCGGCAGGTCGGGGACACGGCAGGTCGGGGACACGGCGGGGTCCGGTGGGCCTGCGGCCACTGCTGCTTTTCTCCCGTTTCTTTTGGTTTGCTGATCTGTGTTCATCCTAAAATCAGAGAGGCCCAAAGATAAGCACCATCCTCTTTGAAGGACCAAGTGAGGGAACCACGGTGAGAAATAGAAACGAGACCCTCGATTTTAAATGAAAGCAGGGGGAATTTAGCCAAAGGGGGAGGAGAAAGCCTGTGGTGTTCTGAGCGACGCCTGTCTCATCAGGGTTTCCCCTCTCTTGGGTAACGGGGTGCCCGTTCCGTGTGAAGAGCTGGGCAGGCGGCCGTGCGGGAGGCCAGGGCAGGCTCTGCAATGAGCATGCGACACGGGGGCCTTTGGGTAAGAAAACAGTGGCCAGCCACTCCCGCTGCCCTTGATCAGCCTCTGCCAGGTCAAGGTCCGCCTGACCCACAGGCTCCGCTCTTCATGACTGCGCCTGAGGGAGGCACCTAGCCGTCCACCACCCGGATCCGATGTCCCAGGTATGAATTTAGACCAGAGTTTACCTGTACACCCCACGCTAGGCGGCCAGTCTATTTGACGAGCCCTGTTCTTGAGCCTCTACTCCAGACACCTGCTTGAACGAGGGCCGGACATGCTCTGGACCCCAGTTTGGCCAGTGGGGGACCTCACAGGTCGTGGGCCTGTCACCGGGAACCACTGCTGCCCAAAGGTTCACTCACATGGGGGCTTCATCCCCATGGACACAGGAAGTCGGCTGTGGCTTCTGAAGCCTGATGACGTGGGACTGTCCCACCAGGATGAGCAGGGCCGTTGTCTGAGTTCGCTTTCCGATTTTTTTTGCAGGGAAATGGTTTTTAAAGTTTATTTCACAAGCAACGCGATGAGACCAGAAAACAGTGCCCCCAAAAGAGAAATTTATGGATTGAAATATGCGGGATGGGATTTTAAAAACTATGATTTTGTTTGTTATAGCCAAGCACACGCCAAACAATTGGGAGCGTTGGTTCAGATGTAAAATGCTACGTGAAAGTAGCATTTAAAGTAGAAGTAGAAAATAACGTGAAAGAAGTATTTTTAAACTAGTTGTATCGAAAGCACATAGGAAGTTAGAGATTTATAACAATAAATATCTTAAACTCTGGCCAAGTAAAGGTAGGTAAAAGTAGAAATACCAATAGTTAAAACTGATAGCTGAATTAGCGAATTAATCCATTAGCTAAGTTAACTTATACATTTTATAAAATATTGACGTTAGTGTCCTCATAGAAGAATTTATAGAACCTGGAAATTCTAGAGGATGAAAAGTCAATAAAAGCCCAAAACAAACAAATAAACAAACGAAAACACTCTGGTTATTAAACAATAAGGCTTATGCCAAGTTCTTTAGATTCTAAAAATATATATCCAAGCACAAATTAAAATATATGGTTTGAGGCTTAAAAATATAGGCACTAATCAATGGAATAAAATAATGAGACTGAAAATACATTTCATACAGATTATATCACTGATCTAAAGCAGCACCACAACGGGGAATGACTTTGGTCCTGAGTGGAAGAGTACTGGACGGTCAGACAGCGGTGTGAGGAGGAACTATCTTCCGCCCGTCTCCTCCCTCCCCTGTCTGGGACTGCCCTGGGGAGCAGCCAGCCGCGAGGGCCCCTCCGCCCAGCCCTCACGGAAAAATCCCATCCCGGCTTTGCATTATCTGCTGAGATAAGGTCTCTGAGTCACTGTGGCATGTTTTTCAAAAATAATGATGATTCCCAACATGGTTGGTGTCCACGTCAGTGGATCATGTCATGTCTGGATTGTAATCCGATACTCAGAGTGATCTCAGAACCCGCAGATGAGGGCAGCCTGGGTCCATCCTCCCCTTTCGTGCAGAGAGCCCGTCTGCAGATGCCAAGGTCTCGGACCAGACAGGTGTTTGCTCTCTCGATGTTCAGAAGCTCCGTGGCTCCCACCAGGGTGGGTGTGCAGGCCAGGTGCGTGCAGGTCGCTGGGTTCCCAGCCTGGGCACCCCCCACCCACCTCGGCTCCGGGCAGCTGTAATGTGGTGAATTGGAAGTACCGATTCTGATTCACAGGATGGGAATCGCTCCCGCAAATGCCACAAGAATATTCACTTTTATATATTTGAAAATCAGAGGGAAAAAAGTCACTATATTTCATCCTGTTCAAGTAAAGTGATAACTCGTTGAGTCGTCGATGAAGCTTCTAAGGAGTAGCAGTGACCCCGAGGTTCCCGACTCTGGGTGCACGCCGCTGTGGCCTGGGTGTCGGTGTCACCACAGCCCTCGCCCGCTTTACACCGTGCAGGCCTAGGCTTATCACTGTGAAAGTGTTTGAAAAGCCCAAGCCGAAGGTGAACTAACGCACAGACAGCTCCGTCTGATTCCAGCTCCTTGTCCGTTGGTTCAGATGAGACAGAACATGCAGAGTCTCCACGCGTTTGAACTCCGATGGCTTCTCACAGCGAAGGGCAAGCATTTTGCGTTAGGTTTCTCAAGGATTAGCTGTTTCAGTTTCTCAAGATGCTATTCTACTATCTCACATTTTTGTCTTCTGTCTTAGGCACAGCTGCGGGTTAATATAATTTGGGGCCAGAACATAAAGAAGTTTCAAAAGGAAAATGTATGAAGCTGGGTAGATATATGGCGAGCCAATATACGACATTAGAGAGTGTGGGGCATAAAATGACAAAATTTTGCTTGGTTCTTGGACATGCTTCCTCCCCATTGTCCTCACTCAGAGGCTCAGGAGGACAGGGGCACGGGAGCGGGGTGGACAATGGGGAGGAGCACACGGGTTCAAAGCTTCTCCCTGGAGGTGGCGCTTGTCCTTTTCATTCCTAGTTCAGTGGCCAGAGCGTGGCCCGTGGCTATGCTTAATTTCAAGAGGCAGGAAATTGCAATCTTCTCCTGTCTGGAAGAAGAAGGAACTTGGGTTTGGGGTAGAATCGTGTCTGCTGATGGAGGGAAGCTGGAGGTGGGGTTGGGAGTTCAGCGGTGAGGGAGGCGGATGTCACCATAAGCGTTCACCCCCGAGTGTGTGTGGATCTCGGGTTGGCCCTTGGGCTTCCCACCAAGCACAGGGCAGGCCGTTCACATAGCGGCAGAGGCAGCCGCTGGCCAGGGGTGCTGCAGTCCACAGCCCCACTTCCCTCGGACCTGGCACCCTCTCCTGTGGGCTCCCAGCCAGCAACACTGACTTAGCCGGGAAACCTGTGATCATATGGAGAAAATAAGTCTTTAGGGTCAACTGCTCAGCAGAGTGGTCACATCTGGGAAACACGGTGGTGGTTGGGGTGGGGGAGGAGGGGAGGAAGCTGTGCAGAACCAGGAAGATGGGTGACTATCTGGGGGAGCCGGGAAGAATGGCTTTAGGGCGGCTGCTGACTGCGAGGAGGGAGAGAGGCCACTTTTTGCACTTTCTTTCTTTCTGTTGGTTCCTAAGTCTGTCCCTGGCTTTTATGATCTCTGAGCTCTGAAAAATTCACTTGACAGGTTTTTCATAATGTATCCCCACTAGATGGCGCAAGATGCCCGCTCATTTGGAGCTAATTTGGAAGAACTTGAAAGTGAAATATGGATCACACAGTTGGGGGCGTACGAACTGCTGTGTCATTCTGGAATGATATATAACGAGCTTTACTGCAGCTCATTAAATAAGTATGCCCGAACATCGCTAGAGCCGGTTATGTGGTTTTCCTCTTCAAAA
>NW_011888830.1:5925324-5933331 GCF_000151845.1 Pteropus vampyrus
GACTTAGCCGGGAAACCTGTGATCATATGGAGAAAATAAGTCTTTAGGGTCAACTGCTCAGCAGAGTGGTCACATCTGGGAAACACGGTGGTGGTTGGGGTGGGGGAGGAGGGGAGGAAGCTGTGCAGAACCAGGAAGATGGGTGACTATCTGGGGGAGCCGGGAAGAATGGCTTTAGGGCGGCTGCTGACTGCGAGGAGGGAGAGAGGCCACTTTTTGCACTTTCTTTCTTTCTGTTGGTTCCTAAGTCTGTCCCTGGCTTTTATGATCTCTGAGCTCTGAGAAATTCACTTGACAGGTTTTTCATAATGTATCCCCACTAGATGGCGCAAGATGCCCGCTCATTTGGAGCTAATTTGGAAGAACTTGAAAGTGAAATATGGATCACACAGTTGGGGGCGTACGAACTGCTGTGTCATTCTGGAATGATATATAACGAGCTTTACTGCAGCTCATTAAATAAGTATGCCCGAACATCGCTAGAGCCGGTTATGTGGTTTTCCTCTTCAAAAACGTATTTAAATCATCACGTTTTAAAACTATCGATGGATTCTGATGTATAATACATATAGGTAATGAATATACAAGATTCTCTTGTATTATGCAGAAACCATACTCATAAACCAGGACATGTGGGCATTTATTTACAGTAAACGTAACCAGCCAGTCACGTCGCCAGCATTCACTGTGCATCTTCTCTAAGCAAAGCATGTTATCAGACGTTCTGTGGTATATACACCTGTCTGGGGAGTGGTTAAGAGCAGTCTGGGGCGGGGGGCGCAGGTCTGAGTTTATACCTCAGTTTCTACTACTTACTGGCTATAACCTTGAAGAGTTACTCGGCTTGTTCGGAATTCTCATTAAGTGAAAAATAAATACCATATGAAGTTGGCCACTGTCCATTGGGTACTCCACCGCAGGCAGACGAACACGCCCTGTCTGCTGGAATCAAATTTTCTTCAAAAAAATTCCTGTCATGGAACATTTCAAAACATAAATAAAAGAAAAAAACAAAAACAAAAACGAAAACCCCAGCATGAGTGCCCCTGAGGACTACTTTTCTCAGAAAACACACCTTTTCATGAATTACTAGTTTTCTCCATGTTTTACTTGTAGTTGTTACAAGTTTGTAATTGCACGTTACCCTAAGTGTCTTTTCTCCAGTGCTTCTAGAGAATGCGGAAGTTTTTTTTTTTTTTTTTTAAATAATTTTAAACATTGAGATGAAATCACACAAAACTAACCATTCTAAAGCGAACGGTCAGTGGCATTTAGTACATCCACAAAGTGGGACAACCATGGCTTCTAAGTAGCATGGGAAAGTTGAACAGAATTCAGCAGTAAGCGCCGGGTGCCCCCAGAGTTCCCAGTGTGTGTGCTTCGTCCTGCCTCGGGCTGGGCGGGTCTCTTTCTCACTCTGCACCCTTATCTTTCGCCAGGCATGCTCTCTGCAGAGGGAGGAGGGGTGACGGCCCAGAGAGACAAGGCTGGGCCACGGCATCGAGGTATTCAGGTAAATGTTATTCTAGATGTTTCCGTGAGGGTGTTTTTGGGTGAGATTCACATGTAAATGGGTGCACTTTGAGTAAAGCAGCTTGCCCTCCCCCGTGTGGGTGGGCCTCGTCCAATCAGTTGAAGGCCCGAATGGAGCAAAAGGAGCACCCCGCACTCCCGTCTCCCGCCGGGCGAGAGCGAGCACTGCAGTGATGACTGTAGAGTCACAAAAAGTTGTAAAAGTAATCCACTGGGTCCTCTGTGCCCTCTGCTCGACCTCCCCACGGGTAACGCCTGGTGTCAGTCGCAATCAGGAAAGCTGTCGCTGGTGCAACCCACGGACTCGCTCAGATTTCACCAGGTTTACGTGCGTGTATGTGCGTGTGGGTTCTGTGCAGTTTTATCACGTGTGCAGAACTGTGTAACCACCACCCCCACAGCCAAGATAGGGAGCCGTCGCATCACCATAAAGATGCCCCTGGAGCTGAGCCAGGGGTGACACCCGTCCCTCCCCGCTTCAGCCCCTCGCTCTGGCACACACTGGTCTCCTCTCCATTCCCATGACTGTTTTCGTCTGAGAACATATCCACACGGAATCACACGCGTGTGGCTTTGGGGACTGGCGTTTTTCGCTTGGCGGAATGCCCAGGAGACCCGTCCCAGTTCCGTGCGTGTCACCACTCTGCTTCTGTTTATTGCCAGGTGGTGCTCTGTGAGTCAGCTTATTTCATCGTCTACCCATTGAAGGACAGTTGGCGTGTTTCCGTTTGGGGGTTTGTATGAATACAGCCGCTGTGAATATTCGTGCACAGACTCTTACCTGGACATGAGTTTTTATTTCTATGGGATCAATGCCCGGAAGGGGGATTCCTGGATCGTACGATAAGTGTATGTTTCGTTTTTTTTTTTTTTTAATCTTTTTAAATGTTTTATTGCCAGGTTGCTTTCCAGAGTGGCCGTATCACTTTACACGTCAGCGTCAGTGCTGAGAATGCTGGTTTCTTGCATCTTTGCCAGTATTTGGTATTATCACTGCTTTTTAATTTTAGCGCTTCTAATAGGCGTGTGATGCTATTTCATTGTGGTTTTAATTTACGTTTCCCTCATAGCTAACAATGTTGAACATCTCTTCATGTCTTTATTTGCTACCCATTTATTCTCTTGGTGAAATGTTCATGGCTTTGCTTGTTTTCTAATTGGATTACTTGTTTACAGTTGGGTCTGGAGAATTCTTTATAGATCAAAGGACTCAGTTGGAAATCCCATCGCATTGTGGGCTGGGGCTTTGACATATGAATTTTGGGGGAGACACAAACATTCAGTCCATACGCAAATGATGACCAAGGACCAGTGGCTCCTCTCTCTTCCCCCGTGACTTGGTGGAACTTAGAATCAATCGACGTATACGTGGGAAGGCAAAGAACCTAAACTGAAAACAAGAATTTGCTTTACAGGACATGGCGGTGTGGACGGTTTATCATGAGTTGGTCAGGGCGGAGTTCGTGCCGCACGGGGGAACGAGAAAGCAGGATGGTGATAACCTTGACGTGTAGACACAGAAGCGGTTACGTATTCTCCTTCAGCAAGTCTGCACAGGTGCGATCCGCACCTGCCGTGTGTGCTACGGAGGCAAGAGGCCTTCGCAGCGAGGCCCTGAGCGCCAGCAAAACAGCCCGGTGACAGCTTTGTTGTTAGGTCTTGATTTCACGGCCCGAGATAAGCTCTCGGCATCAACCGCAAAACCAACACGTTTGCTTCAGTGAACAGCCTTCCAAAGACACACCGTGGCCTTCGGCGCAGGCTCTCTGGCCGTCTCCCAACATCTGGAAAAGATCTGGCAAGTCTTCAGGGAGAAAGCACACCCCGTGGATCAAGTTCAGGTTGCTCTGGCTTCTCTCTCCATGTCTGCGAGTCAAAGAAAGTAGTAGGGTGGGGCCTCGATGTGGTCACCGAGGCAGGCTGCCCTGCCTCCCCCGTCACAGCGTCGGCGAAGCCTCCGTGCTGTTCCAAGCTTTCTGTGGCCCCAGGGTAAAGCCCGGAAAACTAGGTCACCTCTTGTCATTCCAGGCCCCCTTCCAAAAAAATAAAAATAAAAAAGATTCTTAACTTTGCACTGAGATCGTTTGCCGTTTAATGAGCAAACCATTGCTCAACTGACAAGTATATTTTTAGAACTGTTTGCCTGGCTTCGCCTTCTACCTTACAGCAGATGTGCACGAGTCAAGACAGCCATCCTCCGCCGATGCCCAAGAGAGAGGAACCGGCCGTGATTTCGTGTGTGTGCGCGCTGTTAGGATGTAAGGCAGAGTTAATGCTCACTGTGCCTTCTGAAGATTAAAGTGTTGACATTATGTTTCTCCATATTATAAACTTCAATCGTTTGTCAGGGTGAGAAGTGCTTGTCGTGTGCGTCTTTGGAGAGAGATTGGAGCGGTTTCTGAGAGCAGAGTTTTGCAGGGAGATCTTTGAAAGGACAAGGGTCTCTGGCATAGAGAAATGGAGGTAGGAGTGAGGAAATGGGTGCATTAGAACTTGCTTCTCTCACCGTGGAGCATCTGAGTCTCTCAAGAACGTTATACTGTGAAAGAAGAGTAAGCGTCAGAGTATTATACTGAGGGTCTACAATTCAGGTGTCTTTCCCCAGTTCTTACGATCCTAACTGTCATACAGGTGAATACACAGCAAAGAGAGTAACTGTGGGCTAAAATGGTTTTGGCCCTTGAGGAGTCAGTATTACATTTTTCTTTGAAAATCTCGCCTCCAGAGAGGTAAGTATTTTTTGGTCTAAGGTCTTGCATCTGGCGGGCGGCCTTGCAGAGATTCCCGATGACATATACGACGTGAAAGGTACACACCGCTGGACCTGAGCCTGCCTGCCTCATGCAACAGACATGCCTCAAGCTCAGAGGATGTGCTGGGTGCTGACAAAATACACACAGATGAATAGGACACGGGACCTGCCCTCCCCGGGCCTTGGTTTGGTGAAGAAGGCAGACACGTAAACGAAGAGAAGCGGGCTCTGTCAGAGGTGTGGTTGGGCTCACCCACCTCAGGAGGCCCCCGGAGGAAGTGACATCTGCAGGACTGGGTGGGGAGCCAAGAGGAGGCACCCCAGAAAAGAGAAGAAGCCATGCAAAGCAAGGGAGCAAGGAGGAACGAGAAAGTGTCTAGGAGACTGGAGGTAGTTAGCATGGCTAGAGCGTGCGTGCGTGCGTGCGCGTGTGCGTGCGTGCATGCGTGTGTGTGTGTGTGTGTGTGTGTGTTGGGGGACCCCGGGGGTAGGGCTGGAAGTGAGGAGCACAGTTCCCTCCCACTGTGTGGACCGTTTCCACACTCCCCCGAGCGTTAGAAGCAACGCCGTAACAAATAACTTGTGCCCTCATCGCTTTGCGTCTGAGCAGGTTTATTTGCATGCTAAACCCCCAAAGTGGGTTTGAGGGGAATGGAGCGTGTGCGGTGTGATGGAGTCTGCTGTCAGAGGCTCATGCGGACGAGGAGGCGTTTCACGTTGACCTGTAGAGCTTCCTACCTCTGGTTCACGGCCTCCTCTCCCTGTGCTCGACGCAGACGCCCCTGGGGACACACCAGCCCCTCTCACCCTCCCAGCCCTGGGGCCCACGGTGAGACACGGTCATTGATGGGAGTGACAAAAACCTTAGAGCAAAGGACAGTTCTTCAAAGTAAAAATAAAACTTTATGAATAGACTACCATATCTTCATTTTTCTCCTTTTTCAAGGAGCTGGGGAAAACGCTGTCGTGAGTCCGCACCAGTCGGCAGACTGGGATCTGGGGGGCCCTGCTTGCTTCTTTCTTACCTTTCAGCTCCAGAAAGTTCTACAGGTAACTCCCCAAATCTGAGCCTTCTCCCCAGTGTCTCTTGCCGAAGCCCTTTCCCGCTCTGGCGCCCTCTGCTTCCCCTGCCTCCTCGCTGTCCCTTCTTCCCCAGCTGGCTTTCGAAAGTGGACTCGCGCAGAGAAGCACGTCCACCTCCTCCACGAAGACGTCCCTGAGTATTCCCGGCCTCACGCTCTCTTCATCGCAGCCTCTCAGGTGTTCGTGAGTCCCACCTTCAGATCCACCTGGTCGATTCTTCCGGGTCATGGACCGTGCGTGTCTACAACTTGTGCATGTCGCACATGGCCGGCACACACCTTTCATACCCCCGTCAAACGTACCTCATGCCGACTCGGTCCCGGCTGCGGGCCAGAGATGGGTGTCTACAGATGAGCACGAGACAGTCCTCGCCCATGAGGAAATCAGAGTCTAGTTTGGGTCTCAACTCTGTACACAGATAATTAAAATATATATGATGTGTCACAGTTTGTGAATAGTTGGTAAACTCGGCCAGCCATCAGTCACAAGGAATTAGAAAACTTCACTCTCTATTTCCTCCTGCATGAATTTTCTCTCTGGATAAAACTCGGCGACTTATGGTAAACTCGGTGAAAAGTGTAGACCACGAGACTCCCGAGATAGCGTGAGTCCTGAGAAATCGTGGTGCCAAAGCCACAAGGACCCCATTCTCTCCCAGGCTCTTTGATTAAGAAGAAGGAAGAAAGCCAAGGTTTTTCCTAGCGATTTTGCAAAGTTGTCAGGGGTCCAAGAGAAACCCAAGGTCGCATAAGTAGATAAAAAGGTGAGACCAAGTTGGGAAGAGAGAGCTTCCCACAACACAACAGAACAGTGGCCTCTGAGACACTCAGAGAGGATTGTGGCCTTGGGGAGGGACTGAAGGGGGTCTGGGGGACTTGGCGGGGGCTGAAATCTCAGAGCAGCTGGGTATAGGAACCAGGAGGTGTCAGGGGTTAAGTTCAAGGCAGAGGAAAAGAAAACAAATGGACAGCCCGCCTTTCCTCGTCCAGTCTCTGCCTTGAGGAAGGAGCCATGGCTTCAGGCCCATCAGTCACCAGTAGGAGACCAGGGTAACGCCGGTAACTCTGATGAGCTTGATTCTAAAATTTGGGGACCGTTGGTCCATCCTTCAGTTACTCGGGGAGACGTTTCCTTGAAAGAGCTGGCATGGAGGGCAACAGCCCCTGGTCATTTGTGCCTTCTGATGCCCTTGCTGCTGAATCTGGGCTGAGATCCTCCCAGAGGACACCTGCGTCCCAGCTCGAGCTGCGTCCCTCACCGGTGCATGGTCCTGCACAAGCCCCTTCGGGGCAGCGTTGGAAAAATCGGGATTGGACTAGACGTCCTCTAGGGTCTGTTCCAGCCTTGAAGTTATCGTTCGGTTAGTCTCACCTGGAAAACCGGCTCCTCCTGGAGGTGAAGTGAGGAGCATGTCGTCCAAGGATGCACGTGCGTGGGGACACCTCGGCCCCTTTGGGGGGACAGTTAATTATTTTTATCCTTTGTGAGGGCAATATAAATTGTTGTTTATGCTGGACAGCAGTTTTGGGAGACTTTCACTGGGCCTTATCTTTATGACACTTACCTAGTTTTTAAAAACCACTCCCATTTGGTCACAGATGCTCAGACTGTCATATAGGAACCTAGGCTATCACGCTTTGCAAGCACTGGGACGTTCAGGAACTCTCCCAAGTCCTGCAGCTAGGTAGTGGTCGAGTTTGGATGATAGCCCAGCCCTCCTCTCCCCCAGCACGGCCACCCCGGGCCCCCTATTCATACACGCAGGCCCAGGGAAAAGGTCCAGGACTTAAAACCTACCCCCCTAAGCGGAGGGCAGGGCAAGACCCAAGAGAGAGGTGCCACTCGAGTCTTGTAATGAAAGGAGCTACTAAGGGCAGCTCACGTACGGGCGTGTCTCCGACGGCTGCGAGGCAGAGCGGGCCTCTGTGCTGCTCGGCAGGTGCTGAAGAAGAGACGGTAAAGTCACGGGGGCCGGTATGTAAATGCTACCAGGTACACGAGATTACTTTACGTGCCTGACCAGGTCGGGCAGCACCCGTTCCAGAGCCCAGCAGTAGCAGGAGGCAGGGCAGGGGTGCCGGCCTCAGCCAGAGTGAGCTTCAGTTAGCATCAGACAGTCGCTAGGGCCCCGGGGCTGCAGAAAGCAGCCTCTGATTTGGCCCTGGCTCGGCCTATAGGACAGACAGGGGTCCCTCATGAAGAGTCCCCCCGCCACACCCCACCCCCAGGCCTAATGCCCGTCATCCCATGTTAACCTGAAGTGCTGACTTTATATATTTAGTGTGGGGCTGCGAGTTGTCGGGGAAGAAACTCGTCCTCGAAGACCTTCTGTCCCGTTTGGAGAAACCGGCCTTAACACATGCCCTGGCACCGTGGGCTGGAGTAGAATTAGGGAGTCTCACGAGACGAAGAAAGTAAAACTCACGTTTCTTAAGGTTGGACTTCTGCAGAAATCAGCTGGCCCAAACGGGACAAAGAGCAGCTGTAAGGCCAAAAACAGAGACGGGTAGGCGAGGGGGTGGCAGGCGGGGAAGACGGGGCGCGAAACAATAGAGCTGGTATTGTCTCCGTTCAGATAACCTCGCTCTTTCCAAATTCGGCTTTCCGTTCACAAGGGGGCATTTTTCCTTGGGGGAGGG
>NW_011888830.1:5934922-5945676 GCF_000151845.1 Pteropus vampyrus
GTCGCCATGCTCCTGCTGCTGGCGCTGTGCTTGGGGCCGCTGCTCTGCGCGGGGTCGCTGGAAGAGGCGAGGAGCTGGGGTGACACTTCGGAGCAAGTGAGTGGAGTTGTGGGAGGGACTCAGGGAGGGCCCGGGTCGCCGGCTGCTGTCCCCCTCTGCTGCCTCCTTTGGTGCCTGGCTGCTGGACAGGCAGGCTCCTTTGACAAGTCCTGGACGGAGGAAGGGGGGACCACCCCCATCTCCTGCCACATCGTCCGTGCCCCGTGCCCCCCGCCCCACCCCTGTTCCTCAGCTCCTGCGGGGGAGCTCCCCCATCTGCTGGTCATTCGTGGCCCGAGTCTGGATGGTAGCACTTCTTGTAGAACTGTGTGGGGGACCTCACAGCCCTGCAGAAGCAGACCTTGGCTCTTGCAATCTGCGCGGATTTCTGTTGAGCTAAGGACAGGGTGGTCTGTGGGGTGCAGCGTTGTTACACGGACGTTCCTAGCTGTTGGTGGAGAAAGCACAGTCCAGGGAAAGCCGCAAACTCTTAGGAGCCTCTACAGGTCCCGTCACCAGTTCAGCAGTTGAGGGGCGGAGGGGTGGTCTGCGGAGACCCCAGAACCCAAGCGTCTCAGTGCGCCTAGTTAATCTGTGCTTCCCCAGGGTTTGCGATTGATGTGGCTCAACCTCGCAGGTGGATGAAACCCGCAAACATGAAATCTCTACGCAGTGGCGGATGAATGGAAAAACTTTTTGAAGAATAGAAAACAAGTTCACACGATTATCCATGTAAAGACCTTATAGGGAGAGATGGCTGTGACCCAAATAAAATGGGCGTGCACATCTGCACCTCTGGGTGCTGTTTGCACACGTGTCATTTAATTATACATTCAAACCGTGTAGCCTGGAGCACGTTTTCACTCCGCGGGAGGAAGAGATGAGCGGGCACACTGCCCTCCCCCTTCCAGCACGTGAGTTTGCAGGGCAGACCTGCAAGATGGAATCTGGCCAAGCATCAGGTGGTTCCGTGCAAACTGACTCTGCCTCACGGATGTGCTTTCTGCAAAAAAGGAGAGGCAGTCATTCTCTCGTAGGGCTGGCTGTCAGGAGGCATAGCCTACAAAAATCCCGGGAGGCTGCATGGTGGAGAGGGCAAAGTGCAGGCTGGAGGTCCAGGGAGAAGGGCTGGTCTTGGCCACCTCTGGCTGTGCAGCCCGACAAGCTGTTGGAGCTCCTCGTGCCTTCCTCTCCTGCTGATCAAAGTGGAGAGTGCGTTGCTTGTGAGCACGTGTGTAAGACTCAGCTGCTAGTGTGTGTGAAGCAGTGCGCACTCGATAAGTAGTAGTGTTTCAGTAAGTGGTTAAGAGCGTGGGCTTGGTGCCAGGCTGCCTGGGTTTGATCCCTGATTCTGTCTCTTAACGGCTCGAGTTTCTGGGGGCCTCGATTCCCAGTTCTGTAAGGGGTGGGAAAGAATAGGGCGCTGAGGATGGAATGGCCGGTATACCTAAAGTGTTTGTAGCAGTGTCTGCACTTGACGTTGCTGCTGGCTGGTAGGCCTGGGCAGCTGAAGTGCTGGGGTGGGGATTTAGGGTAGAGATCTTGAAACGTGTTTCGGGGGGAGGGGTGCGGAGGAAGGAGAACGTGGGAAGAACCGAAACAAAGATTCTGTTTACGAGCTAGGAACTAGGAGGAGGGGTTACGTCTCTAACATCTGCAAGGCCAAGTAGGCTCAACAGTCTCTAAACGCTCCTGCAGAACAGCGTGGGTTTTGGCCCATTCTGGTGATTTCCTGCTGTCTTCGACCCGTGGCCCTATTTATTCATCTTGAAAAATGACTGAATCGGAAGAAACCTTCAAGATAGAGAGTTCTGTAAAAATTGGCAATTTGACCTTTTTATCTCGACCCTCTCACAGTTTTTAAGATGATTTATTTCCTTCGTGTGATGGAGGATTTGAGGGCACAGGCTTCAGCGCCAGACATTCGGGGTTGCATCCTGGCTCTGCACTTTCTGGGGGTCACTTAGTGTGCCTGCAAGCCTCAGCTTCCTCCTCTAGAGTGTGGATGATGAGATGACTTAATTAGCAGGATTTTGAAAATTAAGAGAATCCATGTACTTAAAACCGAGAGCAGTACCTGGGAATGTATTAGTGCTCTAGTCCCGACATGATGGTCTTCAAAATGATGTGGAAACTCGAGTTCTCTCATGGGACTGATAGGCCTATTAATCTGCATTGCAGTTTTGCAGATGTTACCTTATTTGTCACTTACCTTTAATTGGAGGTATTACTAATAACACTTTAGATTAAAATTTTTTCCTCACACCTCCCCCGCCTCAACTGTATCCGTTATTACCCAAAACGGGACCGCCGTACCCTGTTTTTTAAACTTCGGCGTGCAGAAGGAAACTCTCAGGGAGCTCATTAGACATTCAGGCTTCTGACCTCTGCTCCCCTCAGCTCACCTCCATCAGAATCATCTGCAGGTGCTCTGTGGATCACACTTGGAATAATACTGCTTTAAAAGCATCTTGCAGGAAATTAATATCGAAAAGAGAGTTTCTCAGATAAAATTAACCTGCTACAAATTTCTGTTTCCTAAGTTTCAAATTGATCTGGTTTCTTTAAATGAAGATAGGACTGTATTCCTGTCATTACGAAAGCAATTTTTAATTTACAAAATAATAATAACCATCAATTATCGAGGGCCCGTGATGTCTCGGGGAATTTGCTAGGACCTCTGTAAAAACTAATAAGCAATCCAGTGTGCGGGGCCAGATTGCCTGGGTTCAAATCTGGATGCTGCCACTCACTGGCTGCGTGAACTTGGGCAAGAGACGTAACCTCTCTGGGTCTCAGGTTCATCAGCCTCAAGACAGAGTTGTTAATGGTTTCTATGTCATAGGCGGGGTAGGTCTAGGTTTTGAAAAGGGAGTAAGGTTTACATGATCTGCGGGGCCCTCTCGGAGAAAGAGAATATCAAATTTTGGTTACAAAATTAGGTGCTGAAGTGAGCACTTATTTAGGATGGTAAGTAAATTACAACAATTGACACCTCTGCAAGCTGACAGACACCACGAGTATCACCCACTGACAGCACTGTGCAAGCGAGGGGTCCTGAAGCTTTTATTAGCTTCTGAATGATAATAAAATATGAAATAGAAAAATAATAAACCCACTTCTGCTCTTACGGTGGTCGTGGGGATTAAATGAGTTAATTCGGGCAAAGTACTCGCTCAGAGTAATATTAGCTATTTTTGGTATTCTTGCACAGCCCGGTTAATCTCCAATTAGAGCCACAGGGAGAGCCTCAGTGTGCTTACTTTACCCAGGAGAAGCATGGCGCTTCCCCGGAGGAGTGACGTTCCCCGCCCCCAGTACCTGGGTGCATAGCCTGGATGGGGACACGGGTGTGCTGATGGCAAAGGACTCCTCCAGAGACCAAGCCGCTTCTGTGTTTACAAGCAAACGTAAATCGTTTCCGTGCGATTTTTATTTGTAGCCCCTGCACATAGATAGTGTTCAGTATATGCCTGTGGCAGCACATGGCGGGTGGTGACACATTTCTAAGTCCCCGAATCGAGAATTTCTGGAGTTTTAATTTTTTATGATCTCTTACTCGGAACCAAAGTTTTGCATTTGGGAAAACACAGAAAACCATGATGACTGTGTTGTTTTTTTTTGTTTGTTTGTGTGTGTGTGTTTTTTTTTTAAATTTCTTTCTTTCTCTCTTTTTTAAACTCTTTGAAAAGTAAAGGCAGTAAAAGATTTTGTGAGCTCCAGACCACTCGACAATGTCCCCTTTATGCACGTGGGCGGGACTGTGGAAACGGAGCCGCAGAGCTGACTGAGGAAGGAGGACATTCTGGGAGAGATTCCAGAGATTTCCTCACCCCCAAACCAGCCATATCTTGCTGCTTTGCGGGGGATGGGAGTGGGGCGAAGGAAGGGTGGGGGAGTCCTGAGACTCGGGTGGCGAGTTGCAGGTGGCTTGGTGTCCCTAACTAGCACTCTTCCCAAAGCCTAGGTCTCAGACGTAAAGCATCATCCTTGCCATGGGTGCTGTTGGGTTTCCAGTGGGATGACCCGGCTGTTCTCTAAGGAACAGCCGCATCGGTTTAGAAAGATGGGGTTACGGGATGGAGACCTGAGCTTTCTGGGGGAGGGCAGGGGTCCCAAACCCATAGGCAAGGTCCATTTCCATTGGTTTTTTTTTTTTTTTTTTGCAATGAAAAGAAACAGCGGCTTGCCTAAGGCCAGTTATTTTTTTTAATGTTACCTGGAAATAGTTTGGAATTTGAGCCCCCGATGAAGCTGCTTCTTCCATTACTGAGTTATGGGCACTCCGAACTGCAAAATGGTTAATAGCCGAGCAACCTGCAGTGACGTCACTCTGAAAGAAGAGAGCTTCTGTGTGCGCGATGGAGAAGTACCCAGCCCAGGTGACAGATGGCCTCGCCATTGCCTCTGCAACCCGTAGCCTTCGGTTTTGTTTCGGGTCTTATGAGTGACCCCTGAGGCAGCGGGCTGCTGAGTTCCTGGTGTCGGTGTCAGGGTTTCAGAGCTTCCCCCAGAAGCTGGGGCCAGCGGTAGATGAAATCAGGTGCAGAGTCCTCCGGGACTTCGTGCAGCGTCTCTCGGCTCAGTTATGGGAATGAGGGTCACAGAGCCAGTGACAGGGCCCTTGAGGCAGATGGGGGGGGGCACGGACTCTCCCTCGGTGCCTCTTGCTGCCAGCCTGGGACATTCAAGCACCCACGACAAAAGGTGATGTGCGTGCTTCATGTATTCGGAGTCTCTCACCACAGGTGGAATCAGCCTTCGCCGCCCACCCGTCCGCCCACGCTCCTGCCCATTTATGGGCTTTTTAGATGCTTTCAGGATGTTTTTTCTTCCCTTCCAGTCGTGATCCAACACGGTGACAGATCCTGGGGAAAAATACAATCTCTAGTATCCGAATTATGAACGTTGAAGCACTGCCTGCTGTTTCTGACCCGTAGTTGGACTCTGTGATGATGGTGTAGGTGGGGGATTGTCCACACCTCAGCCCCCAGAGTGTCATTGCCACATTCTCGGTGCAAAGGAACCCTTCAGCCACCTTCCACCCCCTGGGGGTGAAGGCTGCTCGGTCCTTACGAGCTGAAGAGGCAGAGGCCGATCCATAAAGCCGACCATTTCTCACCCTGGTTCCTGTATGGAACATGATTTTCTTACATTTCCTTCCCTCTTATCCTACCCCTACAGACATCCGACACAACGAGCTCTAGCCACGTCTTCACCATCGCTGAAGAACATCGCGCGTTCTTCTTTTTTTCCATTTCCTTTGTCACTCATCAGAATTACTTTGTTAAATTTTCAGGAGTATGTTCGTTTCTTTTGGGTTAGTATGGTGCCCGATGACAAGGCTTATCCATCTCAATAAATGTTCTGGCCGGGATGCCTTCTGTTCTGATGTGAGAATAAATAAGCTCGGCCCAGGGAGAGCAAAGACCCCGGTTTGTGCCATCTCAAATCACATCTCTGTGATTTGGGGCCCCAAGCAGGTTGGCGGAAGCTCTGAGATTCCATGGCAGTCCTTGACATGAAGCTTGAGTCGCTTATCTGTCCTTAAACCCCACTCCCAGATTCTTATAAGGCAGTGGGAGAAGCCCCCAAACAGTCAAAGGGATCAGGAATGCCAGCTAAAGATAGCGGTGATGACGCCGGTGTCATTTCCAGTTCAGTCCTGGCCGGCACCAGGATTCTGCGTGTATTACACCTGGGAGATTTAGATTCTGGGTCAGTCTGAGTTTACACTTGGATTGAAGTGTAGCCATAGCGATCCCTTGAGATGTCAGATAGTCATCTCAAAAATGAAAAACTCCCTTCTCCCGTTCTCTGCAAAGCTTGTTTATTTTTTTTTGGAAAACCGATTTTACAGAGGAGGAGACTTCAAAGAGAAGCCTTTAGACCGGTCGGAGAACATAATATGTGCGGGAGCTGGGCTTTCCTTCCCATCACGGTTGTCTTGAGTGGTCCTGAGCCAACGCCCCCGTCTTAGGAAGGGGGAGACCAACCTGAGGAAGTGGTAAAGACCTCGCCCAGGATGCTTCGGCGGCTTTCCGTGGACGGTCTCACACAGCCCACCTCATCTGAGAGGTGGAGATCAACACCCGCCTAGCCATTACTGGGTTCTGATTCAGAGCCAGGGTGGACGTCAACCTGAGTCCTATGTTCTACAGAATAGGAGGCTCTATAATAGTAATTTGGCTTATGTAATAATGGCTTATAGTAGTAATTTATAAGAGCGTCTGTACATTTCCCACCTCCCCTCCCCCGCCCCGGAAGGATCAGGGAGAGGATGGGGATTAAAACAGTCCCATTGTACTTTTAGTTTACAAATGGAAATATCTTTTTTGTTTTTTTTTTCTATTATTGGAAGTAGTAATTGCCAGTTTGTCAAAAACTGAAGTAATGCAGAAAACTTTAAAGAGGAAGAATTCGACTACCCAATGGTAACAGCCATTAGCATTTTGGCGCATTCTACACAGACGAACACTTATATTTACACAAATGGGGCCATGTTGGATAGGTGTTTTGTTACCTGGTCTAATCCCTTAAACATGCGTATTGAATGCATCAGCCAGAATAGGCTGGGTTATACTGTGGTAACAACCCCCGTGTCAGGGTCTCAGATGACAGATGGCTATTTCTTGCTTATACAGCTTGTCTATCATGGCTTGGCAGTGTGCCTGTGGTGGTCACTCAGGAACCTGGGCTAGATGACGTAGCTACCATCACAAACGTCAGTTACTGTGCCACAGAGGACAGGCGTTTCTACAGGATCACACATCTGTAATTGAACAATTGGCCTGGAAGTGACAGATATCATATTTGTACCATATTGGCCAGAACCAGTCACGTGGCCCTGCCTCCCCACAGGGGGCCAGGAAATGCAGTACTTCCGGCAGAGAGCTAGAGAGCTCTTCGATGAACAGCACCGTAAAATGAACGTTTACTGGTGTCAATGAATATAGATCCACGTCATTATTTTTAATAGCTGTATTCTGATTAATCTGTGTGTCACGATATATTTAACCAAACCAGTTTTTAAGGATGGTTTAGGCTATTTCTGATTATTAACAATTGTTTTAAAAGTCGCAGAGAATTTTCTTGTTTGTAAATTATACCTCATAAGGCTGTAAAAAAAAATAGATACATAAAATCTAGGTGTATTTTTCAAGTTTTTGAGCTCCATTGTCAAATTGTCCTCCAGAAAGGACAGTTTATTACTCACAGTAATAGTAGTTAATACTTTCATTATCTAAACAGTGATTTTCATCAGTAACATTCAAAAACCAGCTAGGACTTTTAAATGAGTCCAGAGTAGCTGGTTAATTAATACGACTTTTTAAAATGAGGATTTTTATCACTTCTTCTCCTCTGCCATGTGGGAACATGTATAGCAAATCATCCAGAAAAACACAGTAAGAAAATTCGAGGTAAGTTCCTTGAGTTTTGAGTCGAATCACTGAGCGCCTCAGACTAGGGAATGCGTTTACTCGTTAGAATGGACCCAATTGCAAAGAGCTGCTTTCCAAGCCCAGAATAAAGCGAAGCAGGCTACAGATGTCCCAATGAGCTCTTCGTTCTTGTCACTTCATCCACACAGATTAAAGGACACTTGGGTAGTGGGACATCCTGGGTCAAGCAGTCAGCCAGATCCTAACTCTGGCCTCGAAGCTCCTTGATTAAACCTGCTTTTCTGGACGATGGGCCTTATTTGTGAATTCGAGTTGGTTTTAACCTGCTTGTGGAGCTCCTTGAAGAACGACCACAGTCGTATTTTACGCCTCTCTTCTTTCCGCAGGGTGGACTCCGGGTCCCCAGGCAGATTCGGCTGCTGCAGAGGCTGGTACGTATCCTCGTGGTGCCTGCTACTCCCACCCTGTGTACTTGGACCCAGGCGGCCGCTTTGCTTGCCGTCGCTCCAAAGCTGGTAAAGTTGCTTGCGGAAAGATCTTCACGTGACACAGTGTGCGTAGCTTTTGTAAAGCTTTAAGTGGATTTTTCTTTCTGGAAAGAGACCTGATGATTTCAATAGGACTCTAAGGACAAAGCATGGAGTTTTAAAGTCCTTCTTAAAAAACAAAACAAAACAAAACAAAAACCCCTAAATTCACTTTTACTTTTTCATGGCATTCTTACACACGACATTAAGGCTCCCTTGTGAAGTGAAGAACTCACGCAGGCAGAGATTTCACATTCGTAGGTTCAGCTTGTGGACGCGAGCTGGGCAGGGTGCTCGGGCACGTTGGAGGCCAGCAGATGGGGACCCGGGCCCTCGTTCAGCGGATGTGTTTCTGGACGCCTACTGTCTGCCTCGTCCTGTCCTAGGCGCTGGGAACACAGCAAGGAACAGGACGCACCAAAGACCCCGTCCTCCACAGAGCCCAAATCCCGAAGCGGGGCAGAGATAAGGAAAGGAAATAAATAAATTATCGGCGTGGTAGTAATGGAGAGGGCGCCAGAGCCATTGAGAGAAATAAAACGGCAGAGGAAGTTAGGAGACCTCACCTACATTCTCATGGAATCTGTGAGAATTCCCATCATCGCTTTCACACAGTGGGGTCCCACCATGACAGCGGGTGTTTACTGAGTGCCTACTGTGCGCCAGGCGCCGATCCAAGTGCTTCGCGTGTCGCAGCTCAGTCACCCTGGTCACACTCCTCTGAGGCGTTTCACAGATGAGTCCACTGAGGTTCAGAGAGCTTGAGGAACTCGCCCTAAGCGACTCAGTAGGTACGAGGTGGCAGAACCCGGCTCCGAGCCCCAACAGCCTGGGTCCTGAGTCTGAGCTTTCAATGCACCAAACCGTTCTCGCGGTTCTGCGTCTTTTCCCGTTTCTCATTATTTTCAGCCAGTGGTACTGCTCCACCTGGCCCAGCTCGATCCATTCTTCTCGATGGTGAGAGCTACTCCATGTGGTTGGCACATCATCATTCAGCGAGCGTTCTGCTATTGACGAGCTTTCAGTTTGTTTCCAGGTTTATTCCTCCTGGAAAGAGTGCTGCCAAAAAAAAAAAAAAAAAAAATGTTTCCTTCATTCTATCACGCGGTGCTTTGGGTTCGATGGCCTAGATTTTCAGTATGAGGGTTGCTGGGTCCAAGTGCATTTTCAATTTTGCTAGATTTTGTCAGACTACTTTCTGATTACGTTTTGATTTCATTCTGAATATTATTGCTCTTACTACTGTCAGCATTAATTCTATTTCTGTCAGCAATGATGAATATGCACATTTCTGCCAGGAGCGGACATAATTAGTGTTTTTTGATTGGCCAGTCTCTTAGATATAAAGCGATAGTTCATTGTTCCTTAAACTTGCATTTCCCTACCTACTATGAGCTCAGATTTTTTTCTGTACATTTATTGGCCATTCAGAGTAGTTCTTCTGTGAACCGATTTTTTTTTTCAGGTCCTGCACCCATTTTGCTGTTGTGTTTTTTATCCCTAATTGTCGGTATGTTGGATATCTTTGTACGGTATGGACACTCTGTCTTCTGAATTGGAAGAGTTCTCTCTTAAAGCTATCATTTCTCTAAGCCTGTGGCTTAGACTGTCTGTGGAATCTCTCAGATTTCCTTAGAAATTGCTAGGAATTTTCAGTTTTATTTTTATGTGTATTACCCTTTAATTAAACGTGAACTTTATTTGTCCACTTACCCGGTGACAAATAAAGCACCTGAAACATCACTCCCTTGCAGAAGTCTTCAGTGACGCTGCGTCACCTGTAGAATTAATGGCATGGAAGTCCCTGTGTGACCTGGCTCCTGCCCGGCTCTGTAGCGCCAGGGTACCCTTTGGGTCTCTTTATATTTTACATTCTGGCCATTTCACACTGATCTGAACGGTCTCTGCCCTAACGCATAGATCGTGGGTGGCAGCGGCTGGCATTCCCCTGTCACTACCCGCCCAGGGACCACGGGGATTTGCTTGATTTCACTGAATTAATTAGCTACCATTTGGATGAGGCTCTTTGGCGCCATACACACGCACAAATATTCACAGTATGAAAGGCAGAGGCATCTTTGCGTCTGAGTCTCCGTGGTACTCATCCCGCACGGGCCTGGCGTTCCCAAGACAGTTCACAGTCATCATTTAACCTCCTAATGTCAACAGCCATGGCCGGCTTGCCCTTCCTAGCAGGTGTTCTAAGATGGGTAGCCTGGATTGTTTTAAGCAAACGCGGTGAGACACGTGACACGGAAATGATCGTCTGGAAGGAAGGCATTTATCCTCATGGATCCTCAGGAACAGAGGCACAGCATGGCGCACAGTGCGGGGCCACTCGGGAGAAGCAGGGGCAGGGGACGCGTGTGGCCCAGAGCCTTGACTTGGGCGTTTTGCAGGAAAGACCTGTGGAGTGAGCTTCGGATCGGATAGTTTGGGTAGATTTGGCGGGCTCTGGGCTCCAGTGGTGGTCCCCAGGTGTCTGGCATTGGCCCCGGGGTGAGTTAGGGTGGGGGGAGCGTCTACTTGGTGTGTGAGAATTTGGTAAGGAGGTGGCTGGGGGCGTGGGCTGGGGACCGGTTCTTTGTATATCCAAGGTATGCTCACAGGGAGTGTCTGTTGTGGCTGGGAACTGGGGGTGGCAGATGCCAGGGCATCAGAGATGCAGAAGAAAGGGAAGTATGGTCACTACAGCAGGAAGCACGGCGCTGGGCCACCTCACCTCCTGGGGTTCCGTACGTGTGTGTCTGTCTCCCTGCTCCCCGCTGTAACCGTCACGGCTGAC
>NW_011888830.1:5946676-5949693 GCF_000151845.1 Pteropus vampyrus
TGTCTCTTTAGAATGTTCTTTTTGTTTCTTTTCAACACATACAAATTCCACATCTGTTTTAAAACTCTTTTATAGACATCACTGATTTCTCTTTCTTCTGAAAACTGTAAGGTCTTATAGCCAATAAGTTAAATATCTGTCTATCTATCTATCTATCTATCTATCTATCTATCTATAGATATATATCCCTGTCTCTTCCTATGTTGCTTTACAGTTTGTCACTTTCTTCCCAATGGGGTCCTAGGACCTTGAGAGAAGTAACCATATGTAATGTTTCCTCCTAATCATTCATAGAACTCAGTTTAATGTAGTACTTAATAAATACTAGTTTATTACCATTTCTTTTTCTTGGGATATATATTTTTCTTTAATTGTTCAAGATTCAGAAAACCCACTTCAATTCCATAGATGTTTTTGCGTTTCGCTCCATGCTGAGAGCTGTGGGTTAAAAAAAAAAAAAAAAAAAAGGAATAATTCTTGGTCCCTGTTCTCTGTGTGTTTACAATCTAGCAGAGGCGGAGATGAGGGGTCGTTGAGGGGAGTGGGGGGCAGATTTGGACATAATTGATTTCAGTAGACTGTGGCCTGAGAATGCTTTAACAGGAAAGGGAAAGCCAGGACATGCAGGGGACAGCAGGGGCCCCATGGGAAAACAGTCACTGGGCAGAAGCAATAAAACTAAAATAGTTTCTTAAAACTTTCCTCAGCCTGTCTCTTGGGCCCATAAACTTTGCTTCCTATCCTTGATGTAATAGTGTGGAAAATTCTACTGTGTCCATGATCTTAATTTAAGGCAAAAGAAGATGCCATAGTATAAATGTCAGCATTTTTTGTCCGTTGTCGTCTATTTTTCACTTAACTTTAAGTTCAATGAAATTATCATTGATAATCACGAATAAGAATGAATCCATGTGACATCAAAAGTAGTCTGAAGTATACCAAGTGAAGAAGATTTTTAATTATTTTAAAAACAGTACTGGATAAGGACTATTGCTGAGGGAGGTATGTTATTTGGGATGCGGTGCAGCTAGCGCCGAGTGCTCTTTAAGATGTAAACTTGATAAGATTTTTTTCCTATTGGTGCTCCACGTTTGTGTAAGCTAAGCGACAGAGTGATAAGAATTCCTGGACAGTGTCAGAATATGACGGCAGCGCAGAATGAGTCCAGCTTAACGTCTTGAGTGTTGACAGTTTAATGGCTCACAGCTTCACAGGTAACTTTCAAATCAGCAACGAAGACTGAATTGTATTTAGCATGCCTTTGGAGTTCTGTGTTTTATTGGCAGATCGCAGTGGAAAGTCTTCAGTGGCCGGACTGCCTGTGAAATCCTTTCACGGAGGAGGCAGGAGAGGAAGTCAGAGACCCCGGGTTCCCATGCTGGCCTGTCACCTCCTACCATATGGCCTAGGGCAGGCACACAGCATGGCCCACGTGGATAAAGCGAGGGGATTGGACCTGAGAGTCTCTTACGCTTGATATTTTGACTTTATAATTTGCACCGTAACTCCAGTAGATTCCAAGGCTGTTTCTAACATGCAGAAGTCTGGTTCACAACACGAGACAAATAAAACATGTAGAGAGATCAGAAATAGCGTAGAGTTTCAAATAACTAACAAAAAGACTAAATCCCACTCAAGCACAAGTCACACTAAAGTAGGGTTGCGAACTCCAATGGCTAAAGAGATGAAGCCGGTGTCCCAATTTCTATGGCTGGATAAACGTCTTCCCCCAAACTCTGGCTTAAAGCGACAGCCGTTTTATTGCACCATTTGTGGGCAGGGCCCAGCCGAGCGGTTCTTCTGGCCACATGGTGTCGCGGGAGGTTGGCAGACGGGCCGATGCGGGGCGACCGCTGCAGCATCGTTCAAGTGCTGGGCTCCTGAGCAGGAGTGGCTGCAGCTGGCCTCTGGGGCCAGGGTGCCCGCAGGGCTCCACCAGCCTCGCCGGCCTCACCGGCCTCACGGCCACAGTCTAACACGGTAGCTCAGGGCGTCCGGAGGGAGTGTCCGAGACACCTGGATGCAAGTGCTGGGGCTTCTCGTGACCTGGCCCTAGAGTCCCAGGACACCACTTCCGGTGGCTTCTGCAGGTGAAACAAGTCACTAAGGCCCCGGTTCAGAGGGAAATGGATTCAGCTCCAGCTCTCCATAGCAGGGGGAGCAAAGAATTTGTAGCCATTAAAAAGTAAGCATTTTTTTTCCCTTTCGATTTCTTTTGTGACTGTAGTAAAGTACACATAACATAAGATTCACCCTGACATTTTGAAGTGTACGGGTCAGTGCTATGAAGGACATTCACGCTGTCAACCGTCCATCGCCGCCACCCGTCTCCAGAACTGTCGTCATCTTGCAAAACCGAAACTCTGTCCCCATTAAACCATAACTTCCCCCCCCGATCCCCCAGCCCCTGGAAACCACCATTCTGCTTTCTGTCTCTGTGAATTTGATTACGAACGTCAGATACGTGGGCTCATACAGTGTTTGTCCTTTCGTGACTGACTTTTTTTCGTAATGTTCTCATGGTTGCATGTGTCACCATCTCCTTTTTTAAGTCTAAATAATAATACGTTTTACGTATCTATCATATTTTGTTTGTCCGTTCAGTCATTGAGGGACATTGGAGTTACTTCCACATTTTAGCTATTGTGAAAAATGCTGCTGTGAGTATAAACGTACAAATTGTGGCCATTTTTAATGTGGTAGAACAGAGGACATCTATGAGCGAAGGGAGGAAAATTCCAGTAAAAGCAGCGAAGATGGCTCCTCGCTCTCAGCCTCAGTGTCGTTGGGAGGGCCCAGGACCCGGCAGGATGGGACTGGGTCTGACGTAAGTGGCAGCCACCGTTAGCGCCAAGAGCGCCCGGTCGTGAGGGAATGTGGCCCCACTCTGTTTCAAGAGCAGTGGGCGTTATGGATTTTTATGTGAACTTGCCCAATTTTTAAGTGTCACCACCTAAACCTAAAAAAATTTTAAAAGATTGTGCAAATCAAATAGAAAAATGTATGGGCTCTATTAT
>NW_011888830.1:5949743-5951705 GCF_000151845.1 Pteropus vampyrus
AGTCCCAGGACACCACTTCCGGTGGCTTCTGCAGGTGAAACAAGTCACTAAGGCCCCGGTTCAGAGGGAAATGGATTCAGCTCCAGCTCTCCATAGCAGGGGGAGCAAAGAATTTGTAGCCATTAAAAAGTAAGCATTTTTTTTCCCTTTCGATTTCTTTTGTGACTGTAGTAAAGTACACATAACATAAGATTCACCCTGACATTTTGAAGTGTACGGGTCAGTGCTATGAAGGACATTCACGCTGTCAAGCGTCCATCGCCGCCACCCGTCTCCAGAACTGTCGTCATCTTGCAAAACCGAAACTCTGTCCCCATTAAACCATAACTTCCCCCCCCGATCCCCCAGCCCCTGGAAACCACCATTCTGCTTTCTGTCTCTGTGAATTTGATTACGAACGTCAGATACGTGGGCTCATACAGTGTTTGTCCTTTCGTGACTGACTTTTTTTCGTAATGTTCTCATGGTTGCATGTGTCACCATCTCCTTTTTTAAGTCTAAATAATAATACGTTTTACGTATCTATCATATTTTGTTTGTCCGTTCAGTCATTGAGGGACATTGGAGTTACTTCCACATTTTAGCTATTGTGAAAAATGCTGCTGTGAGTATAAACGTACAAATTGTGGCCATTTTTAATGTGGTAGAACAGAGGACATCTATGAGCGAAGGGAGGAAAATTCCAGTAAAAGCAGCGAAGATGGCTCCTCGCTCTCAGCCTCAGTGTCATTGGGAGGGCCCAGGACCCGGCAGGATGGGACTGGGTCTGACGTAAGTGGCGGCCACCGTTAGCGCCAGGAGCGCCCGGTCGTGAGGGAATGTGGCCCCACTCTGTTTCAAGAGCAGTGGGCGTTATGGATTTTTATGTGAACTTGCCCAATTTTTAAGTGTCACCACCTAAACCTAAAAAAATTTTAAAAGATTGTGCAAATCAAATAGAAAAATATATGGGCTCTATTATTCAAGATCTCTTCCCAAAACACACCAACCAATAAAGGTACATAAACGACCGATATGAAGGACTTACCTGTTTAAATGGTGTAGACCAGGGATCAAGAGACGTTTTCTTAAAGGGGCAGGTACTGCTCTTAACGGAGGCTTTTAGGATAAAATTAATTGGCATCGACTTTCCTTTTTCCTTTGGGGTTCTAATTCCCCCAAAATACTTCCTGGAGCTCAGTATTGATTCCAATCTGTCAATAATATGATTGCACTGCACGGGAGAAAGCTCAGAGTACCTCGTCTCTAAGTGGATATTGAAATTAATTTGAAATTCTGAGACTTTCTTGAGGTGTGCTCCGACTTTTGATCATTTAGGTGATCCTACAACTGTGATCCGAAAGTTTATGACAGAAGAGTGTTGTGTGCTTCACATGCTTTACTTCTGAAAAGAATAGTTTCATTCATTAAACTATTTAAGCAACGCATATTCTCTGTTCCGTTGGAAATCTTCACCGTTCGTTTATTTGTTAAAGTTAGGTTAAAAGATTTGCTTCTGCTTTATAAACAGTTGTGAATTACAGTTGTTTTACAAGTGGAGGGAGTAAAAAGTGGGAAAATCAGGAAAGACGAAGATTATTTCTCTGATAGAAAAAAAAAAAATGACTCACACCTACCCCAAAGTGGTTGAATCATGCTTTCATGCATCAGTGAAAGTACCGTGTGTTTTATTTCCGACAGAAAACCAAACCCTTGATGACAGAGTTCTCGGTGAAGTCCACCATTATATCTCGCTATGCCTTCACTACGGTTTCCTGCAGGATGCTGAACCGGGCATCGGAGGACCAGGACGTTGAGTTTCTGATGCAGATTCCGGCCGCGGCTTTCATCACCAACTTCACTATGTAGGTGACACGTGGTCAGAGGCCTGGAACGAAGATTTCTATGTGGGGCAGTCTGGGTGAGCCTGAGGTGGCGCGTGGCCCATACCTATGGCCCTGAGAATTTATTTCCCAGTGGATG
>NW_011888830.1:5952516-5954365 GCF_000151845.1 Pteropus vampyrus
AGATGACGGGTAAGTGCCAGGCAGCTAAGGAATGAAAAAGTCGCTTCAGCGAAGCGTCGGATGTTCTGCCCCTTTGCCTAGCCGTCTTGATCGTCTTATTTTCTTTCTATTTTATCATCATGATAATTAAATCTATCTCATTAACGATAGGGTAGCTAAAGGTTTAATTACAAAGAACATTTAACACTCCCATTCCCCAGTTTTCATTTCCTAGAAACATCTGATATTTCTGTAGTTTTGTGTAGTTATCTCCCTAATGCTAAATATCACGATAGTCTTGCTTTTTAATTTTTATTTTAATTTTTAATTTTTTTTTTTTAGGCGAGGCAACCCTTGGTTGACCTCACAGATTGATTGCAAGGACCTCGTCGGCTTACAATCCCTTATTTTTTATTTTTTATTTTTGACGCCGACAGCACCTGGTCTTCCTAGATGATAGTCTTGCTCTTTAAAGGTTTCTCGATAAAAATCAGGCATGACCCGTCGATCCTCTGCTGCGAAGGCTGAGGATTTTGCATAATTACAATACTCCCGTTTGTCCTCTGCATTGCAAATTTTTACTTAATAATTTTTTTCTTATTATTGATAATACGTCATCGCTCCTTCTTTGCATTTTAATATTTGCATTTTTTTTTTTGTTTTGTCTGTGAACTGAACATAAACATCGAAAAACCAGTAAATGGCATTTACTTCTTAGTGATAACGCAAGTAACATTAACTGCAGAGCCACCTGGTAGGTATATACTCAGACTGGTTTTCTCTCTCTACCAACCCCTCGGAAGGAAAGTGTCCTTAGTATCCAGCTAAAATGTGAATGTGTAAACCCGTTTTGTTCGTTAATTAAAGGACGTGGCTTTGAGAAAGCTTGTTCTCTAAAGTCATAGATGGTTGGAAACCCTGTGAGGGAGAATGGAACCCGTGAGTCACGGCTTCGCTTTGATACAAAAATCAGCCGAGGTCCACAGTCTTCGATGAAGGGTTGCCGGACGCAAAGGTCACATTGATCTTAATTTACCCAGTTCCCGAGGACAGAGACCCTTGAGTTTGCGTCTCAGTCCAGGCTGATGGTAAACGCTTTACACATCACTCTGCTTTTCTTTGAGTCTCCAGACACCGTGTTATTTAATTTCAGCCACACTCCACCCTTCCCACCGTTGCTCCTTGGCTTGGTAAGATGCTCCACGATGCCTCTGGTATGTGGTGTCCTTGCCGCGTCAGGCTGTTGAAACCCAGTTTTGTTAGAGTGTCCCAAGTGGGTCCCACGTGGTCCTTGTCACATGGGCTTCATCAGGATTCCCTTTCCTTATGATGCACAGATTGTTCAGAATTATGCCACAGTTTATTCAGTTGGATCACGATACGTACATTTCTGTTTTTCCTGGAGTTTGTATTCGTCTTTCTTGTGAGACAAATTCAACTTGTCACTAATAACATCTAGGAAGATGCATAACTCATTTGAAATGGGGACTAAATGAACAGCTGTGACCAAGTTTCCATAAGCATTGCCATCCATGTCATCGCCAACAGCAGCTGGGAGGCATCACCGGGTGGGGGAGATGTCCTCATTCCAGAGCCATGAAACGTTGAGAGAGTGCGTGTCCCCAGGTCCCTGGGTGACTGTCATTGCTTCGCAGCCTTGTCACACACACAGCGTCTGCCCTGGGATGTGTTTTCATTTTCCTCGGAGGCGGTTTCATTCTGGTATCCCCCATCTGCCTCTCTCTTGGTTTTCGCCTTCACTTTGCTGGAGAACTTTCTGAAGTGAGTTCCTCAGAACGGGGGTGTGAGAGGCAGCCTCTCCGAGGCCTCGACTGAAATGTCGATTGCGTGTGGAATTCGAGGTTCAGAA
>NW_011888830.1:5955841-5959804 GCF_000151845.1 Pteropus vampyrus
ATGTTCCGAAATTTTCTGGGTTTTTTTTTTTTTTTATTCATTCTGCTTAGCTCTCAAGGAAACTTTTCTGTGTTAACACTTGCGTCTCTTTCCAGCTCTGGGAAGCGCGCGGGAAGCCTGACGCCTTCGTCACTCGTGTCCGTGTGGACCTGAGGTCCTCCTCCCCTTGGCCCTTCTCACTCGCAGCCCCTGTGTCCTGCTGACCCAGAGCCCGCAGTCTCTGGCGTCCCGTGGACGGTCGTGGGTCTCTCCTTTGCGGCAGCCCCTTCCCTCACAGCCTGAGCCGGGCAACGCTCCCTCCGCTCAATCCCCCACGTCTGCTGGGAAGGTTCTGAAATGTCCCTACGCGCCGGCGGTTGCTCCCGCCACCTCATTCCTCTGGTTCCACCCTCTCATGGTCAGTCTGCCGTCTGGAATCAGACAGCCCTCACTTCGAGTACCGAAGGCATTTGGGATGGGTTGAATTTATTACACGCTTTGCGAACTTCCCCTCAACACATCCGCCCGACTTTACTAAGGTGTAGAAACCTCACGCCTTGACAAGGTGTAAACACCTCACACGGGAAATACCAGGATCTTCAAGATACCGGGATCTCCCGTCATCCCGGCAAAGAGAACGCGAGTCGCATCTTGACCCCAAGGCACTCTTTTCCAGCGGCCCCCCAGTTCGGTGTCCCCTTCCCCCTCTGCCCCCCTCCCCAGGCCTGACCTCTCCTCCCAACGCTAACTCTTATTTTTGATTTCTAAGGGCTCTCAGAGGGTCTGGCCGGTGCCCCACGGGGACCAGAGGGGACCAGAGGGGACCAGGCTCCCTCCGACCCCGCGTCCCCTTTCCCCTCCTTGCAGGGAGAAGGGGACTGACACGTTCCGAGCCTCCGCGGTGATCCCCAGCAAGGGCAAGGCTGTCTTCCTCCTCACTTACGAAGAGCTCTTGCAGAGGCGGCTGGGGAAGTACGAGCACGTGGTCAGCGTGCGACCCCAGCAGCTGGTGGGGAGGCTGACGGTGGAGGTGAACATTCTGGAGAGGTCCGGCCTCTCATCGCTGGAGGTGCTGCCTCTGCACGACACCAGGCACAGGCACAGCGGGAGGGCGGAAGGTGAGTGCCCTGCTGGGTGCGCCCGGGTCTCGTGGTCCCCCGGAGCCGGGTGCTGGCTTTAGAGAAGTCGATAAAACAGATGGCGCCCCTTGCCAGGCTCCATCAGGAGATTAAAAAATGTCGACATCTTTTGCCATAGCAATTTCACTTCTGGGAATCTAACCTGGGGAGGGATCTGAAATGTTGGGAATGGTATGTGCATGAACTGGTTCGATGATATTTGTAAGCAAAAACGTTCCATCATCCTCCATCTTCAGCCGTACAGACGTGACTAGTAAAATATGATTATAAAAACAATTCGGCGTGTGACGAGGAAAAAAAGACACAATCGTGCACACACTACAATGTTCAATGTGTTAGCTTTGCTAAATATGAAGTCGACAGAAGACTAGAAAGTTATGTAAAATAATCGTTTTATACTAGGGGTGAGGGATTGCAGAATCATTTCCTAAAAACCTATTTTCAAAATTAGTAGTTTATATTAAATATTCACTGTGTTGGGCCTTATCCTGTAATGCCAGTAAGGCTTGATGGTCACATCGGATAACAGGACAGATGTGTCAAAGAAAATCGCACCAGGATCAGAGCGACAAGATTTCAGATCAATGTGACATTGGGGTCAGGCAAACGCTAAGTGATAAGCGAACATGCGGAATCTTAATTCAAGCCCTGGGATTGCGAGGGAGCGGCCTGTGGAGGCTTTTTGTGCAAGAATACTCAGGTACGAATAGAATGTTCAGGAAGGAGCGTGGAGGCATGTCCTGATTTAACGGAATGCGGACATGGTCCAGACCCGGAGCTGGTCCGTGGAAGAGCAAATAGTGTGGAAAATTCACTTTCCTCGCCCAGCACACAGTTTCGTCAGTGACTCTCCACGTGGGAAGCCGTTTCCCCTCAAACACTGGGGCACTCAGGCTTTTTACTGTGTGCCGACTGCAAACACTGAGTTCGATCCTCTCAATCCAGATCCGATGGAAAAATAGAGAGTCAAGGTATCTGACATTCAGAAATGGCGTGGGATCCAGTACACCATTCTTCCATCCTACGAGCAGCCCCGCGTGTGGATAATGGGTGCTAGGTCAGTTATTCACTGTAACCTTGAGAAGAATTACCCAGATCCCGTAAGACTCAGCGTCCACGTTGGCAAAACAGGGAAGGTAACTGTCAAGGTCATTGGGCCGCAACAGTGTGCGGGACGCGCCTGGCCCGGAGAAAGGGCTTGATAAGTATTGTTATGATCATTATCATCTTACATTTACCTTTTCCTTTGCAAATCGTATCTCCCCTGTTGGATCATGAGTGATTTCGAAGGCAGGTCTGTGTCTGATTAACCTTTGTCTCCTTACAATGCTTTCAAAGAGTCAATAGCTAAATAAGTGTCTGCAAATTAGAGAAGAAAAGCAAATAATAATAATAATAATAATAACAACAACAACACCAAATGAGTAACAAAGAATGATTTTAAATTTCTTTTCTTCCTGATCATCATTCGTAGGGAAATTTTTCTGTGTGGATCCGCGGGAAGGAAGTGTGTTTGGGGCGGGGTAGTAGGGGGTGGGGGGCCTCCGATGGCTGGTAGGATCTCAGGGCTGCGTGCGTGTCTGGGTGAGGGCCCAGGGCTCGGTACATGTGACCGGGCGGCCGGTGCTGAGGGTGGTCCTGCCGCAGTGACGAGATAGATATGTCTGGCCTCACACTCAGACCCCTGCGACTCTTCAGAGGCTGCGGTGCGTGTGTTTTGTTGGTGGGGGCCGGGGGTGGTGAATTCTGACTGTGGGCCGAAAAGTTGCTTACTGTTTACATTCGAGGCTTGAGAGAGTCTCACAGGAATTTTTCCAGACGCTTGATCTCTGGAGACCCGTTTATTTTTAAGAAAATTGTTGTTTTAGCTGCTCGTAGCAGAGCAGATGTCACCCCCTACCCCCGCGCCCCGCCCCGAGCGTGGAGCCTCACAGGAGTTTCCGGGGCTAGGCACAGTGCAGGGGGGCCCTCTTCGCTGCTCATCCCCACCTCTCAGAGCTCCGCTGTCTGTTCCTGCAAGGTGCCAGCCCCGCGGGCAGAGACCCAGATGTGATGTCTGTCTGGATGCTCTTGCGTGTTTCCAAATCCGGGGCAGGGATCAGAGTGGACTTGGCCTCGTGCCGCACACGGACTGTGGTTACGTGAGCGCGGCCCGCGCCAGCCAGCTCATTCCTCGGGCGGATGGGGCCGCGTCGGGAAGTCAGACTTCTGGGATGGCCGTGAGCGCGTCTCTGGCCACTGGGCCCTTTCTCATCATTAGGGCCGCGGTTCTAGATGAGGAGGGTTGTGCGCTAAGATACAGGACTCAGCATTATCTCGATCAGTGAGACAAGATTTATGTAACAAGATTTATAGCCCTAAGGAAGATTTTGTCAAACACTGAGGGCGTGGGTGCAAATTCTCAGTTGTTTTTCCTAGTTACAAGTACAAAGCGAGGCTAAATGCAAGAGCACCTGTCTTTACCTCAGTTTACTTTCCTGACGCAGCAGGATCGGGCCCACGGCTACAGAATCGCACATTCACTAAGGCTCCTTCTCAGTCTATAAGCTAATTCCGTGAGGTGTCGTTTAGAAGCCCAGGCATTATACACTCTGGATTATTAAAATGGTTAACTCGTGTCTTCAGAGCTCACGTAACTTACGCAACACAGGGTTCAGAATCTAAAAGATGACAGACTGCGGTGCAGTAAAAGACAGGACCCATTCTCTCCTTCCCCCAACTCCCACTTCCTCTCTCTTAAGATATTTTGTTGGTCGATGGGCTCAATGGAAAGCATGTTTGAAATTCAGACTTTCCTGGAATGATGCATGATCATCTGAAGGAAACATCGAGATAGGTATTCCGT
>NW_011888830.1:5960549-5965589 GCF_000151845.1 Pteropus vampyrus
CTGTCAAACAGGATTATTTCTTTAATTTCACGAGCCCTCCGGATTCTGTGACTTTTGATCCTTGTTAAAATGTGCATCTTTTCTACTGACTCGTGTGTACTGTTGGATGCAGGCCAGCGTCGAATTACTCACGCAGTTGGTGGGAAATAACCTCGCCCCATAGCCAGCTTCCGCTCATCGAGGTAGAACCTCGAGATGGAAAAGTACCAGCTGGCCACCTCAGTGGGGCTGCTGCAGTCACCCTAAAGCGCCCCAAGCTCATCGAATGCGGTATCCCGTCTTCTCTCGGAAAAGCCGAATATAATTGTTCAGTGCATTTTGGTGTCATGAGAGCTTCTCTGCTTTCTGTGGTCCCCACCATGGCTTCCTGGCCCCATGGGGGCTGTTCCTCTCCTGCCCTTTCCCCCTGTCTCCCCCGCCCCCCTCCACTGAGGCAAGGTGCCAACTGCAGGCTGGCTTCGTGTCTACCTGCATCCCGGCTGTGTCCATCGGCGTGAATTCTTGTGTTTGAGCATTATTTGGTGTTAGTTTCTACCCCTCTGTTCCCTAAGACCTTTTCTGGGCCACTGACTCTGTTTCTTAGCCTCCCGGCCACAGTTCCCAAGAAATCTCAACTCGTACTCTCTGTCAAAGCTGAGGGACCCGTGTGATATCATCCTAATTTGACATTAAAAAGGAAATTTTAGTTTGAGGCACAGGGAGACTTTTGTGACTGTCTCTGTGTCCTCCCAGTGCCTGGATCATCATTGACAGGTACCCCACACTCAAGAATACAAAAGGAAGAGAGAGGATCAGCATCGGCTCTTAAAAATGGTTCTAAAAAGACAGCCTATGGAACGGGAGAAAAGATTTGCAAATCACATACCTGATAAGAGTCTCGTGTCCAGACTATATAAAAAAATTCTTATAATTCAAGCTCAAAAAGATAAACAACCCACTTAAAATACGGGCAAAGGACTTGAATAGATGTTTCTCCAAAGCAGATATTCAGATGGCCAACAAGTATATGAAAAGATATTCAAGACCATTAGTCATTAGGGAAATGCAAATCAGAACCACATGAAATATCACTTCACACGCACTGAGACAGCTAGAAGAATAAAAAATGGAAAATGAGTTTTGGCAAAGATGTGGAGAAATTGGAGCCCTCGTGTATTGCTGGTGGGAATATAAAATGGTGCAGCCACTGTGGAAAAGTTTGACGGTTCTTCAAAAAGTTAAACGTAGATTTCCCAGATAACTATATTTTTGATTTCTCTCAGCGTATGCGCAAAAGAATTGAAAACGGGTACTGAAATTCTTGACCGTAAATGTTCGTACCAGCACGAGCCACAGGACCCAAAAGGTGCAAACGATCCAAAGTCCATCGGTGAACGGACGAACAACACACCAGCGTGGTGTGTCCCCACGGCGGGACATCAACGGATGAGGCAGCACCGACACCGGCTACAGCGCGGGGGACCCTTGACCGCACGATGCTACGTGAAAGAAGCCAGGCACGAAAGAGCCACGTGTCGTGTGGTTCCACTAATGTGAACTGTCCAGAATGCATAAACGCATAGAGACGGAAAGCAGCACGGTGGTCGCCAGGGCCTGAGTGCGGGGTGGGGGCGTGGGGGGCGACTGCTCATGGTTACAGGGTTTTCTTTGGGGTGATGAAAACGTTTTGCAGCTGGATAGAGCTGGTGGTTGCACGACATCGTGAGTGTGCTGCATGCCGCTGGACTGTACACTTTTAAGTGGTTAATTTTGTGTCATGTGACTTTTACCTCAAAAACATAAAAAAAAATGCATTTTAGTGCGTTAGAACCCCACCGTCTTCGGGGGCCCTGGAAGCGGTGTGTGCTGCATTCTCCGGGGTGAGCTCTGCCTCCTTTCCAGGCCTAAGGAGAGCAAATGGTAGGACTTGGGGGACTTCTGCCTACGGCCTGCTTTTAATTGCTTCACGCCTGTGTAAGCTTCTAATAAAACGTTGACCTTCGAATAATCTTAAGAACCGAGGACACTTAATTAAAAAGAAGAGAACCACTCAAAATACAGTTTTACTACCTTCATGTTGGAAGATGAAGTTGGTGACCCTTGCAGCCCCATATCCTGTAAGAAAAGTCACCTCTGACTGGAGACTCACACTGTGTCTTGTACTTCAGGAGACGCCCAAGAAGGGGTTGATTGAATCTGTTCTAAAATCATGTTTTTCTTTGTTCGGTCTGTTAACCTCAGGACTCTGCCTTCTGTTTTGAAGATTTTCTTTGGATTGTATTCTAGGTACCCAGCATGGTGCCGGCCATAGAATGAGTATTTGTCACTTAGGAATAATAGTTGTGGGCAACGAAAATGCTGTTGGGATTTCGACACTTTTCTGGTTTAAGGGTTAATTTTGCCCGATCTTGAGTGTAGCTCTCATTTTGAAGTGCAGGAGGGATGAAGAGACAGACTTTGGCTCTAAAACACTCGTTGCAGAAAACTGGATCTCTTCTTCCTTTGCCAGGATTGCCAGATAAAATATAGGATGTTACATTTGACTTTCAGATAAACAGTATAATCCTGCGCATTATCTGTGACGTCCTTACACTAAAAAAAGGATCACTTGTTGTTTATCTGAAACTTAAATGTGCCTGGGCATCCTGTCTTATTCGCCAAATCCGGCAGCTTCGTCCTGTCCGAGGGCTGCCTCGCGACGGCCATTCAGCCAGTTCCAGTTCCCTTGTCCACCCCACACCCCGTCCCCACTCTGCAGCTGGAAGGGCATGGCCCGGTTTGGCCTCTGCGCGTTTGCCAGGAAAGAATCTGGTGGTTACGTGAGGGTTTCCAGCATTATCCAGTGCAGAAATGATTCAGGTATGAATCATTTGGCTCCATAGCTGGTTTTGTTTTGTTTGGTTTTTAATACCGAGATAAGAAACCATGTTATTTTGTTTGTTCTGACAATGGCTGTAGTTCAATCAGGGCCAGCTGTGAGTAGGATGACTCAGAGAGGCCCGGGAGGGTGACCTTCTCTCTTTAACTTGACGTTGGTGAGCAGCCTGCTCTCCTCCGGGAGGCCTCACTGCTTCTTCCCTTTTCTTGCCATCTTAGTTCGGTGTGTGAGGCGGGGTGTTGTCTGGGCTTCTGGTACTGTCCCCCAGAGCCGATGCTGAAACTGGAGGTGGGTGGGTCAAGGGCACGTGACATGGGTTACCAAGAGCTTGAACCACACGCGCCAAAACACTTGCAAGACGACCCTCTCGGACGGCTCTCCGACCCCTCTGCCAGCCGCGTGCCGACGGGCGAGCCTCCTCCACGGTGGGTGCTCAGCGAGCTTGTCTGGAGCTGTCACCACGTCCCTGCCACTGGACTAGGTGCCCGGAAGCTGACAGCGTCCACTGCCTTGTCACTGCCCTTGAAGAGCTCAGAGTCGGCGATCGTTAGAAATTCAAGAAAGTCTTCAACCGCGGTAAAAAGCACAGAACGTTCAACTTGCCGTCTTAACCGTTTCTGAGCGCACAGGTCATAGCGTTGAGTTTGGTCACACTGTTGTGCGCCCTGTCTGCAGAATGTTTTCGTCTTCCCAGACCGAAGCTCGATCCATTTGGCAGCAACGACCCCGGTCCCCCAGCCCCTGGCAGCCACCACGCTCAGCATACTGTCCTTGAGGTTCGCTCACACGGTGGCACGTGGCCGGATGTCCTCACTTTCATGGCCAAGCAGTATTCCCTTGCGTGTCTAGACCGTGTTTTGTTTATCCGCTCACCTGCCGAAGGACACTGGTGGCGTCGCTCCCACCTCTTGGCTGCTGTGAGTCACCTCTGACTGGAGACTGTGCTGCTGTTAACCTGCTGTGTAGGGCCTTTGAGATCCGGATTCTGTTCAGCACACACCCCAAAGTACAGCTGCCGGATCGTGGGGGAGCTCTATTTTTAACTTATTGAGGGGGTACGGTACCATTTTACATTCCACATTTACAGTGGTGCACGAGGGTATCGATCTTTCCACATCCTCACCAACAACTTGTTATTTTCTGAGTTTTTGTTTTTGTTTGTTTGTTTTTTTGTTTGTTTTTTGGTAGTAGCCATTCTAATGGGTGTGGAGAGTTGGCAATTTTGAATACATTGAAAAGGAAAAAACCCTCTGTAAGGTTGGATCTATAAAATGACACCCGGGTTTTCTCGACGACTGGGCCGTGTCTTCCTCCATGCGCGAAGACAGCGCAGAGGTATTTAATGGAAATCTCTCGATCTTATACTCCTTGGTGCTCTAGCACCGCTTTGGATGGGCCTCCATTTGGTTCACTGTCAGGTACTTAGGGCAGGTGGGGGTCGAGGTCTTCGATGGACACGAAACGACATTGGGGAGGGATAGTGCATGTTGTCAGCAGGTCACTGCTTGTAGAATGTGTGAGGTAGCTGCTCTCGTTCACGCATAGTTCTCGTGAAAGCCAATCCAACAGGGAAAGCTGGCACTCAGTAATGTATTGTTTTAAGAAGAAAGAGCATCGAGGAAGTAGTGAAAAAACCTAATTTGCTAAGAAATTTGGGCAAACACCATTTAGCTCTAAAGCGACAGAGTTGAATCTGAACTCCTTCAGCTGTAAGTTTGCATCATTATTCCATGCTGTATGTTGCTGTCATATCTGTATGACACTATCTCCCCAGAGGATGTAAGATACCAAATATCGATATAGGGAAGAAAGCCCTCTTCCGGTAAGAAAAATATGTATAATACGGGACTTAAGGTATTTAACCAAATTCTTTCTCATCTTCATAGCCTCAAATTTACCACTTTCTTTTCCCCCAAGACCTAGCCAATAGTTGTTTTAAATCGAGATGTAAAGAATATACATTATATCGGTCCCAGATGTACAACGTAACGATTTGCTATTTGTATATATTGAAAATTGATCACCACAATAGTCTAGCTAACATCCGGCACCATGCATCGTAACAGAATTTTTTTCCGCATGACGAGAACTTGTTAGATCTCCTCCCTTAGCAACTTTCGACTGTGCCTCACAGTATCGCCATCTGCAGTCACTGTGCTGGAGGTTCCACACCCATCATTTTT
>NW_011888830.1:5966369-5967294 GCF_000151845.1 Pteropus vampyrus
TTGTTTTAAGAAGAAAGAGCATCGAGGAAGTAGTGAAAAAACCTAATTTGCTAAGAAATTTGGGCAAACACCATTTAGCTCTAAAGCGACAGAGTCGAATCTGAACTCCTTCAGCTGTAAGTTTGCATCATTATTCCATGCTGTATGTTGCTGTCATATCTGTATGACGCTATCTCCCCAGAGGATGTAAGATACCAAATATCGATATAGGGAAGAAAACCATCTTCCGGTAAGAAAAATATATATAATACGGGACTTAAGGTATTTAACCAAATTCTTTCTCATCTTCATAGCCTCAAATTTACCACTTTCTTTTCCCCCGAGACCTACCCAATAGTTGTTTTAAATCGAGATGTAAAGAATATACATTATATCGGTCCCAGATGTACAACGTAACGGTTTGCTGTTTGTATATATTGAAAATTGATCACCACAATAGTCTAGCTAACATCCGGCACCATGCATCGTAACAGAATTTTTTTCCGCATGACGAGAACTTGTTAGATCTCCTCCCTTAGCAACTTTCGACTGTGCCTCACAGTATCGCCATCTGCAGTCACTGTGCTGGAGGTTCCACACCCATCATTTTTAATATTCTGCTGATTTGCTTGCATTAGGACTTTATTGCTACCATCAAGGGCCAGTTGCCCAATTATCCGTGGTATTTTCGACTGCCCTGTATTTGAGAAATCTCCCCACTGGAGCCCAGGTGAGTGGGTTATGTAAACAAACGTAGACAATTCAGCCCCTTTTCCCAGGGGAAATGAGCAGACAGTGTTTGTTTGGACATTCTTTTGTAAAATCACCAGGTGTTGGCTGCTTTTCTCCAACTGCAGGCAGCCCCGGGGCCCACAGGAAGCAGAGGCCAGGAAATCCCTCTGTCAGTTGACCCAAAGGGGCAGAGCTTCCAGCCGATGTCCTTGAC
>NW_011888830.1:5968280-5972647 GCF_000151845.1 Pteropus vampyrus
CCCCAACTCGGAGGGGGACACGAAGGAGAGAAAACCAGCAGGACGAGCAGACACGTGGGTTCCCATTAGGAAAGTAGGTCAGCGTCTGGCTCCCCTGGCCCGAGCCCAGCCTCCCCTTCTGCTCTCCATCACCTTCAGGACGCAGCGCGTGACTGCCGAGGGCCCCGCTCCTGGGGCCGATGGGCCGTTCTGCGGCATCGGTGCCGCGAGCCCCAGTTCGCGGTCCAGAAACACCGAAGTGTCCGTCATTCTGCTTTGGCATTTCGGTCGGTCGTGGTCGGGCAGCCTACACACTAACCTCATTGACCGAAATGTTTTTTTCTTCTTCCAATAAAGAGAAGGATTTTATTTTTTAGAGCGATGAATCTGGAATTTTTCCCAGCCAACTTTTTTTTTTTTTTTTGATTGAGAGTAGAAAATTCACGGGCCACATCGACTGTCTCGTTCTTAGTGGGTGGAAGTCAGCCTTGGGGGCTCGGTCTCTTGGTGAGTGACCAAACTGGGAATCAACCCACAATCTGGGCAGATGAAATAAGCCCATTTAGAGGAATCTCATGAATTTGCATCAGGAACTAGCAACCATCGAGGTCAATAGGAAACCAAATAATAATACACTATCCTTTCTCATGACTTATATCAAAGAGCCTAGTCAAATGAATTATGAAGAGAGAAATTATACTTTTTAATCCTCAGTGCTTTCATTCAGTCATGAATGGTATTGATTCAGGGTCATTTTAAAGAGCATTTCAGTGAGAGAGATTTGAAACAAGAAGAAGGTACATGCTAACAGTATAAAGAGTCACATCTGTCTACGGCCACGCCACCCCGAACACGCCCAATCTCATTTGATCTCAGAAGCTAAGCAGGGTTGGGCCTGGTTAGTACTTGAATGGGAGACCACCTAGGAAGACCAGGTGTTGTAGGCAGAAAAAAAAAAAAAAGACAAAGAGTCACATCTAATTACAGTAATGTAGAATGTTAAACTTGGAGACCTTCTAGACCCGGCCATTTACATCCATCAAAGGCATGTGGCCAGTGTCTCTGTGCAGGAGCCAGAATCACCTGGAAGTCTTGCTAAAATACAGCTTTCTGAGTCCTACCTCCAGAGTTTCTGGGTGGGCCCAAGAATTGGTGTTTCCAGCAAGTCCCCAGGTGATGCTGATGCTGCTGATTCAAGACCACGTGTGACAGCTGCTCCGCACCATGCCTGCAGGTGACTGAGTCACCCAGGGTTGGCTCAAACTCTTCTGATGAGATGAGTCGTGAAGGCGGCTTCTGCCAATGGGTCATCTTTCTTAGAGCTTCCTGATGCTGCGTGAAAAACGCTTGTCGCTGACTCTATTCAACTGGATTGAGTTCTGCCAGCTGGAATTACTCTGAACATACCTAATCTATTCTGCTACCCAGCTCCCAATGACTTTAAATTTTTATTTTGAAATATACATAAGATGAAGTGTATGCATCTTTATGTGTTCAGCTCGATGAATTTTTACTTATCTATACACCCACACGACTCCTTCCGGGTCAAGACAGAGTATTTCCACCACTCCAAGAGGCTGACTTATACTCTTTCCCATCAGTCCTCACCCGCAAAGGTACCCACTGATCTACTTCAATTACCTCAGATGAGTAGTGCTGCTCCTTGAGCTTATGTCAGTGGAAGCCGGGAGAATATTCTTGCGTTCTGCTCAGAATGACTAGGAGGCTCAGCTACGTTGTGCATAGCTGCAGCTCTTGCCTTCTTGTGGCAAGTCCTGTCCCAGGGTTGACGCGTTGTACTGTCTTACACTTAGTCCCCAGGTCCTTCTTCTGTTCTGTACATATTTCAGGTTCACAATCATATTAGCAAAAAAGGCTGCTTCCCATGAATCAGAAAGGCACTAAGCACGTCGCATAACTTAACCTTTTCCAGAGCGTGAGTTTGGTAGACTATTAATCCATTTTACAGATGAGGTCACCAAGGCCTAGCAACTCACCCGAAGTCCGTAGATGATAAGAAGCAGAGCCAGGAATGAATGCAGGTCCTTCTCATTCACTCATGATCCTGAGTTCTCAGCTAGTATGTTATCATGCCTGTCATTCTGGGTGCTTTACCAGTAACCACAATGAGAGAAAGACTAGTTCAAGGACTTTTCTATTTTCAGCTCCTTTTCCTTCCCCCCATCTATTGGTTCTAAAGCATCATCCGCCAGGCAGGTGAACTGGGCAGCGGCACTTGTCAGTGTGCCTCCGAGATCTGCCCAGCTCCTTCGTCAGGTGAGCACATCTGTTGGAAGCATGTGATCGCCCAGGCAACTGTCATTCTACAGGAACGAACTCTCCTACTGGCTAGCTCTGTTGTCACTCCCCAGGTTCTTGCCCCTGAGAAATGCGAATACCAGGAGACTCAGTTCTGCTCTGTGGTTCCTGGTAAGGTTACACCTACATTGTCTCTGTTCTGTTGAAGGAAACGTTTAAACTTCCTTTGTTTTTAATGAGTAATAAACCCTTAGCAGAAGGAAGTTTATTCTTAAATACAAATCACCATGCAAATCATGCCTTGTTTCCTTTATTTTGCTAATTAGGGATGGAAAATTGCTGGGCAGCTTACTCTACGGTATCACCTCTAATAGATTTAAAAAGATGGTCAGATGCTTTGCAGCCATTTTAAGTCTGACTCTGATTCAGCGTCTGGATAAAAAGTCTCCATATACAGAGATAGTTATGAATTCTTCATTTTATTTTCATATTCTTTATGATTTATGCAGATCTCAAAAATCTGGGTTTCTGTTGCTAAACGTATAGACATGATGGCGTTTGGATTTATAAAGGTGAGTAGTCTGCGAAAATAATTCTGTGTGTGTCCCAACAGGAAGCAAAGGTCAGGCTTGAAAAATGTGATGTGCGTGGCTTAATCTGTCATCTCACTGTTTTTCTTACATCATATAAAATCCACTTTTCTATTTATCTTTCTGGGATTATAACTTATATCCTAAGATTCATGCTGGGAAAGCTTTGGGAAAGGCGTTTTTGTTTGTTTATTTGTTTTTTTTAAATAGTATGGTATGGCAACCAAAGGATTGATGGGGGAAAAGTGTTCTTTGTGGAGGAATTCCATATGGAAGGAATGATAGGAGTGACCACGCTCTTGCAACTCTGATGCAATAGTGGATCTAGACAAACATCAGCGCTTCGTAAAACGATGAATGGAAGGTGGGTGAGGAACTCCCTTCGTGGGTGATCCGACTGACCGCACCGAACTCACCATCGGTCTCACACCCCTGAAAGTAGGCACCTAGATCTCTGTACCTTCTGATGCGATGAAGTAGTGAGTCCTCAGCATCACCTGTGAGGGGTCCTTGCCAACAGCGTTGAACCTAGGTGTAACCAAGCCTCCAGCTCCACCTGTCAGAACCCCAGGGGGATTGAGCTGTGGTTCTCAGCCTTGACTGCACGTTAGACTCACGTGGGGAATTTTAAAAGTCTCGACGGCCGGGTGGTGTCCCAGACTGATTAAACGAGCTCAGGGCCTGGGCATCAGTATTTTTTCTAGATGTTATAATATGAGCCAAGGTCGGAAACTAGGGGAATGGGGGGCAAAGTCGAAAGACGGGACAAGAAAACCATCAGGAGATGCAGCATGTGAGAAGCTCTGCAGGACAAATGACCAGTGTCTTACAACACAATTATGTCGCAGTAGAAAAACGTTGAGGAGCTGGGAGAGGACACTTGTAGATTAAAGGAGACCTAAGAAACATAAGCCACACATGATGTGAGGACTTTGATTCTAATTTCAACAAACCAGCCATTCCAACGCATTTTCTAAAGCCTCAGGAAAATTTAAATACAGACAGGGATTTCACCATAATAAAGCACCGCACATTAATTTTATCACTTGTGATAATGGTCCTGTGGTTATGTTAAAAAAAAAAAGTTCTTAGAGATTCATACCGAAGTATTTATGGATGAAATACGACACGTAGGATTTGTTTTAAAATGTTCTAGCAAAAAAAACGGTGAGGGGATACATAAAACCATACAAAAGATTGTGAAAAAGTTGATAATTATCAAAGTTGGATGATGGTTACACGAAGTTTGTCTTACTCTACTTTTGTGTGTTTAAAAATTCTCATCAGAAAACATTTTACAGGAGGCATAAAGGTGAAATATATGATAATATAGTTCTCGCATTGTGATACATTTTTCTCTCTACTTTTGTGTGTTTAAATATTCTCATCAGAAAAGATTTTACAAGAGGCATAAAGGTGAAATATATGATTGCATATCTCTTGCACTGTGATACATTATCAGTACAAAGTCGAGGCAGTTCGTAGAGCATACAAACCTTTATGCATTCGGATTTACAGAAGTTATATTTTGTTTACAGA
>NW_011888830.1:5975088-5980246 GCF_000151845.1 Pteropus vampyrus
TGAGAAACCTCCAGACCGTTTTGCACAGCAGCTGTACCAATTTGCAGTCCCACCAACGGTGTGTGAGGGATCCCTTTTCTCCACATCCTCGCCAACACTTGTTCTTTGATTTATTGATGATGGCCGTTCCGACGAGTGTGAGGTGATGTCTCATTGCGTTTCTCTGATGATATAGTGGTTTTTAAGGGAGCGGAGGGGCGTGCTATAGAAACACCTTGAAGTGAGGGGGGTTGGCAGGGTGGGTAACGTGAGGGGGCCACTCAGCAGCACCACTGTTGATGGAATAATTCGGTTCGGTAACGATGTCCTTTGAGAATGATGGAAGGTGGTCATTGGCGGCCCCCCCAGCTTAGCCTTAGAACGAAGGATTTGCATTTTAGTGATTCAGGACTGCTGTTCTCACAGTATTTAGGATGAATCTGAAAATTCTAGGGAATGGGAGGGATATTAAGGGGTTCTAGAGCCTACACTGATAATTAGGTTATCCTGAAAACGGCACTATTTACTTTTCTTTTCTTTTTTTTTTTTACAAACCACTGGGAAAGGCTATTTCTTATCTTACCCTCATATCATATATATCAGATATCTGCATTTATAATGCATTTCCAACTCATAACAGAAAACAGAGATCTCAGTGGAAATATGGACCAGGAAGCCAGGACTTAACCAGCTTGGGGACGACACAGGGCCCCCGCCCTGCCACCCAGGTTGCTGGTACGTGACTGGGCTGTGTTTTTTCTTCCATGTGCTTTTGTTGACACATGTGTTGAGAGACAGCTCTGGAGCTAGGTCAGGCAAGGTTTCTGCCTCCCAATTTCAGTTTGTAAAACTTCTCAGTGGTGGGGGGAAAGTGAGATGAGCCCCCCGAAGATGTGATCACGGAAGACCTTTGTCTCGTCATTTGCATGCTTAAAGCATGGGCACCAGCAAACACATGTGTCCTCGGGAGCATTACGGAAAATATATGTCTCTTATTTAATAAATGTTTTTCTTTGCTCAAGGTCTACGTGATCAAAGAAGATGTTTTCTCTTTCTTTTCCCTACCCATATAGTTAGAGTTACTGCTGGCACCTTCCTGTCATGCAGCTTGGCCGAGGGACCCTCTCTGGCATCCAGCAGTGACTAACGTATCATTTAGCAGCTGTCTTTCCTGCTGTAACCTTCCCAAATTCATTTTCATAGTCCATGCCGCTCTCTGCCGATCCTAGATTCCCATGCCGCTTTGGGGAGGTTGTCTTCCTTTTAGTCACTAGTTTTGGAGGGTAAAGAACAAGCACGCTGTCTCTCATCTGTGATCGCCGAATTAGGATGAAGGGATGGTGAACTAATGGATGCTAATGGACGGGGGACTGGCATCCGAGTGCTGCTCGGGCTTCGTTCGCTGGCGTCTTCCATGCCCAGGACTTCAGTTTCTTCTTCACTGTCCAGAATCGGGCTTTCAAGAGCTATGTGGTCATTTAACGTGTCACCTTCTAGGCAGATCGTCTGTAAGCGCTACGGATTTGGGGAACATCTTGTTCTTCATCATTATGGTACACATTCCAAGCTCCTAGCTCTGTACCTGATACATCATAGGTAATGATTTTTGCTGAAAAACATAGCAGCACACAAACATTGAATGTAGCATGCATTTTTAAGGCACACTAGCTACCACTGAGTGACTAGCGTGTACCAAGAGCTCTGAGGGTTTGACATATGTTTTTTATGTAGTCTTTGAGCAATTTGATGACGTAGACATTTATATCCCACTTTATAAAGGAGAAGGTGAGGGATAGAAAGATGATGTAACTAGGGTGAAATATACAATATTCGAAGTAGAAAAATTCCGAGTCAAGCCCAGTCTACCCCTCTCTCTAGAGCTGTTCACCATAATATTCTTCACCGTTCGATCGTAAAATAGCTTTAGGTCACCTCTCGAGCTTTCAGGCTCTACCTGTTCTTGTCTCCAGGTGACGTGATGTGGAGTGTTGCCCATCTCAGGGGTGCTCACAGATGCCAGTTGCCCTAGGAGGCCTCAGCCAGCAGCGTGGCATTGTGGAAAACCAGTGAAGCTGTTTGCCTGATGCGTGGAATTATTCTTGGTGTTTTATTATCGAACTTCGAGGCCACCCTGGGCGTGTATGGGGCCGCACACTTCTTTCCCCTTTACGGTTTGGGTTGGATGGGCCGAATGCAAGCAGGTGGCGGCACAGGCGTAGAGTGAAGGCAAAGTCGGTGACTCTGAGGCCCAGTGATGTCTAATGGTCCATTCATTCCTGAACATATGGGGCTGCCACATTTTGAAAGGGAGTATGCTGGAAAGACATCAGAATCTGGAGAAAGTAGCTTTTAAGTGATGGGGTTTGGGGGGGTGCAGCAGTGAAGTCCGCGGTTCACTGAGCCACCTAGAAGAATGCAAGACAAGAGGGCCTCGGGGTGTGGTCTCGTCAGGAGGGACGAGCCCCCAGAACAGCGGGCAGAGTGCAGAAGAGGAGGGGTGTAGGCATAACAAACACACCCTGTCTGAGAAACCCGGGGGTTCCCTGGAGGTAGGTGCTGCGTGGCTACTGCACAGATAAACGGACAGTGTAGAGTTTGGTGACATACACGTCTGACAGCGTGGCTCCAGTTAGTAACAGAAGTGTCTCGCTTCCTCCTTTCCAGATTCCTCGCTCGGGATCTGCGAAGGCTTTCTGAAAGGACGATCTGTAAATATCTCAAGCTTTGCAGGCTAGATGGCCTCTGTCATAACTATGCAGCTCCGTTACTGTAGGCAGCCATAGCAGTTTGCAAGGAAATGAGTGTGTCATGCTCTGGTGAAACCGTATTTATTAGAACAGGCTGGGGGCTGGATTGGGCCCACGCCATGATTTGCTGACCAGCATGGTTTGCGGGTTTAGAGTGATGACTGTTAGTCAGTTAACAGTATTTGTTCTCAGCCGCGGAGCTGCCATTAACGTTGCAAAACGGAGACCTGGGATTTGGGGTGGTGAACAGAAAGCGGGAGAGAAAACTGCCATTTTTTGACTCTGATTCAAAATATGAAGCAATAAATGATGGACAGAGGACGGAATATTTTCCCCTAGGCCACTGACGAAAACTTGGATTATTTCATTTAAAAAATTTGCCCTTTAACCGTTATAGGATAGATAACTGAAAACGAATTAGAGGTGCCTGTTAAAGATTTTCGGTCGAGGCGGTTGCGACGACGTACCTAAATGAGGTCATGTTTAAAGAGTTTCGAGGATCTCTGAATGCGGGCATTGTGTGGCTCTCGCAGAAAGGAGACGCGAACAATGCAGAGCTTTGAGTACGCCCGCGGGGTCCGTTCAGGTTGCAGGCCTTGTCGGCTCCTGAAAGCATCAGGAACCTCGTGTCCCCCTTCTAGATCATTCCCTGATCTTGCACCCACGTCTGGACGGAAGATGGGAGGACTTTCTCTGTGAAAGGCGAGATAAGGTCCAAAAGGAAACATGACAAGCAGCCACCGGATAAACACTATACATCAAAGAGGCTTCAATGAGATAACGGCCGTGGAGACGCGTCTCCGAGTGAGCGACGTGCGAGGTTCCCGGATGCCGGCCGCTTGGCTGGCTGATGGAAACTGCAGCTGGGAGGCGTCTCTGAGAGCGGCTGCGCTGACATCACGGCCACCCCTCCTCGTGCAGGACACCCGACTCTCCCTCAGGACCCATTCTGGGCTTTGACCCCAGACTTCCGATTCTCAGAGAATGCGAGAAAAATCGATTGTACGTTGTGGGAGAGGCACTGGGCGTAGAGGATGCAAAGATGAATAAATAAGGCAGAGCCTTTCCTTTCAAGGGGTCCGGAGGAGATGGGAAGTCATGTGACCATCGTGCGCAAAGGGCTCCTGTCCCAGGTGTGGGTAACCTCCAGCCTTCGCACAGTCGGGGTGGCGATCAGTTGTCCTTAGGCGCGGAGCGGGGGACCCTGAATGCTCCTTGGAGGCGGGATGGTCGAGTCAGTCTTCGGGAACTTTCGGAAGGTGGTCAAGCAGGTGGGAAGGGAAGCGGGAGGGACGGTAGCACGTGCAGAAGCGTGGAGGCCGGAGAAGGGTGCGTCCAAGAACAGCGTCGTTCTTCAATGACTGACTGAGGACCTTAGCGTTTTGCTGGGGAAAGGAACGTGGGACAATCCCACGTCGGTCCTTGAAGGCGGGATACGGTTTTCTTGGCAGGAAAAGAGGGGGCGAATTCTCGGTTGGGGATAAACATGAAGAAAGGCTTGCAACGAGGGACTGTGTTGCTGCCGGAGGTTCTGGTAATATTCTGTGCTGGATAACTTGAAACCCTCCTGATATGAGCATTTAGAGAGATGCGCCAATTGTGACACGCGTTTTAAGTGCATGGCTGAGCCGGGAAGCACGCGGAGAGAGCCACAGATTGTGAGCGTGCGGAGGGGACAGGCGAGCACCCAGCTCGACAGTTCCCCCGGGAGAGGAGCCTGAGGGTTCAGTGGCCACGGGGAAATGGGGCTGGGCGCTTCACCCTCTGAGGGCGGAGGTGAGTCTGAGCCCTCGCATGAAGCCGGCCCCTTAGAAGGACTGTCCCCTCAGCGAAGGAGTGGGCAGGAGGAAACGCCCTCCGTCTCTGCTCTGAGCCCCGGCTCTCCAGCCTCAGAAAGGGATGAGCGCCACGCAAATGAGAAAGAGAACATCATCGCAGGTCCTTCCCAGCCCCCGACACCTGGGTTCAGGGTCTCTCCCCTGCAGGAGCCAAACCTCGCTGGCCAGTCTCCCGGTGTCTCCAAGAGTGTGAGGCGTGGGGATGACTCACTCTCCCTCTGCGTGGAGGGCGACTTCCCTTCTTCTGAATACTTTCTTACCCGTACGATGCACAGGTACTGACAGGCTGCGTTATTTCTTTCTTAATCGTTCCGCTATTTGCTGTTCTGCTCACGGCCTCGCCATAGCTTTCTGTGATGTTCTTGATGGTTGTCAAGGCCCATCCCTGGGGTTTAGAGTGAGTGGCACAGGGAACAGGAATCATGAGAACTCATACGTAAGGGACAGCTGACTGGGTCAAAGGACAGCCAGAGAGTCAGATGCCAAACAACAAAAATAAACAAAAACAAAAAAACAACGTAGAATGAAACCGGCAGGGCTCCAGAATCCAGACGAGTCTGAAGCTGAACTTGAGAACTCAGACACTGAGGACCA
>NW_011888830.1:5980296-5984097 GCF_000151845.1 Pteropus vampyrus
ATCGTGCGCAAAGGGCTCCTGTCCCAGGTGTGGGTAACCTCCAGCCTTCGCACAGTCGGGGTGGCGATCAGTTGTCCTTAGGCGCGGAGCGGGGGACCCTGAATGCTCCTTGGAGGCGGGATGGTCGAGTCAGTCTTCGGGAACTTTCGGAAGGTGGTCAAGCAGGTGGGAAGGGAAGCGGGAGGGACGGTAGCACGTGCAGAAGCGTGGAGGCCGGAGAAGGGTGCGTCCAAGAACAGCGTCGTTCTTCAATGACTGACTGAGGACCTTAGCTTTTTGCTGGGGAAAGGAACGTGGGACAATCCCACGTCGGTCCTTGAAGGCGGGATACGGTTTTCTTGGCAGGAAAAGAGGGGGCGAATTCTCGGTTGGGGATAAACGTGAAGAAAGGCTTGCAACGAGGGACTGTGTCGCTGCCGGAGGTTCTGGTAATATTCTGTGCTGGATAACTTGAAACCCTCCTGATATGAGCATTTAGAGAGATGCGCCAATTGTGACACGCGTTTTAAGTGCATGGCTGAGCCGGGAAGCACGCGGAGAGAGCCACAGATTGTGAGCGTGCGGAGGGGACAGGCGAGCACCCAGCTCGACAGTTCCCCCGGGAGAGGAGCCTGAGGGTTCAGTGGCCACGGGGAAATGGGGCTGGGCGCTTCACCCTCTGAGGGCGGAGGTGAGTCTGAGCCCTCGCATGAAGCCGGCCCCTTAGAAGGACTGTCCCCTCAGCGAAGGAGTGGGCAGGAGGAAACGCCCTCCGTCTCTGCTCTGAGCCCCGGCTCTCCAGCCTCAGAAAGGGATGAGCGCCACGCAAATGAGAAAGAGAACATCATCGCAGGTCCTTCCCAGCCCCCGACACCTGGGTTCAGGGTCTCTCCCCTGCAGGAGCCAAACCTCGCTGGCCAGTCTCCCGGTGTCTCCAAGAGTGTGAGGCGTGGGGATGACTCACTCTCCCTCTGCGTGGAGGGCGACTTCCCTTCTTCTGAATACTTTCTTACCCGTACGATGCACAGGTACTGACAGGCTGCGTTATTTCTTTCTTAATCGTTCCGCTATTTGCTGTTCTGCTCACGGCCTCGCCATAGCTTTCTGTGATATTCTTGATGGTTGTCAAGGCCCATCCCTGGGGTTTAGAGTGAGTGGCACAGGGAACAGGAATCATGAGAACTCATACGTAAGGGACAGCTGACTGGGTCAAAGGACAGCCAGAGAGTCAGATGCCAAACAACAAAAATAAACAAAAACAAAAAAACAACGTAGAATGAAACCGGCAGGGCTCCAGAATCCAGACGAGTCTGAAGCTGAACTTGAGAATTCAGACCAGGCACTGAGGGCCAACAGCTCAGCCGTGCTGGTCAGCAGATGTGTCAGAGCGTGGGTGAAGGATGTCATTTGCAGAGGAGATCTGTAAGCTTGGGTGGGCTGCTCTTGGTTTACTTCCTATTAGAGCAGGAAACGTACCTGCAGATGGCCCCCTGGAGCCTACAGAAAAAGCTGGTAAGGGTAGGTTCTTGGCTAGAGTCTAGGATATGGGATCGACAGTGAGGGCAAATCCTGATAAGTACTAACCTCCCCAACATGAAGAGAAGTGAAAAAGAGATGAGCTATTTTGAGTCTTGAGCTATTTACACATCAAGTGTGAAAAGTGGATGTGCTTAATGCTTCCTAAAGAGAGAAAAAAGTGTTCGTGGCAAAGAGCTTTTGGAAAACTGGACAATGACATCATTAGGCAGACATTTTAATACATCCGTCAAACCCAAGTCAAAACATTAGGCAACGAACCTTAACGTTAGCCAGATGGGTAATGCGAGAGGGAGTTTGCTTCTCAAGTTAGAATAATGTTACCCAACCACAAAGCCTAAGGAAATCCAGTCAAGTTCACGTTGCAGAACATGCCCTAACATCCAAACCGATTCATAGACTTTATTTTGATTTATATAAATGGAAAATTTAGGATAGAAGCCATCGCATCTTCCAATATTTTTGAATAGTTCAATAAATGCTAACTATATAAAAAAAATAGACTTTTTATTTTTTAGTTAAGGCTGAATTTAGCCTGAATTTAGTCTTTCACGAGCATTCTCTTTTAAAATCAACCCAGAAGTAATTAAATTGGTAGGTAGATCCAAACCTTTACAAAAAGATGCTTTTTCTCTAGCTTGGGAGAAACCACCATTTTATGATTTTAAACAGGTTGTATAAACATGTGTAAGTGGGTCCTCTTCAGAATCGGAGTTGAAACATGACCTGACACAGCATTGCACTGAATGGGCATTTGAAATCGGAATTCAAACAGTAAGTGAAATTATAACAGCTTTAAGATAATACATTTTTAAATACAGGAGCCCTGTGATTTTGCTTAATTTAGGAAAAATACTCTTTATAATAGTATGAACATTACAACACGGAGGCCAAAGAAATAATATTTTCTTTATTTAAGTCCTTTATTTAAGTCCAAATTAATAGTTAGCATTTATTGAACTATTCAAAAATATTGGAAGATGCGATGGCATCTATCCTAAATTTTCCATTTATATAAATCAAGCTTATTAGTTTTCGCTCTTTCTTCAAAAAGAACATTTTGACCAGTAGAGAAAGAGTTTCTTTCAACAAGATTCCTCAAATTTGACTGAGACACCTCTTTTGGATACTTTATTTCTTATATTATAGTTTAATTTTTTTTTAAGCTACGGAGAGATAGCTTTAAAAATCTAGCCCATCTGTTGCTAGATTTTTTTGTTGTCGTTGTTGCCATATCATGTAACAGTGATACAGACACAGATATATTACAGAGAAATGGTCTTTCTCATTCAATTTATCACCTGGCTCCAAAGTTGGGATTTTAAAAAGTCTGATTACTCGGTAGGTCTGCTATGATAAGATTTCAGAAAACTTTCCTTCAAATCATCGAGAGACTGGTAGGGTATAAATAGAAGGTTCTGCTACTGTTTACAGAGTAAGCTTTTATGGTCTTGAAATATCTTGATCTTAAAATACTCCCACTGAAGCGTGATCCACAGCCACGGACTGGCGGGTCGTGGCCACTCTGGCCTGAGCCGTGACCGGCGACCACAGCTCCAGGGCGACGCGGGGCAGCGTCACGTATGGGTGCCCGCGGGGTGTGCAGAGAGGTGCGGGGACGATGGGCGTATTGCCCTCCTCGGTGTGGATTCAGGCAGGTGGTTCATGTCGCGATGAGCATTTGATGTTGCAAACTGATGGAGTCGCGGGCTGTTTTTTGTTTCCTTCTGTCCCTTCAAATGAAACGCGTTCTGTGCCACCACCCAGGAGCGGGACGTCCCGGGCGCCGAGAGCCCCCTGCTCGCATGGGGAAGGGCTGCAGGTGGCGGGAGGACAACATAGGTATCCCCCCCGCCTTCCACCCACTGTGCCCCTCATCTCCACCCAGCGGGGAGAGCAGGAGGAGGCCGGCCAGGAGCCAGGTTCACGGGGCGGATCGCATTTCCCCGAGCGGAGCCAGCGCTCAGGGCTCGGGCTCTGTTCAGGGTCTTGATTTCATCGTTGCGTTATTTGAAGCTGTTCATCCGAGACGATTTTTCTCTCGGGTTCATGGAAAAGGACCAGTGTTTGAGAATGGAGCAAGCGACGGGGCCGCTGGTGAGAACGCGGGTGCTGACTCCCCACCTCCGTACCCCCGAACTTGGCTTTCTTCGGTGAGGTCGTGGGCTCCCCTCACATTATGCTCAGCAACCCAGGGTTTGCAGTACAAAAGCCCTTTGTGCCAACGTTAGTTCCTTTCGAGTGTGGTCGGACGCCGATGCAGAAATATTTGAGAAAAGCTGCGTC
>NW_011888830.1:5984687-5988085 GCF_000151845.1 Pteropus vampyrus
GACTGGCGGGTCGTGGCCACTCTGGCCTGAGCCATGACCGGCGACCACAGCTCCAGGGCGACGCGGGGCAGCGTCACGTATGGGTGCCCGCGGGGCGTGCAGAGAGGTGCGGGGACGATGGGCATCTCGCCCTCCTCGGTGTGGATTCAGGCAGGTGGTTCACGTCGCGATGAGCATCTGATGTTGCAGACTGATGGAGTCGCGGGCTGTTTTTTGTTTCCTTCTGTCCCTTCAAATGAAACGCATTCTGTGCCACCACCCAGGAGCGGGACGTCCCGGGGGCACCGAGAGCCCCCTGCTCGCACGGGGAAGGGCTGCAGGTGGCGGGAGGACAACATAGGTATCCCCCCCGCCTTCCACCCACCGGGCCCCTCATCTCCACCCAGCGGGGAGAGCAGGAGGAGGCTGGCCAGGAGCCAGGTTCACGGGGCGGATCGCATTTCCCCGAGCGGAGCCAGCGCTCAGGGCCCGGGCTCTGTTCAGGGTCTTGATTTCATCGTTGCGTTATTTGAAGCTGTTCATCTGAGACGATTTTTCTCTCGGGTTCATGGAAAAGGACCAGTGTTTGAGAATGGAGCAAGCGACGGGGCCGCTGGTGAGAACGCGGGTGCTGCCCCCCCACCCTCGTACCCCCGAACTTGGCTTTCTTCGGTGAGGTCGTGGGCTCCTCTCACATTATGCTCAGCAACCCAGGGTTCGCAGTACAAAAGCCCTTTGTGCCAACGTTAGTTCCTTTTGAGTGTGGTCGGACGCCGATGCAGAAATATTTGAGAAAAGCTGCGTCCGACGGGTGCCCAGATGGAAGTGGCAGCCAGGACTGGGCAGGCGGCCGGGTCTCCCACGGGCTCCATGCACCTTCCACTCCGAGGGTCTCGTGACATAACACTCCTCTACTTACTTGGGGACCGTTTCGCAGTCACTGCTGGTAGTTAACACGGTGGGACGCTGCCCCCCTGAGGCCCGTGCCAGGAGCCTGCCGCAGCTCGGGCTCAGTCTCGTAGGGAAGCGGGTGAGGACAGTGTACCTGGAGCCTCCCCGAGCCTCCCAGGGCCTGGCGCCACGAGGGGCAGAGGGAGCGAGGACTGGAGGGGGCCGCGTCTCTGGGGCCCAGCCCTGCCCCGTCCTGCAGATGGCCCCGGGAGACGGTGCGGTTCACTCTCCTGAAGATGCACGAGACCAGGGGTACCATGGCCAGCCCTGCCGAGTGGACGGAGAGCCTGAAATGGAGCGTTTGTTTTTATTTCTTTACATCCCGCCTTGTTCCTACAAGACTTTAAATAGACAGAGATCAAAAGACTTAATAAACCCAAAGCAGAGCTGGAATTCACTTCTGAGTCATTGCTTTCAAAGGAAATGCTTTTTCCTCCTTTTAACCCACGGAAAGGACATAGAAGGCGAGGAATTCCTCACCGTAAGATAGGTTCCGGCAGGGGGCAACCCGTGCTCTTCGTGATCGTCAACAGCCGGGATTCAAGGGCCTCGCCTGACGCCGCGTGCGGCCCACACACTTCACCACCCAGACAGGGAAGGAAGTGGCCCTTCCCTCCGGTCACTTACGTTTGTGCCCCTTTTTACGTCCCTTCAGACCAGCCGTGATCTGAGTGTTGTAGGGATCCCTTCTGATTACTTACGGGGGCCCCGAGCTCCCAGAGTGCCCTCTCGGATGGGCAGGGAGGCTTGTCACCTGTGTATTGGTGCTTCCAGGAGGTGGCTGTACCCGCAGGGGACCCACTGGGCCTCTTGCTAGTTGTTCTGTGTATCTCCCCACATCAGCCCGGTTCTCGTCCCCACGGAGAGATGAATGAGGGAGGGAACTTGCCGGAAGCTATTCTTATGATCTCAAAGAGTGACTAACTTTACAACGTCGGATGTTTACCCTTACTCGGCAGACTCGTGCCCCCCATTATATTGATCTCCACTGGACTCTGTGCAGTATGTGTCATCATAAACCTGACAGGCTGATTTTACAAGATCACCGGGGAGACCAGTGCACAGACTCCTGTGGTCGCCTGTTAGCAGGTCGATTTCAGGGCGACATTACTCTAGGTGGTGTATGTCCAGCGGGCTGGCCTCTTCCCAAAGTGCAAGGCCACTGGGGGGAGCTTTGGGGTGGGGGAGGAAGTCCGAGGGCCATGGCGTGCCGGAGCCCCAGAATCTTTCCCTTCGGGTCGGGTTAGTTGGAGAGGGCACTGGGGGTTCGGTGGGGACCGCCCCCGTCCACTGCCTGCCCTGGGGGAGTCTCCATCTACCGGCATGCGCTCCTAGGCTTGGGAGGGAGTTCAGGGGTTGTGATCCCAAGCCCTCGTGGGATGTCCTTGGCCTTCAGGGTCGTTTGGGCTTCCCACCAGCTTGCAGTTCACACACCCTGCCTTTTTGGGCTTCCTCTGATCTTTCTGGAATGTGCTTACACTGTTTGCTGGATCGTACTCTTGGAAAAAGTTTGACTTGGTGTCAGTTAATCCTACGCATTATAAACACACCGCAGAAGCGTCAGCGTAAGCCCCTCGCGTTTATGTGTAATCACCTTCTGCTCGCCTTGTAAGTCACTGCAGAACGCCCATCTAAGGAGCCCAGCCAGGAGCCCATGAAGGGTTAATGGACGGTGGTGGCTGCAAGCCTCGGTGGCAGCTTCTGCTCGGGCCCCTTGGGACAAGGGGTGGGAGGCCATCCAGAGGCTCTAATGTAACTGGGAACGCAGTGGCGGAGCCCGTTGGCCTGCCTCCTCTTGGTTCATGTGAGGTGAAGTCGCAGCTGTGGCCTTACAAGGCCCTAAGAAACCTGCAGTGTGCGAGCTCAGGGGAGGAGGGAGGAGAGGCCTCAACAAGTGTCCCACAGCAGAATATCCATCACGATGGGGGAAAGCATCTGCGAAGGAGCCAGGCGGCCCCCTTGGGGTCTTTGGCACATATTTAAGGACCCCGAAGGACGCCAGCCCCTAAATGACACTCCTCGGACGAGTGTGCCCTGTCTGGGTCTGCACCCTCGGGTGCTGGCCAGCTCAGCCCCAAGGAGCGGTGGGGAATCTCCAAGTGCCTGCCTTCGAGCCGGGCTTCCCGTTGCGTGGTGTCAGGTGGTCCTGTCACCTCATGGCCAAGGACCTTCAGGCTTTCCAGGGACTGACGCCGAGCCCATCTGATGCTCGCGCTGGGTCGTGCTGGCTCTGAACGGAAGGAAGGGGGAGGGGCAAAGCGTCGCCAGCTCCCGGGCATCGACGCTTGGCGCACTGCGCCCAGGTCCATTTACTGCCATTTATCAGGTGGGCCGGTGTTTGCATGAACACTCGGTCAGCTCTGTGCTTCGTGCGCTGTCAGGCTCAGTGCCACTCGTCTGAGGTGCTCGAGGACAGGGCCGTGTCTCCCTTCCTTTGCGTCCACTCAGTAGAATTCCACTTCTCTCTC
>NW_011888830.1:5988620-5989659 GCF_000151845.1 Pteropus vampyrus
GGGGGCGTGACCAGGATTGGGGGGCGTGAGGCTCCGGGAGGGGGAGCAGGAAGGAGGTACGGTAGCACAGCCTGGACCCCCCGGTGGTGGAGACGCCATCCTCTAGGACAGAGAGCAGCAGAGCGGGAAAGGTCTGGGGCGAAGGCAAAGCTTCGCGTCTTCCGCACGTCCCCTCTGAGGGCCCGTGGCATGTGCGGGGGGACGTGGCTGGCAGGTTGGTCTGGGTCTCACGAACGCGGTGAGCTCTGGAGATCGGAGTGGAAGTCGGCCACGCGATAACGGGGGGTGCCGACCCACCGAGGGGGTGTGCGGTGTGAGGGGGGCGGCCTGAGGAGGAGGCGCCGGGGCACGGGGTGCGGGTCAGAGGGAAGGCATCCAGGGGCACCCAGGGGGGTGCCAGAGAAGCGGGGCGAGCAGGGCTTGGAGGAGGAGGGGACCGGCCTCGTGGCCAGCAGCCCGCAGGCCCTCAGACTGGCTTCCAGGCAGGGCTGGCAGATTCTGGGTGCGGATTCTGCTTATTTTCCACAAAATCCTCAGAAACATTTCCTGGGGGTGGGAGGCGGAGCTGGGAGAGCACAGGAAACTCGGTGGCAGGTGAGTCTGTCCTCTGAGCAGCCAGGTGTGGTGGGGTGAAGGGAGGGGCGGAAGTTAAGGGGGTCCTCGGACCCTGAAGGACAGTAAGCCTCACCAGTGCCATTCTTTCCTCGTGGAGGAAATGGCGGGGGGCAGGGGTGTTGGGGGCAGGGTGACCCCTGCAGGACGAGAGGATGGATTTAACGAAACGGGTTCGTTGTTCTCGGTCCTGCAAGGGTGTTATAGGAAATGAATCATGAATTGCGGCCTGAAACGAAGTGAAAGCAACAGAACCAAACAGCCCGTCGGCTCGCAGGGACCTGGAGGGGACCCCAGAGGAGCCGCTCGTCAGCAGGGCTGTGCGGGCGCGCTCAGCCCCGCAGTCTGCTGGTCAAGTGGCACCCTAGGGTCCAGCTTCCCGGGTGTCACCCGGGCCCTGTGGGCACGACGCTTAACCCCGTCCTTC
>NW_011888830.1:5991342-5993773 GCF_000151845.1 Pteropus vampyrus
TTCGTGAAATGCCATTCGCTACCTCCACCAGCCATTCATTCACCCGACTTCTCTCCAGCACCTCCTGTATGTGGGGAGCTTGCCACTCACGGGGCGACGTGAGAATGAGTGGAACCTGCCTAGAGAGAGTCACAGGATGGTAAGGGGGAGAGATACAAAGCCGATGATCAGTGCTGGGCAAGATGCACGTGTAATCCGAGCGAACTAGCCCGGAGGAGAAGAGGGAGGGGCTTGAGAACGGAGTGCAGCAGCCAGGTCTCAAAGGCCGACCGTGGGGATGCCGGTGAAAAACGGGGCCCAGGCAATGGGAAGAACGTTCCAGGGCATGAGGGTAGCAGGTGTGAGGACAGCGAGGCCCGACCTACGATGTTTCCCACCAGCAGCGTGTGATGCTTCATGTATTAAACACCCTTCGGTGTCGCCTACGACATCGTAACATATCTCTGCCAGTTTTTCTCAGTGAGGCGATGCAGTCCCTTGACGCGTATCCAATGCCATTTACATGTAGCCCTTAATTTGATCCCCGGGAATGGGCCCGGTGTGCAGTCTCCAAGCCGGGGGACGCATGGGTTCATGCAGCCGGAGGTGACCGGTCCGGTTCTGTGTTTGCCTAGACCAAAGACGCCCTGTTCACCATCCTCCATGACCTTCGGCCCCAAGACCACTTCAGCATCATTGGGTTTTCCAACCGGATCAAAGTGTGGAAGGACCATTTGGTGGCAGTTACCCCCGACAGCATCAGAGACGGCAAGGTGTACATTCACCACATGTCACCCACCGGAGGTAAATACGGGTCCTCTTTCCATGGAGCCTTGATGAGACGTGAGGCGAGTAGCTCGTCTGCTACCAGGAGGCGAGGATTTGAATGCGGAGGCTGTCGCAGGCAGGGAGATAATGCTGCGGGCTTTCTCAGAAGCTAGTGTTTCTCCGAACCCCGATGCTGTAGATTCTCGTCTTCCGGGCTCTGGACCCAGATGGCGAAGCCAGTTATGGGGGAAAACCCGATAGGCTTTGGAGCCCTTCCAGATTTATCTCAGGGGCCCGGAACAATGCAGCTGTTTCTGTAAATCGTTTTGGGGGTGGGGAATTACAGCCAAATGGACGAGCCGGTGTTTCGTGTGCTTGAATCTCAGCCCCTTGGGAAGCAGCAGGTGGCACGGCCGCGCTGGACCCCTGTCCCCGTGGCAGGATGGAACAGTGAGCAGAGCAGGACTCTCGGGGCCCTGGGGGGGCGCCGTGGATGCACCTGCGCTGGGAGGGTGTTGGGCTCCGGGTCTTTGCACACTCGGCTCGGCTCTGGTGCCCAGGTAGGTGTGCACAGGACGGACGGGCCGTAAAGAACTCGTAAGGAAACTGGAGGGCCAGGACCCTGAGCTGAGGACCCGGCCGTGCTCGGTGGAGGCCCCTCAGCTCAGGGCCGGGGTCCTGTTCTGACTGTACCCCTGTCTTAGTCCAAGGACACGTGACGGACGCCGGCATGTTTAGCCGGACTGCGCCTGACGCCTCCTCGCCCCCTTCAAGGCCCTTTGCCGAGGCTCCACCTCTGAGTGAGCTGGGCTCGGTTATTCTGCTTCGGTCACCCCCTTCCGTCTCCCTCCAGCGGAGACTTCCATCTTCCATCTTCGAGGTCTTCATCCTTTCCTATCCAAGTCAGGGCTCTGATTTCCCAGGTGAATTGCTTTTCGAACTTGATCTTGCTTGGCCTGAACTTTGATTGACAATGGGATTTCCTGCCAGTCTCCACAGCTGCGTCACACTGGTGGACGGGAGAAACAATAGATTAAGCTTAGCATCGTATCACAGAGACGCTCTGCAGCCGGAAGTGGACGGGCTGTAAAGACCCTCTGGGAGGACGCTTCCCTCCACCGTCGTGCGCCCCCGGCCCTGCCATGCCGCGAACGTCAGTTAAGTCGACTTGGTCTTAATGGCCCTTCGCACACGTAGACTCTTGCGTGTGTCGGGGGACGGAGCTGTAGCACACGGGCGACGTGTCCCGTGTTCTTTTGGGGTCCACGCTGGAGAAACCTGATTGGTCTCCTTTGTTTTTTTCTCAGCCTTTTGTTGCCTCAACCTCTGCAGGTGACGGAAAACCCACCTGCTCCCTTTAAGGTGTCGTAATGTCGGCAGCATGGATTCAGAAGCCAGGCGGCCAGCTCCACCCTCCTCTACTCATTCAATCTCTCTAGGCCTCCGTTTCCTCCTCTGTAAAATGGGGATAGTAACGGAGTTGGTATCAGGATGAAGCGAGTTAAAATTCTGAAAGTACGTAGCAAGCACTCGCCCAGGCCGTGCCGCCTGAGTCACCCCCGCGAGCGTAGGGGGCCCTTCCCCGCCACGGGTCACTCCTGCGGATGCCTCTCGGCCATGCGCAGACCGCAGCCGGGTTAGGGAGGCCGGGCAAGGGCGTGAGCTGTCCCGTTCTGCTGTCCCC
>NW_011888830.1:5994933-5997291 GCF_000151845.1 Pteropus vampyrus
TACCTTCCCCGTGGACATTTCAGGGGACTTTCTGGGATACGTACCCAAATTCCCCCCTGGGAGGTAGCTGGGAGCTGTAGCGTTATCTCCACGTTGAGCACTAGTTAAAATGATCGTATTTTTGTTTGGAAGCAAAATCACCAGTTGACACTGGTCACTGCCATATTTTGAGGTGGCAAAAAACTGGAACATGCAGCTGGGCAGGCATGCGCCGGATTAAAAGTCAGTTATTATGGAAGAAGGCGAGACCAGGTCTGGGGAGACGGCGAGCCGTCCACCAAAATAGTTCCTGTTAATGTTCCGATTTTATAGAGGAAGAAACTGAAGTTCATAGAGGTTAAGCCATGTGCCCCAAGACACACGGCAAGGAAGTAGCTGAGATGGAAGTCTGACCGCGCGTCCTGTGCTCTCTCGATCTTTGGAAAGGGGATTTTAATTGTCTCTTTACTCAGAAAGTAGCAACCGTGTGACATAATTAGGAGAATGGCTGATGCGCACAAATGCTGCCTCACACCAAAGCAGTGTCGACGTGAAGGTCCGATTCTCGAGTGGGACGTGCCCGTTCGAGCACATCCGCAGCATGCGCTCGGCCAGCTCTCTGCCCGCCAGCCCGCAGTTCCCTTGAGGACCTGTCCCCCTGACTCTCTCTCTCCGCCCTTCCACTGCAGGTTCTACGACGAGATCAGGACGCCCCTGCTGTCTGACATCCGCGTTGGGTACCCTCCTCGCCTCGTGCAGCAAGCCACCAGAACCTTCTTCCCCAACTACTTCAACGGCTCCGAGATCATCATCGCCGGGAAGCTGGCGGACGGGCAGCTGGACCGACTGCGCGTGGAAGTCACGGCCAGCAACAGCAAGAAGTTTGTCGTACTGAAGACGGATGTGCCCGTGGAGCCGCAGAGGGCAGGCAGCGACGGCCCGGGAGGCGCCAGGCCCGAGGACGCCGGCGAGGCGGGCCCCAACCACCTCGAGCGCCTCTGGAGCTACCTGACGGTGAGGGAGCTGCTGAGCTCCTGGCTGCAGAGCGGCGCCGGGCAGGAGAAGGAGCGGCTGAGGCAGAAGGCGCAGGCCCTGGCCGTGAACTCGCGCTTCCTCACCCCGTTCACCTCCATGAAGCTGACGAAGGTGCTGCCGACGAAGCGGCTGGAGGGCGCCTTCGGCGTGTCTGCCGTCACCGGGCCTGGCACCGCGGTGCAGAGCCTGCCGCCAGGTATGGGACGGAGCCCCCGCAAGGGGCCTAGGCCGTCCTTTCCGCCTCCTTTCCAGGCCAAGGTCACTCCCCCACCCCCGTGGCCTGCTCCGTTTTATTTTATTGTAATCTTCACAAGCGGGGAGCCCGCACGCAGCTTCTGGCCTTCAGAGTGTGTGGGACTGTTGGTTGGTTTTGTTGTACCCTGTGGATTTCTGTAGGGCACTTAGAAAAGGCGGCAGCTGTGTCAGAAACGTTGCCTGCTGGCCATCATCGGTCATCCGTCCCGCGTGGCTGACCCGTGCCAGGGGTCATGGGAAAGGAAGGAGCAAACGTTCTGTTCCGAAGCGCCTTTCTATACTTTTATGTCATTTTATGTGTGTGCTTGATTTTACCTTCCTGAGACCATAGATGAGGACCAAGTTCTGGATGCTTGAGAGAATTCACCCTTTGCGCCCCCACTGACCGCCCCGAAACGGCCGTTAGCGGCCTCGGCACCATTTTGGTGGGGGACTTAGTCACGACGAGATCAGGCAAAGGAGAAGGCGTTGAACCAGAGCAGAGAATCGTGTTCTCTTTTTTTGTGTTATGTGTAACGTTTTTTTTAAATTCCTGTCAACTTCACGTCTCCTGAGAGGGGACCGATGTTAGCCCGGGGCCGCCAGATGCTGCCTTGTGTTTGCCTCATGCCCTAAATGCTGAGAAGCCCTGGGCAAGGCGCGCCCCAGCCTGCTGACCACCGCGAGGCCTGGGGCGGGCCTCTGGGCCTCTCCGAGCCTCTGTTCCCTCGCCTGCGAAATGTCGGTGATGACGACCCTCCCCCAGGGCTGTGGCAAGGATCAAATGAGCGGAGTGTGGCACATGCGAGTCCTCTCCCCTCTCCCCAGAGGGACGTGGGACTAGAGACGGATCGAAAAGTCCAGACGCTGACGTGGAGCTTAAAAATGATGCGTTGGGATTTTTGTTGTTGTTGTTTTTTCTTTAGAAAGAGTGGAGCTCATCTTGGCCAAACTAGTACCAGTTTAGGGCCGATGAGAAGCGGGTCGCCTGGCGTCATGAAACTGTCACGAGGAAAGAGCCAGCCGGTCGCTCAGAAGGGCCGTTTGGAGTAGGATTTTTCTGACGCGTCGCCTAGTACTCAGGCCAACCTTCCTTTTCTTAAAGCTCGG
>NW_011888830.1:5997866-5999052 GCF_000151845.1 Pteropus vampyrus
GGAAAGGAAGGAGCAAACGTTCTGTTCCGAAGCGCCTTTCTATACTTTTATGTCATTTTATGTGTGTGCTTGATTTTACCTTCCTGAGACCATAGGTGAGAACCAAGTTCTGCATGCTTGAGAGAATTCACCCTTTGCGCCCCCACTGACCGCCCCGAAACGGCCGTTAGCGGCCTCGGCACCATTTTGGCGGGGGACTTAGTCACGACGAGATCAGGAAAAGGAGAAGGCGTTGAACCAGAGCAGAGAACCGGGTTCTCTTTTTTGTGTGTTATGTGTAACGTTTTTATTAAATTCCTGTCAACTTCACATCTCCTGAGAGGGGACCGATGTTAGCCCGGGGCCGCCAGATGCTGCCTTGTGTTTGCCTCATGCCCTAAACGCTGAGAAGCCCTGGGCGAGGCGTGCCCCAGCCTGCTGACCACCACGAGGCCTGGGGCGGGCTTCTGGGCCTCTCCGAGCCTCTGTTCCCTCGCCTGCGAAATGTCGGTGACGACGACCCTCCCCCAGGGCTGTGGCGAGGATCAAATGAGCGGAGTGTGGCACATGCGAGCCCTCTCCCCTCTCCCCAGAGGGACGTGGGACTAGAGACGGATCGAAAAGTCCAGACGCTGCCGTGGAGCTTAAAAATGATGCGTTGGGATTTTTGTTGTTGTTTTTTTTTTCTTTAGAAAGAGTGGAGCTCATCTTGGCCAAACTAGTACCATTTTAGGGCCGATGAGAAGCGGGTCGCCTGCCGTCATGAAACTGTCACGAGGAAAGAGCCAGCCGGTCGCTCAGAAGGGCCGTTTGGAGTAGGATTTTTCTGACGCGTCGCCTAGTACTCAGGCCAACCTTCCTTTTCTTAAAGCTCGGCTGAGTTCTTCGTTTTAATCTAGTTTTTTTTTGAGTGTCTGTGGCAGCTGCCACTCACCCAGGCTCCTCCGAGCGGCTGTCCACACTGAGAAGCTGCCTGTCCTTTATGGGCCTCTGATTCGGCCCGGGGCCTGCTGGCCGGGGACAGTTAGTGACGATGAGATACTTGGATCTTTAATTTCTGTGAGAGGCAGAGGAGCATGATCTTGTTCATGCAAACAATTTGAAATGAGATCCTAATTTGATTTTTGCAAATTAATTTACTTTTAGGTTATCCTTTAATTGGTTATTTATTTTTGCCTGCTGATTACACATAATAGCTTTAAACATC
>NW_011888830.1:6000343-6005052 GCF_000151845.1 Pteropus vampyrus
CACTGTCATGAAGCAGATCTCCACGACTCCCTCGTCTTGCAAATCTGAAGCTCTGGACCCGTTCGACAGGTCTCCCCTCCTCCCATAGCTATACCGCACGTCTGATGGAGTGTTTTCCTTTCTTACGTATGCAGAAATCACAGACAAGGAGAGTATTGTCTGATCTGTAAAAGAATGAAATAATCGAGCCTCCGTGTGTTACACCTTCCCTCGTGTGCTGTAAGGCCGACGTCCTTCTTTAACACAGATGGTGTTTTTAAGTTGCCACGAACATGCCTGAAAGCTGCATTTTCCTGATCTCAGCCCTCTTCTCTGCCCCCTCACTTCGATGAGTAACAGTGCTTCTCCCCCTTCTCCTTCCCAGGACCTGCTCTCAAGAAACCATACGACCCACGAATCAAAGTCTCCAGAACATCAGGTAGAGACCAGAGCGTGGCCATGTGGGACTTGGGAGCTCAGAGGGTTAGAAAGTGGGCCACCAGGATTCTCCCGAAGCCAGTTAAGATACCAGCTCACGAAAACACCACCAGCCGTGTGAGGCAGCTGTGAGATCCTGGGTCCCCCTTAAACCGTGACACGAACGGCGTGGGTAACGTGGCCCCGAGGGGCCCGGCGGCAGCCCAGACCCAAGGAGGGGTGACAGACCCACGTCCTCACCACACTGGGTTTGCAAGACGCGAAGTACATGTGCTTCCAGCTCCTGGCGCCACACATCTCTGTGACGGGCACGTCGTAGAAAAATTATTTTTTTCATCCTTGGCTTTAGAGGGAAGAACAGATAAAAATACCGTAAAATGTTCTTTGGCCAGCTTCCTGGGATCATAACAAAACTCTGGAGGGAATAACAGCACCAAAGCTGGGTTGCGTTCTTAAAACGCACGCGTCTGTGTCAGCGTGGCTGCTGGCGTGCTGGGCGCGCACGCCCGTAAAGCCGGGGGTGCCCTGGAGATGAGCCGCGGGGACCAGACACATGCAGTGTCCTGCGGGCAGAGGGCAGTTCCTCTGGATACACACGTGTGTCATGGATGCCTAAACCTTCCTCTTACGTTCAGCCGGCACCATGACTGTCCCCCGTGCCATGCCAATCTCCGTGGCCCCTACTCTGGTCGTAGGATTGGAGGGGTCCTCGTCCACGTCTGCACACTAGGGTAGTCGGAGGAAAAGGGACGATTGGGGCCCCCCAGGAACCTGAGGGGTGTGGGCCCGGTGGTGGGGGGGGTGGCGTGGGAGCCCCTTTTTCTCCCTGTGCCCGCTTACCTCTCGGGGCTCAGTCGTCTGCGTTTGGCCGAGGTGTGTGCACGGAGCTCTGTAATCGAGTTTAGGGGGCCCGGTGCAGATACCTGCTTTGCCGGCTCTTACTGCTCAGCCGTGGCCAGACACTTCACCCAGTCGTCGCCGTCATTTAGACGGACGGTCAGGACGGCAGACAGGATAGAACAGGTAACTCGTGTGACAACATAAATGCGCCACCCCGGGCGAGGCGTCTAGTCACCGTCTTCCTCTCTCTTCCTCTCCTGCTCGTCCCGCGCCGGCAGCGGACGGGGACCCCCACTTCGTCGTGGATTTCCCCGCGAGCGGGCTCACCGTCTGCTTCAACATCGACGGGCAGCCGGGGGACATCCTCAGGCTGGTCTCGGACCACACGGGCTCCGGTAGGTTCTGCCCCATGTCGTGGCCCCTGGGCACGGGCGAGGTCGGGGTCCTGCCCCTCTGTCTCTCGCCTTGTGGCCTTCGGTTCTGGACTTGGGAGCTTCTGTCTTGTACATCGGAGCTCGTGAGACTGGCTCTGCCGGCCCCGCCGGGCTGTGGTCGAGACTAGAGTGAAGGGGGGATAGGACGCTGTTTTGTGACTGCACAGCGCCGTGTGTAAATGCACGACGTGTCCTGGTTACTACGTCTTTCCGTTTGAAACCCGTGACGGGGGGATGTTCCTGACTCGTCTGCCTCGGCTGCTCGGCGGCTGAGATGTTAAGGCCGGATGTTAGTCACGCAGCTCCACGTGCAGGGAACACGGCTGTACGGGGGGCCTGGTCCCCTTTGTTCTGTAGAGAGATGGGCACATGAAAAGCTCCTCGAGTCGCAGACAGGTGACAGTACCTCGGGGCGGCCATGTGGACGGCCACACAGCCTGACTCTGAGCGCAGGCTTTGCGTTCTGGCGCTTCTCAGTTCTGAGAAAATGGGTTTCTTGGATGGCTAGGTGACAGGGGGTCCCATGGCCGGTGACACGGGTGATGTAATTGTGTAATGTTTGCTCCTGGGTGCCTTCCCACCAGGCCCTCCTGCGGGGCTTCCTGGCCCTAGAGCTAAGTTGTGACTCGTTTGTCACTCACAGGGCTCAGGAATGAGGAAGGGACCCCACTGTCGCCTCCCTGGAGTTACCCTCTCTCTGAGCTGCTCCGTCGTGTCCATGATGGGGAAGTCGTGGGAGATGCTCGGAGCCTCGGGGCGGGAGTCCCTGAACTGCCCTCGTCCTGGGGCTCCCCCTGTCCCCGGCCCCTGCCCCAGAGAAGGCAGTTTTCTCCTGCGCTGCCCAAGGAGTCGCTCGTCAGGGTTAGGGGAAGGTTATCCCCGAAGCAGAGAATACAGGAGAGAATCGTTCAGCAGTCGTGAGCTGTGCCTGAGCAGAGCGCACTGCGTGTGCCCGGCTGCCGGCCGCATTCAGTCCCGGGCACCTCACGTCCAGGGGCTTGCTGGGACTAAGGGACCAGACCAGGAGAGGGTTGCTGCCGCTGAGCTCACGATGGCAAAGGAGAAATGAGTCGTTCTGCCGGCCGGCCATTGCGTGCCAACCCGTGGCCGCACACGGTCCTGCTAGGTTTCTGACCCCCGTTTTACAGATGGGGACGTTGAGGCTCTGTGTTTTAAAGCGACTTGTCCGGGGGTGCATAGCTAGAAAGGGGAAGGACCTGAGCTTGTGGACTCAACCTGGTTCTCGCCTCTGCGTGTACCGCGCGGTGGCATCACGGGGCCTGAGAATCACGATCGCTGATGACAGGTGGATGAGGAACATGTGTCTCTGTCCCTTCAGCCAGAACGAAGGAAATACTAGAATGAAGGCAAATGATCACGGACACCCTCACTATGCTATCGTGGCCCAGACCGACCTCGTCCTGCCCCCTCCCCGAGGTGCCGGTCAGGCCTAGGGGAGAAGTCCGCTCTTAGCACCGGGTGGCCTCTGCCTCCGAATCCCCGTGCTCGGTGCAACAGCCACCGAGATGAGGCCAGGGAAAGGAGGGAACTTGGAGCCCTTGGCGGGACGGTGGGAGCCGGTTCTAACCTCTGCTCTCTTCCCTGCCTCGAGGTGTGACGGTCAACGGGCAGCTGGTGGGGGCCCCCGCGCCCCCCGGCGGCCACAAGAAGCAGCGCACTTACTTCCAAACCATCACCGTCCTGGTCACTAAGCCCGCCAGGTCGTACCTGGAGGTCACGCCGCACAGGGTCATCTTGGACGGCGAGGACAGGCTGGTCCTCCCCTGCAACCAGAGTGCGGCGGTGGGGAGCCGGGGGCTGGAGCTGTCGGTGTCCGCCAACGCCAGCGTCACCGTCACCATCCAGGGCACCATCGCCTTCGTCATCCTCATTCACCTCTACAGAAAGCCAGCCGCCTACCAGCGAGACCACCTGGGCTTCTACGTCGCCAGCGGCAGAGGCCTGTCCGGCAGCTGCCACGGGCTGCTAGGTAGGCGGTCGCTCCCCACGACGGGGTCGGGGTGCAGGGGGCGCTTCTCTGGAGGGCAGGCTGCTCCTGCCCCGTCCGTACTTGCCTGGGGGATTCCGTGCGAGTGTGGTCTGCAAACTTCGTGACAAGCTGGTTCCTGCCACCCTTGACTTTCTGGAATAGGAATAAGCTTCCTAGGCTAATTGTCATGGGTCTTCAGGGAAAGCGAGCAGGGAGATTGGGAGCAACCCTCTCCTGGTCTGGTCCCTCAGTCCCAGCAAGCCCCTGGGGAGGGCAGCCCATGGCGGCGCTGGGCGTTAGGCGGGCGTCCGTCACGACAGGACGGGCTGTGAGCCGCCGGCCGCGCCTTCTCCACGTGCAGCCTCGTGCGGGCCTGTGGCCACGTGGAGCCGGCGCTCGGGTTAGCAGGCAGGACTTCCTGGCCCTCGAGCGGGACGCATTGCTGTGGCCCCTGGCTGCCTGGCCGGGCCTCCCGCACCCACAGCCGCAGACGGAGCTCCTTGGCCTGGGGAATTTGATCACATGTCTCGGGAGCGACCGGGACTGGCTGCTGGCCGCACGCTCAGCCCCGTCCCTCCCGACCTGGCGGGCGACTGGTCGTCCCTGTGAGCTGCGTGGTAGCTTCTGGTGTTAGCAGGTGGGCAGCTTCCAGCCGTAGAGGCCGCCACCTGTGAAATCCCGGTCCCTCCTCCCCGGTCCCCCAAGCCCAGGTCCTGTCGCTGGTGTTGGAGGAGGCGTGAGTGCCTTCGGGCGCGTCCAGCTAGGAGCGCTTTCCGCTGAAAGCCCGCCTGCCCGCTGCTGACGCTAATTACCCCTCCCGCTGGGGACCACGTGTGCATTTGCTGGTCTTCGCGGCCTAAACCGAAGTGACGTGTTTTGTTGCATGTGGCCTGCCCTTGACTGAGATCAACGCGTTTCTCGTCCATTTAGGTCAGTTCCTGAACCAGGAGGCCAGACTCACAGGGGCGCCGGCCCAGCTCAGCCCCAACTCCACGGGCCCCGCACCCCCCCAGGTGGGCGGGGCGTCT
>NW_011888830.1:6006722-6011391 GCF_000151845.1 Pteropus vampyrus
CACTTGGCACGCGGAGGGACATGGGCCTAGGAGAGTGGTCTGTCCTGCCTCAGAGCCCCAGCCTCTCTCCACGGTGAAGTCCCCAGACGGTGGCCTGCTGGCTCTGTCGTTTCTGACTCCCGCCTTCCCAGACTAGCTGCCTGTGTTTGTGCCAGCTGTGTGAAGACAGCCGCATAGACAGACAGATGCTCCCATATTTCCGAGCTCAGAGGTAGAGGCAGCGTGAGCCCCAGCCAGCCAGTGCCTGGCCAAGCTCCACAGGGACCTTCCTGTTACGTAACCTCGGTCACAGCTGTCCCTTGAGCCAGAGGCCAGCCGGCCGCTGTGTTAGCGCTTGGAGCCGTGGTTTGCGTCCCGGGTCCGGACCTCAGAGCTGCAGAGAGGAGGCTGCTCGCAGACCTCGCCCGTCGGCACTGCTTCTGCGAGAGCGGAGGAGACCGTTCCAGCTGCTGCCCCTCTCCTGCCCCGAAACGCCGCGGCCGCGTGTCGTACGGAGGGCCTTTCCGCGTGGTTGAGAAACGCAGCGTTTTCTGGTGGCCATGTGTGCTGTGAATAACAGGCTCCTTTAAACTCAGCGCAGAGGGAAGGGGAAGTCTCTCCCCGGGTGGGGAAACCGAGGCAGAGCGCAGCTGGGTGATTTTCCCCACACTGTATCAGAGGCTTAGAACGGGGCCAGGCCGAACCCCAGAATGCCTCTGGTCAGCTCTGAAGCAGTTGCACCGTCTGGACGATCGCTTATTTCCCTTGAGAATTTGTGAATTGGGGCGGGGGGAGTAAGTAAAGGAGAAAGAGATTTAGAAAGATGTTGCGGCCTGAGGAGGTAAAGCTCACGCGGTCATCGTGGCTGATGTTCGAGTCACGACGATGAGCAGCTGGGACCCTCAAAGTCCCTGTCCCTGCTCTCCCGTCCCCTCCCGCATCTAAAAACAGAAAGGCAGTGAGTCACCATCACGCTGGGCAGGTGTGTGCCCGCCGTGGGGCCTGGGGAAGCACAGACCCCCTCACCGTCACCGCTGGGCAGGTGCGTGCCCGCGGTGGCGTCGGGGGCGGGAGGTGGCACGCAGTGGGATTAGTGTCCGTATGAGGAGAGACCCAGGAGAGGTGGCCTGGCCCCTCTCCACCCCTTGGGGTCACACTGAGAAGGCCATCCGCGAGGAAGGGATGCTCGCTGTGACCCAGATGTGCCAGCACCTTGATCTCGGGCCTCCAACCCCCAGAACTGTGAGAAAATAAACATGTATTGTTTCGGGCCTCAACCCACCGGCATTTTTGACACAGGAGCCTGGGCTAAGACACTGACTCAAAATAGGAGTGCCTTTCATTTCCTGAAGCTGCGCAGAATGTGTACAGACAATGTCGTTACGGCTTTCGGAGGACTCTAGGGAGCAGAAGAAGGCGATCCAGCTAAAATAAACAGCAAATAGCACAGCTAAGCAAATACTCGGAAATGCGACTTTACATATTTATTTTCGTTTGTTTCAAGTAATCAGCAGGGTAGGAGATAGTTCGCATTCGAGAGACATTTTTCTTAAACCAAAATCTGCAGGAGAATGAGGTCTGAAAACAAACAATACGTTGGCATATTTACGTTTTGAGGACAAGCGTGATTCAGGCAACAGAGAGTGAACCTTCATGAGGCTAATTGCATGGCTCGTTTGTGGGAATTTCTGAATTACATAAAAATATATGTAAATGGAATAGTGAGTGACACCGGAAGAAGAATATTAAAGCACAGGTTACAGAACAGCCAGTTCGCAGCGGCCATTCCTAATCGTTTATAGACCTGCCACATAGAGTGTGTCAAACCTCTCGGTCCCCTGTTTTCTGGGACCCTGGCACCCCGCAGCTTCGGTCACTTTCTTGTCGGGTCACTCGTTTGCACACCTGGCCATCGCTTGCTCTGAACTTCTGGGTTCGGGCGTCCCCAGCTCCGGTCCTGCCGGATCTCATGCAGATTCCCACGGAACTGTGTTGATTTCTGAATGGAGCAGCACCTGGTTGGAACCAAACCAGATGCAAAGCACGAGTGAGCTGTCACCGGGCAGCTGGGTCAGAAACAAGCAAACGCCCAACCTCCAAGGCGCACAGTCAGCCTCTCCGGGCTTCGGCTTCTTCCTCTATAAAACGGGGCCACCAGGTGAGATAATGTCTCAGATCATCACCTTTATCTGCTGCCTGCAGATGGAGATTCTGCCTGAACTTCCAAGGAACAAACGCAAAATGATCCCCTCGGTGACCCCAGCCCGTGCTCCAGAGCCACGGTCCAGAGGAAGACAAAACTCATGCATCCGTGGGGTTCACTGCTTAGAGCAGTGAAGGCGGCCCCATAAGAAGCCCCGTAAGAAAGCTGGGCAGACGGTGGACTCCTGAGCCCAGAGCAGGCGCAGGGGCGAAGGGCCCATTTCTGAGCGGAGAGCATCGAGCTGCCAGGAGGAAGGGCATGAAGAGAGACCGTCACGCAAAATCTTTCTTCTGGGAGGCGGAGCAGCTGGGGGCCTCGTCCGAGCCGAAGTGGTCTCCTTACTCTGTCCAGCTTCAAAGCGTGCCCGGGAGATCCGGGGCTACTGAGAAGCCACGACGGGTGGCACTCGGTGGAATCCCGATCTGTCCCCATCGCCTGCCTTCTTCGCAGTCGTTGGCGGGGTGTGGAAAGTCCCCGGGGACGGTCCAGGGCCAGCCCCTCAGCAGGGCTCCCGCCGGCCTTTGGCACAGCCCGCGGAGCATGAGCCTCAGTGGGCAGTGAACTCCAGCTTTCCAGACCAGCTCACCCCGCAGCTCGCCACAGGGATTCGTGTCCTCTTTCTCTGAGATCCCTCGCTGCCTCCGTCTCGTCCCCAAGTGGCTGCACCCGCCCTTCCAGGCACAGCTCTGTGCCTTCACCCCAGACACCCCCTCTCACTCCCTCTGCGTGTGGCCTCGGTGACCCCTTCTCTTTCTAGACTCTGAGACTCTCATTCTCCGCCAGGTTCTTCCCCCTTGATTTCCAATATTCCAGAAGTCTCCGTGGGTCTGAAACCGGGCTCCTGTCTTCTCGCTTTTATTCCCGTGTTAGGCTCGCTGTCATCATTGGTATTTGAACCCTCATTGTTGCAAATAAAGGTGGAAAACTCTGTGTGTGTGTGTGTGTGTGTGTGTGTGCGCGCGTGTGTGTGTGTGTGCCCGTGCGTGCGCACGTGTGTTGGGTACATTTCGCAGGCCAACCCGACATTAATTTTTATGGACACAGCCTCCTTCCTGACAACTCTGTTTATCATATTATTTTCTCAAAACAACAGCTGTGTTTGTGTAAGAGGAGGCCCCGTGCCCTGATTGCTCACTAGGAATTTCTGGTTATATAAGATGAAAAGTCACACGCACGAAGTTTGTTGATACGTCAGTTAGATCACCTCAACGTACTATCAGTACAAAAGCTGTCACACACGCATTTTAATGTGCTTTTTACAAATAAATGTTGTTAGCAACACCTGAAGGTGACATAGGACATATGATGCAGCAGACGTCTGAGTGTGAATGAAGGTGCACGTGGCACACACGCACCCTTTTGTCCTGTTCAGTGTCCTGCCAGAGGTCTGCCTCACGTTGCCGGGGTGGCCCGGCCGTGAAGGCCCCACGGGCGCCGTAAGTGTCACAGAATGCCGGAAGCCAGCTTCTGTTCTGACACCTCTCATTTTGCAGAAGAAGCAAACCCTTCTGAGGGAAGGCAGAAAGAGGCCAAAGTCTGAAGGCTCGGCTCGACAGTGAAGCGTCTTAGCTTTTGAAGAAGGCTTAGAATTTTCCAGGAATATTCTAGAAACTGAAAGTTCTCCTGTACTGCTTATTTGGAAATCTTGAAATGGAACACTTTGGGAACTTGCGATGAACACACAGTAGCATAAAGCTTTGTGTAGGACTGAATGGCAAGCTCATTTTAAATGGGTCATGCAGTTTTCCCAGAAGAGAAAATACTTTAAAACAAATATATTCACTCATTCATTCATTTAACTAATATTCGGTGGGCACTAACTACAGCGAGGGGGCAGAGTGCCTCCCAACCTGGCCTGGGAGATACGTTGCATGCAGTTATCATACAGGACAGACAGCAGCGTGCCCTGCCAGTGGCTCGGGTAAAATTGGTGGGGTTTGAACAGGAAGACACTTTTCAGCCTGTGCTGGCGTTTGATCCAGCTCTCACAGAACTGGTGAGGCTGGAGGGGGAAATGGGCAGGAGTGTGTTATATGAAAACATGAATTCTTAATAAAAACACTATCGAAGGAAGGAAAGCAGATGGTGTAGACGGTGTAGAGGAGCTGAAGTTTGGGGAGAGGGAAGCCTCGCCCCACTGCAGAGCTGTGCGAGCGCAGGCCGGCCCGGGCACAGGGTCCTTGCTCCCAGACGTCACCGGGGTGCTGTGGGCAGAACGGATGTGGCTTCTCCTGCAGCCGCGAGGCTCGTCAGACCCTGAGTCAGGACCCCGGCCGTCTGTGTGAGCCGAGTCCCATGGGGTGGAGAAGACGGGGTGGCGAAGGCTGCTGTCGTCTCGTGTCCCCAGATGCGGTGACCTCAGCATCGCTCTTGCCCTCCGACAGCAGCGTCTGCCGTGTGGGATGCCGGGCTTGGCCGGGGCTCGAAGCGGCAGGGAGACGGGCCGGGGCGGAGCCCTGCACAGACTCCCCCACGCAGGTGCTCTCC
>NW_011888830.1:6011441-6013811 GCF_000151845.1 Pteropus vampyrus
TGGCTCGGGTAAAATTGGTGGGGTTTGAACAGGAAGACACTTTTCAGCCTGTGCTGGCGTTTGATCCAGCTCTCACAGAACTGGTGAGGCTGGAGGGGGAAATGGGCAGGAGTGTGTTATATGAAAACATGAATTCTTAATAAAAACACTATCGAGGGAAGGAAAGCAGATGGTGTAGACGGTGTAGGGGAGCTGAAGTTTGGGGAGAGGGAAGCCTCGCCCCACTGCAGAGCTGTGCGAGCGCAGGCCGGCCCGGCCACAGGGTCCTTGCTCCCAGACGTCACCGGGGTGCTGTGGGCAGAACGGATGTGGCTTCTCCTGCAGCCGCGAGGCTCGTCAGACCCTGAGTCAGGACCCCGGCCGTCTGTGTGAGCCGAGTCCCATGGGGTGGAGAAGACGGGGTGGCGAAGGCTGCTGTCGTCTCGTGTCCCCAGATGCGGTGACCTCAGCATCGCTCTTGCCCTCCGACAGCAGCGTCTGCCGTGTGGGATGCCGGGCTTGGCCGGGGCTCGAAGCGGCAGGGAGACGGGCCGGGGCGGAGCCCTGCACAGACTCCCCCACGCAGGTGCTCTCCTGGTCCCTCAGAAATGACATCCCAGAAACGACTCCCAGCCGGTATTTGCTGGGAGGACAGGGACACACCTGGGAGCCCGGGCCTGGAGGGCCAGCCACGGAAAGGGGGTCCCAGCCCCCAGCCCAGTTAAATACACAGAAACGGAGAGACTGAAATCACACGCGTTCGGTGGCTTTTCCCTGTCACTTGTCGTCTTTGACACAGGCCCAGACGGTGCAGCTACGGGTGCGATGAATGAGCCGCTGGCTGTGCCTGGCAGGGTGACTTGGGCTGGGGACAGGGTAGCAGGGGGAACCTCCCTCCCTCTGCCAGACACCCGGCCCGTGCTGGGGTGACTGCCCTGGCTTCTGCGGTGGAGATAAGCAGGCCCCAGTGAAAGCCCAGCTTAGACCGAGGTCAGAGCCACAGGCCAGTGAAGTCAGTGCCCAATGATGGGGGACCGGTGGGGGTGGGGGCTGTGTGTAGTCCATGGCCCAAAGGTAAAACCCCGAAAACAAATGTTCCCGCGTCACGGCCCGACCTTGTTTGCTCGTCCGCCTCCTCCACAGTTCCCATGAACGAAGCAGAGCTGAATCGCGGACCGCCTGTATCCGGTGAGGGGCACTGGCGTCTGAGGTCCCACGAGGCTCGCTGGCCGGCCCCTTGCTTCCATGTCCCACGCGGAGCAGGCACGCTTTCCGATCCGGGCCCTCCTTTCTTTCCCGCCCTTACTTAGTCTGGGGCTCCCTCACCCCGGGCCTGTGAACCATGGGTCGTGTAGGGCCCGGCATCTCTGTCCGATCTGCTGGCTCACGTTCACCGGGCCGGCCGTCACCATTCCAGGGACCTCGCTCCTAGACTTGGGAGGAAGAGTGAAGGGTGAAGGCATAGGGACAATGAGGACGCGACGTCCCCTGCATTAGGGACCCAAAGGGGATCGCGACAGACCACAGATCTCCTGCCATTTTACTTTTACGAATTTACGTCATAAACTCACATCAATTTGCAAAGCTATGTGTGCAGGCTGTTCCTTGCCACTTTCCAGGAATGCTAAAAACAGGCACATAGACGCTGAGAAATAGCCTAGCAACCCTGAGACGGTGGCAGGGGACGGCCGTCGTGGGCGGTAGGCACAGTGGCGTATGGCTGTCAAACGAGGCAGGTCGCGTGTTAGTCTGCAAAGCCGCCCAGCATGTATGAAGTAGAGAAAACGTGCAGAATCGTGCGTGTAGACTGAGCCGCTGGCTGAGAGCAACTTGATGCCCAGTATCTTCTGAGTCACGGACACCTGCCAGCACCTGATAAAATAGGACATCTCAAATATGATCCCTCTCTCCCTCAAAGAGAAAAGCTAACCCCCGAGTTCATGTCTTACTAAAGCTATCCAAAGCAGACCTTTCTGCCACTAGAGTCCGGCCTCAGCGCCTTGTGCTGAGGTTAAGCTGCATCTGGTGTGGGTCCTTCAGTGGCCCGCATGGCCCCGGTGTCCTCCAAGTGCCTCTCCCTTTGGGGAAGTAGTCTTTAAGTCTAGGCACAGTAACTAGAATTGTTGTGTGGGGTTTTAATCCCCCAAGTCATCAATTCATTTCCTGTGCAAGATTTTAACATTTGGGCTGAAGCATTTCCCGAGACTTCCCTGCGAGGCCAGGCAGAGGCCAGTCTCTTCTTTCCTGCTTCAAGGGTGGCAGCTGAGGCCCAGTGACCAGCTGACCACACAGCTTGCCCAAGCCGGGCCTCGCAGAAGCACAGGCCTGGGTGCCCGTCCACCAGGCGCCTGCTGGGGTTACAGCCGAATGTCCCTGCAGGAGAGGGGAGGA
>NW_011888830.1:6014731-6021674 GCF_000151845.1 Pteropus vampyrus
CCTCTGTAGGTCTGGAGATTGGGGTGGCCTCCCTTCTTGGTGAGTTTCGAACGTATGTGCTTAGTCTCAAAGCCCTCGGTGTCTGGGCACAGCCACGAATTTACCCAGCGCCACTGAGGTGTGCATCTAGAAGTGTCATGAACAGAACCGCGATGTCATCCAGCAGTCCCGATTCTGGGTAAATGTCCAAAGGAAACTATTACCTCAGAGAGGTGTCTGCACGCCGTGTCCATTGCAACATCGTTCACAAGAGCCAAGGTGTGGAAACAGCCTATGTGTCCATGGAGATGGGTGATGGATGGATGAAGATACGGTACATGTACACAGTGGAATATTATTCAGCCTTGAAAAAGAGGGAGATCCTGCCATTTGCAACAACATGGATGAACCTGGAGGATATTATGCTAAGTGAAGCCAGTCATGCCAAGACAAATGCCGTATCATTCTGCTCATGGGGTATCCAAAATAGTCAAACTCACGGGCTGATAGCCCTCAGTTTTCAATGACGAGCTAAGTACAATTGTTATCTACTGCAAAATAACATGTATTCACTGTTAAAAAATAAATAAAACCTTGGAAAATACAGACTAGCACAAAGAGTCATTTCCTCTTTTTTAATTTGATGTTTCAAAATCCTCTTTGGGTCCTTTAGGGGGAAAAAGGTTTTCAGAAGAGAACTATTTCCAGATTATCTATAAGGAATACAAGAGCTCTTCCGACAGGTTCAGAAAGACAAGCCAGGGCTCAACAACAAGAAACGTATTCTCAGGAGTGAGATGTGGGATATTGAGCCAAAACCGAGGAAAAGCTTGAGTCCCAATAGTCCTGCATTGCTGGATCTTCTGCGCGTGACTGCCCGTCCCCGGTGACAGTCACGATGCCGTGGGCCTGCTTGGTGCTGGCAGGCTCGCACAGGCGTGCGTACCGTTGTCTCCCCGTGGCTGCTGCCCGTCCCCCAGGGCCTGCTTCAGGTGACTTCCTGCCAGACTCCTGGCTCTGTCTCCGCTCACCTCTCCGTGTTCTGCCAGACTGGACAGGACCCGAGGACAGCGATTCTTTGTCCTCATGGCTCCAGTGTGTCGCACCGTGTCTGATAGACGGGACGAGTCGACACTCACCCCGTGGATGAACGAACGTGGGGAGGGGGCCGGGAGAGTGCGCCGGGGCTGGTTTTGACTCTGATCGTTTTTTTCTCTCCAGAATTTCGCGTCTGCTCTCTCTTTGCCTCCCCCTCCCCCAGCTTCCCTCTACGAGATCTTCCAGCGTGGTCCCCACGTGATCACGCACAGATCGGGTTTTATGCAGATGTGAACGTCAGTGAGATGGGATCTCATAGAGGAAAAGTGTTCCCTGTCCAAGTCTCTTTCGATCCTTCTGATTCTGACACGGGAAAAGAAGGTCTCAGAGCTCAGCTCATGTTGCTATGCCTTGAACACCTCTCGGATATCCATTTGAACAACTCACAGGCAGCCATCACAGGCAAGACCACCACCAGCACCAACGTCCCTCTAGAACTGAGAAGTTCCCAGCTCGGACACAAAGCGACCGTCGCGTGACGTGTGGAGGTGTTTGTTCTCTGACGCCGCCGCGGCCTTCGCCTTGCCGTGTCTAAACGTGTCAAATCGGTGCGTTATGCATCGAATGAGCCCAAACCGCCAAGGCTCACCTGTTTACAGTCGCGATGTAACGTCTCCTTGCAGAGCGAATATGAAGTTCACCGCGTCAGGCGGAAGCGAGAGATGAAGTAAATCACTGTCCAGACGGTGCAAGTTCGGGGCAGGACAAGCGGGGAGGTGGCACAGCACCCACGGATGAGGGACACGCGGGGTGCGCGGGGAGAGCCAGCCGTCTCTCCTCTCCGGGCCCCGCTGGGCCATGTCTCAGCAGCGAGGTGACCGGGGGCATGGAGCTGGAGCGAGTCGTGCTCAGACGGAGGCCTCTCCCTCACACGTTTTCCCCGTGCTGACACCCCGACTTTGCTTCCCCTGGGGCTCCCCGACTGTGCGGCAACGCCGGCGAGCCAGGCTCAGCATGCTGCAGTCCCCGAGGCTAACGAGCGGACCTCCGCCCCGGCCGCATGCGGTAGATCTGATAGCTGGTGGCCGCCGGGGCGGGGGGCAGGGGGCACCGACACACAAACATGTGGCGGCCAAAGGTCTCGGGAAAGAGCCTGGGTGTCCGTGATACCGGGCTCTCTGGGTAATGCAATCCGAAAATCAATTCTCATTAAACACAAGTCACACGAGCACCTCTGACAGGTTACATCTTAGGCGATAATTTGAAGCACATTTCCTGACGCTCGGCTGCTGTGAAATGCATCTCTGTTGGTGCCGCCGAGGGGGGGTCTCGCGCCGAGACGCCGGGGACAGTCATTAAGTCCTCCAGGAAACCTCTTGGTTCCCAGAGTGTCACTCATTCTTCTACCCTGATTTTCTTGACTCGAGCGAAATGGAACTTGGCATTGGGGCTTAAAAAGCCGTCCTGAAGAAGCAATTAACACTGTCACGCGGCAGGGGACAAAGGCTGATCGCGCACAAACACGGTCCTCGGTGTGAGGCACGGAGTTTATTAATCATTAATAGCATGCCACTGAGTTTTACGAACCTCTCTCAATTAACCTCTCTCAATTAATGAAAGGAGACATGGCAGCTGCGACGCCAGACCCTTCATTGGAGGTGTCACAGAGGAAGGAGTCTCAGGGTCTGAGGCCCTGGAGTCAGACGCGGGCCTGACAGGGGCCTCGGACTCTTGGGAAAGCGTGCGAGCTTTTACAGTGGCTGATGACAGGTAATAATTTCCATCTCATGAAGTCAAATTTTATCTCAAAAACCATCTCCTGGAAAAGATGGAAATGTTCACTCTCTCTCTTCTGAACCGACTTACACATCATTAAAACATGTCATTAAGGCATAAGAATGAGCAACTAGACCAAAGGAATAAAGAACATGTCATTCTATGACGGTTTAGGACCCTAAGGCTGCCGTAGCGAAGCTTAAAACCAGAGAAGTTTGTTGTCTCACAGTTCTGGAGGCTGGAAGTCCAAGATCAAGGTCTTGGCGAGGCTGTGCTCTCGTAGAAGCTTTAGAGGAAGATCTTTCCGGGTCCCTTCCAGCTTCTGGCGGCCCCAGGTGGGCCCCGGCTTGTGGCTGCGTCACACCGGTCTCTGCCTTTGTCCCCACTGGCCGTCTTCTCTAAGCGTTTCTGTCTTTTCATAAGGACACCAGACGTATTGGATTAGGGGCCCACCCTATTCCAGCATGACCTCATCCCGACTAAGTATATCTTCAGTGACCCCATTTTCAAAGGAGGTGACATTCCGAGGGACTGGGGCTTAGGATTCAACATATTTTTTTTTTTTTTTTGCGGGGGTGAAGGATGGGGAGATACAATTAACCCTTAAGACACGTGGAGAAGAGATAAGGCAAAAACTGGTCTTTGGATACCTGGCGAACCATCAGGGAGAAAAATGAGTCCCTTCCTCCCTTACCCCTTATGCTGAGATGCCAGAGGGATCTAAGTTTCAAATGTGGAAAAACATTCAAGTTTTAGAATCTTAGCGGTCAGCCCACAGCCCATATGTGCAGGCATTTGATAGCTTCACACCTATCAAAACGGAATCCTCACCCCAATTCTGCCGTTACTCCTACTTTACAGCGGAGGAAACCGAGGCACGGAGCAGTTAGTTTTCCTGAGGCCACAGAGCTGGTATGTCACCGAGCTGGGATCCAAACCCCGGCGGCTTTGTTCCAGAGTCTGTGTTCTTAGTTCTCTGCGATCCATACAGTCTTGGAGGAAGGCAAGTCTATCGTCCGTTTTTTACTCTACGCTCTCATGCGGCGTTTACAGGTTTGGGAATGGATCTGTATTCCTTTAAAATTAATAAGAAGGCGATTTGACCTCTCGCGTTCCCTCTTCCTTCTGTCCACCCCCCGTTGTGCTCCCACGGGTCGGCTCCCCGCCCAGAGCCTCGCCCCACGGTTAACCTGCCTGAGATGTGCAACTAAGTGGACCCAGGTGCTTCTCCAAGGGGAGGATGATGTCAGACCTCCACTCTCATTTCTATTTCCTTGTAGAATTTTCTGTCTTCCTTGGGGCTAAAACCGAGTAACTGTTTCTGACTCGGTCAGGTGCATGGTTCTGAAGTCTGCCATTTGGGCTTTTCCCTAAACCGGCCTCCTCGAGCCTCAAAGTGCTTGCGACCCACAGGGAGAGCTCGTTAAACCGTCGATTCTGATTTTGAGTGGGGAGGAGCATGGACCTGAGGTTCTCCCAGTGCCAGCAAGCTCCCAGGGGCCGCTGACCTTGGACCACATGCTGAATGGCAGAACTTGAACTACAAAGACCAAAGAAGACCCAGGCTGGAATCCTCATCTACGAATCTGTCTTCTGCACCAGGCTCCTCTTACGAACATGCCCCTGGGGGAAAGTCAACGAGGTGGCAGTACAGAGCTTTCCTGTTCAACCTGGGGACACTTGGCCCCAAGGAGTAACGCCCTCTGAGGCTTCCACATGGGGGGCAGGACTCAAAGTGGGGGACTCCCCAGAAGCTGGGCCTGCACCCAAAGGAGCCAGATGTCCCCAAAATGACACACCCTACACCGACAGTCGGGGCGCTTTGCTCCATCCTTCGCTCCAGCTGTTACTGCTTCTCCCCCAAGTGCGAGCCCCCCCCCCCGCCACACACACGTTAATTTCGTACCTACGGGCCGAGAAGCGACGTGGCGTTTGAGGACTCTTTTCCTCCTGGGATCACACAGCGCTTTAAATACAGCGTCTTATTCCCGTTGGCTCACGCAACCCCATGGAGACGCACAGCCTGCAAGCTCACGCACGGGGAGTGTGTTCAGTACCTTGCGAGCGAGACCCCGTCTTCCTCCGGGGACGCCCCCTTCGGTCCCCAGCCTGCGCTCATGTGCGTGCCTGGGTCTAGCCAGAGTTTGACTTCCACACGCAAGTGTCAGAACGCCGATCCCAAAGGGTCCTTGGTCACTCTCCAGCCGGACAGCATCAGGCAGGCGAGCCGTCCAAGTTGGCTCGCCCAGAGCGTGGGGAGGCTGTGCTGTGCAAACACTGCCTGCTGCCATGGCAACAGCACGGGAGCGTCCCCTGTGCCTCCGTGGCCGGCAGGGTGTGTTCTCAGACGCGGCTGCAGAGGGCCAGCCACGTTCAGAATCAACTCGATTTCGGGGACGCGTTCTGCCTCCGTGTCCTCCGGCAGATCCCAAGGGCCACACCTCACGACGTAGTCCCGGGAAAGAGCCACGGCTGGTTTCGGTCCCTCTGAATATACCATAGAGTTTTGTTCCTCCGTAAGGAGGAGAGTTTATGTCAAACGTCCATCCTGTTCTTCGTACGTGGACGTTATTTAGGCGACGCAGAGAAACGGCGAGATTAACTAGAACACCTTTTGAGACGTGAAAAGTGACGTGAAAGCAGCACATTATATTCTAAACCGAAAGAGACGAATGGGGGCTACCCGCCTCGGGCGAGCGGTGTGGGTTTTATTCCTCCGCTATGTGTTGGGGCTGTACGTCACCTCAGGTCCTTAGTCCTCTCCGGTGTCACCTGCAGGGTGCCCGCCGCCGCTCAGCACGGCTCTGGGCTGCGTCTCTCTGCCAGTCGGGGTGCATCCTCGAGTTCTTCGGGTCGGAGGGAGGGCCTGCCCCCCGCCCAGAACCTGCTGAAGGCAGCTGGGCGCGGGGCTCGCAAACAGAGAGCTGGGAGAAGAGGAAGCATAAAGTCCCACTGGGAATTTTCAGATTAAAGAAGACACATAACCTTCGATCGACAGAGAAAACAGCCTCGTACGTCGATGGAAATTGCCTGTGAAAACGTCACAAGCGTCAGCTCAGGGAGAGGGGGCTGGAGGACTTTGACGCTCCACCTGCTCAGGCTCATTCCCAGGCCACCCACCTGACGCTGACCAGGGAGCTGGCAAGTGGGCCTGACAGCGGCCTTGTTCCCGCCCACTCCCAGCTTGGCGGGGGGAGGGGGTGCCCCGAAACAGTCATTTCTCCCACCTCGTACCATCTGCTGTTCTCCCACGCAGCGGGAGGAGGCGAGGACGCCCCGGCCCATCCCGTGCCTTCCGACCCTCCCCAGCTTCTCTCTCCCGCGCCCTCCGTGCTTCCCACGCTGGATTCTGAGCGCTCGTGAAGCGGTTCAGCTCTTCCATCCCCAGAGGAGCGAAGCCGTGACCGCGTGAGGATCCCAAAGCGAAGAGGATGAATCCGACCTCTATTTTCTTGTCTTCGAAGGGACAGCCCAGCACTCAAGTGAGAAGTCACAGTTTCCATCCACGTTACCGTGGCGACGGACCGCAGGATGCCCTGACGCATGCAGAACCCGGCCGAGGACGCTCACGGAGGGCCCAGCCTGTGCGAGGCCAGGCAAGGTAAGGCCTGCGAGGGCGACGCTGACTAGCTGAGGGGTAAATGTACAAGGAAAGGACCTGGTCACAGGAGGACGTGTACGTGGGGCTCCGTTGGTGACGGGGACAGTACAAGTTCCGAGAAGGGGGAAGGACACTGTCGACGAGAGCAGCCAGGGTGGGAGGCCTGACGGGGGCTGTGGCCGAGCCTTGAAAGATGGCAGGCCGGCATGAGTGTCGCCCTCGAGAGATGGACATCGTGAAGAATCATTTAACGGAAATGGTACCGGACCCAGGAGGCCGTGACCCTCCCGTCCCATCCCGTCCCGTCCGCAGGGCTGTCATCCATGAGCGCACTGTGCTCTCTCTCATTCTACACATTCTGCAGGTGGCCGGGCGGCTGCCCCCGTGCAGAAGATCACGGGCGCGAAGGTGGCCCCCCTGTCACGGGGCTCGTGCAGCACGCCAAGGAGCATGTGGACGTTCCCTTCCTCTGAGTGGCTTCCAAGCTTAAGTGAGCATCACTGTGATCTGGGTGCCTGGGTTGCTGTGCCCGGGATGCACTGAGGCCTC
>NW_011888830.1:6022754-6024700 GCF_000151845.1 Pteropus vampyrus
GTGAACAGGACGGCGAGGATCTTTTCTCTAAGTTTTCCTTGTTAGCGTCTGACGCTGCCTTGGTGTTAGTAGCCTAAACAGTCATGCTTACGATGGAGGCATTTCCCCCCCCACATCTAGGACAGAACTTAAGCCGAATTATTCACCTTCCATTAAAACCAATAACAGGAACAGCCATGCTTCATCTTTAACTTCCAAGAACATTTGTACACAAACGTGGAAGTTATTCTGATTTCACGAGGATGTCTCATAGACACTGGTGGGTTCTGCGGCCTGGCTCACACGCATCTGTGCCAGCCTCCCTCCAGGGTACCTCCCTGCCCTGCAGATAGTACTGGGGACACATCCGTTAGACTGCCTTGCAACTGGGTGCCAGATGCTTAATTTTATGTGTCAGCTTGGCTGGGCCGCACGGGGCCAAGATATGTGACCAAACATCCTCCAGGACGTTTCCAAGAAGGTGGTTTAGCATGAGATTAACATTTAAATTGGTGGACGTTGAGCAAAGCAGATTGCCTTCTAGAATGGGTGGGCCTCGTCCAATCAGTCGAAGGCCTGAATAGAACCAAAGACGGACCCCCCCTCTCCTGGCAAAAGGGAATTCTGCCAGCGGATGGCCCACAGACTTCACCTGCAACATCGACTCTTCCTGGGTCTCCCGCCTGCCAATTTTGGACTTGCCAAGCCACCCTAGTCACGAGAGCCAGTTTCTTAAAATACGTCTCTTCCTGTATGTGTGCACATCCTCCTGGATGTGTTTCTCTGGGGAACTCTGAAGAATACAGGGCCGCTCATGGGATTTTCGTTCCTCCAAAGAGAAGTGATGGCTCAGGACTTGAATTCCGAACGGACGTAGGGGCGGGAGGGGCAGGGCCCTAGGCACGCGTGGTGCTGGTGCGCACACAGCGGGAGCTGCACACCCAGAGCTGTGGCTGTGACGGCAGGTGGCTTTCTGCTGATGACAGAGTCGCAGCCCCTAGGTGGCCCATTTCTGCAGTATGACTGGGACTAGTTCCTGGAAGCCCAGCCTAGAGTCTTCCCTTTCTGCAGTCCGACCAGGGACTCCGGGAGGCCTTTTATGCCCTGTAACTCCTCCTCTGCTCGAACTAACCAGGGCGGACTCTGCTCTTTGCCAGGGAACCCTGAGCAATGCGGCACATCGGTCATCTCAGCTCCCGCAGCTTCCATTGTTCAGGGAGCCCGGGAGCAGGGGAGACCCGTCGTGTGGGGGACATCCAGCTGGAGCTCAGCAAACGAGCTCCACAGCAGCTTCCCTAAGTCCACCCATGCTGGGCTTCACCTCCAAACACCGGCAGCAATGACCCCGGCGTTCCGCCACCCAGGACCCGATTCCGTTCCAGATGACAGGAGTGGCGTCCCCACGGGGGCCGTCACGACAAAACCCGCCAGGTCACTAGGCAGAGAGGACAGGGAAGAGGCGTGGCCACCCCAACACGCGTGGCCTTTGCCCATTGAAACGGACCCGTTCGTGGACAGGTCTCTGCCCAGGGAGGTGTGACTGTGCCCGTGATGGCATAATACCGCGCAAGGCCTTGTTCGGCAGCCAGTTCTGAAATGGCACCCCGTTTCATTTAAACGGCTCGATCTCTTCTCCACAGTACTTTCTTTGGCTGAAGAACACGGGCGCCAACTTTTCCTCCCCAGAGGGCATGCCCTCTGCCCTGCGGATGGAATGGTCTCTAACCGATCGGGATTTCAGGAAGCCCCATCATGACCTCCTCCTACGACGCCGCTCGCCGTGCCAAGGTTTCACAGCTTCTTACACCAGAGGGACGATGCGTGAAATCTGTATTGTTTATTCGAGTTCCACTGGAAGTTACTTAGTTCCCAGGGCTCCTGGTCTGCTCTGAAAGGTGACTCATGAAGGCCAGCCCAGCAAGCCTGGACCACGGGGACTGTCTGGGCAGCGTGCGCACCGCAGTGGG
>NW_011888830.1:6026005-6027662 GCF_000151845.1 Pteropus vampyrus
TGGACAGAGCTGTTTTCCCAAAGATAATAGCAAATGCCATTAGTCAGATAAATAAGGGTCGAAGTAAAGGAAAAGCTTATCACCACGACATCAGGTTTTCCTGCTTAAAAAGAGCCGCGGTGGCAAAGAAAGGTTGAATATTGATTATAGATTCTCTTAGCACTGCTAATTGCTAGCCAGAGCCAGTTTTCAGCTGTATTGCAATTAGTGACAATTAAATACACATATTTATTTATATACAGAATTCAATTAACTCTGGTCGCAAGGACAATGGCATGTTTAAGGGGGAGAGTCTCTAAGCACCCAGAGAGCAGGGTCCCGTTCTGTAAGGGCTGATAGGGGGATCTTAGCAAAGTGTATGAAAGGGCTCCCATTATTCATTTTAAGGTATTATAGAACCCAGAATTAGGTTTCTTTAAATGCTAGAGTTTCATATGCCGTTCTAGGTGCCACTGTCCTGTTCTATGTCACACATTTTCAAATACGTTCTATGCCATTCTCATGGGCAAACATTTAGAAATAAGTGAGCTGGGCGTAATATATTAGTACAGTTCTTTATGTCTTATGACGTTTGTTCTAATAACTTCAGTGGAGGAATTAAATTACAATATCTATATATATTTTTAAATGCCAGTTTATTTATTTTTCAATATTTATATTTTATTTACTTTTATAGTAATTCATAACTAATGATACCATTTTATTTTTGCAAGCTGCAGAAGTTATGGAGAATTTAAGAAACATCCTCAGACAGATCAGCAGAACAGTGGGAAAAGTAGAAATCTGGGTATCTCCATATACCCAACCCATGGCATTTTAAAAATAAGCTGAATTCAAAGACAGTCACAAGTATTTCTGAAACAGTTTTGTGCTTTTTGGGTAAATGTCAGGTTTATCTCATGTGATTTTCTTGTGTGTTGGGAACAAGAGCATCTTATTTTGCGTTAGATATTGTTTTATACGCTTAGAAAAGTCTTTCTTCCTTGGGTTCCTCGAGATAGTCACCAGGCAAGAAGGAAAAAGAGAAATCGGAATTTTGCCACAGGGTTTCAGACTCACCGAGATCGGAAAAGTCACAGGCGCAGCCGTAAAGAAGAACGGCCTGGATCCGCCCCCTCTGGCCGTGTTCTCTTTTTTTCTAATTATTATTAATCGCAAGACCCAGACCTTTGAAGCAGTCTCCGCTTTCTCCCCGGAGGGCCCCTGCGTAGTCCCTCTGTTACTGAGGCTGTCCCCGGGGGACTGAGCCTTTTCAGTAAAAATATTTGAGTCATGTGGCATTGGGATCGAGTGGGCCCGTTGGCTCGACCAACCCACAAAACAACACCTCTGTTGTTTGGGGTCCTTTTTTATTTTTTATTTTTTTTTTACGAAGCAGAAGGGCTAGGTGGACGTGGTCTTACTTGCTCTTATTTTTAAAGTGGCTTGGTCAGGACGATATACAGACCTTAGAGAGGCAGGAATCACTGGATGCGTCTAAGAGTGCTAGCAGAACTTAGGTGAGCGTTTGCTAATGTGACCTCCAGTGGAATCGTTTAATGTCTGAACGAAAGAGCCCAAACTCTTTCAGTTATTCCCCTCCCCCCATCGAAGTAGCTTTCTGCCTCCAGTGGTCAGCTGTCCAGCAGAGCGCTCTCGGGTCAAAGAAGAGGGCTCC
>NW_011888830.1:6028577-6030032 GCF_000151845.1 Pteropus vampyrus
AGCGCATCGTCTACACGCACGTCCTCCCTCCACAGAGGACAGAGAGGACTCAGAGTGCAGCCCCTTGTCACTTATTAAGGCGACATGACTTATCTCTGATAGGTTTTAAAAATTCACTCTTTTGTCTAAGCGACAAAGCGACCTTGCCTTTTCTCCACCTTACCTACCTTGACATGCTCTTCAGGTTGGAAATAGGCAGAACACCTAAATCCGACGGCCTTCGATTCACGTGACGCGGGAATCCCGGGACGAAGCCATGCGCCTTGTCGATCCACCTGTTTCTGGGGCTCTCTGGGTGATCTGGACCGTTTTCCAGAAGGAGCTGAACCGCCTGTGCTGTGCAGTCTCCTGCCAGTCTCTGGGCTGCCTCGTCACCCTTTGCGTCTTGGATCAAACGTCACGTTTTCGGAGAGACGCTGACTCCTCACGGAGCGTGGCTCACCCCCTCCCCACCCCCGGCCTGCAACACAGCATCGTGTTCCGGTGTCTTCCCGGCATTCCGTCCCGATTCGCGATTATCTTTGTATGTTGACTGCAGGTCTCAGGCTGCCCAGACAGAATGTATGTTCCACAAAGGCGGAGCTGCCATCTGTCTGCATCCCACGCCGTGGGACAGTGCCTCGACCTCAAACGCGGCTGGTCGGGGGGAGCAGAATGAGAAGCCCCTACTGAAGAGAATCTAATCCCCCCCAACATGCAAATGCATCGACCCTTCGACCCAGCAGTGTCCCCTCCTGGGCATGTATCGTACAGATTCAGTTGCATGTGAACAATGACATGTGCACAAAAGCATTCACTGTGACACTATATTACAATAACGAAAGAATAGAAACAACCCCATGCCCGGCAGTAGAAAATGACTCAAATAAACTCTGCTCCATATGCTTATGGAATGCTAAACAGCTGTAAACGTACCAAGGAAGATATCTGTGTGCGGATATGGCGAGGCCCAGGCACGTGGCAGTGGACACAGCGTGCCTGCCACCACACAAACGAAAACTTACATGTTTGCATTTGCTTATAAATATAAGTAACAATGGCTACCAGTGGAGGGAGTCTTCTCGGTGTCTGCCTTTTGATCTGATTTGAACTGTGAGAAATGTATTATGTATTTTAAAAAAAAAAAAATAGTGCTCAGCTAACGACGTGGAAAGAAAGACTGGGTCCATGAGTGAAGGTGTGAACTTGACCAGAGAGACAACTGACAGATAGGCCTCCGAGGTGGCCCACGGCCAGAAGGACGGGAACCTCACTCAGCCTTGGGGAAGGAGGGTCACTTGCTACTCAGAGTTCTGAAGAGTGTCCCTAATGGAGGACCTTACGGTGATTGAAGTGGGTCCAGGTCCACACCTCTGGGTGGGAGGGGTGGGGAAGGACGGGGCTCCAGGTCAAGGTGAGGGGCTGCTGGGCAGTCTTCACCCATGACTCATCCGTTCCCTTGGGAAGTACTTGCTG
>NW_011888830.1:6031596-6039298 GCF_000151845.1 Pteropus vampyrus
GCCGCATGTGCGTGTTTAGAACTTTGAACTTGACCTGCTCCAGGCAGTGGGAAGATGGAAGTGGCAAGCAACCGACCTTCCTCTGCCCTGTCGCTTGCACGATGGAGCGGTCACTCACCGAGGAGATGCCTCTGCCAGGGCCAGAGACCGTTCCTATCCCGTTGGTCACTGAGCGAACCGCCCAGAACGCAGGTAGAGGCCATAAATAAATACAGCCCCACGACTCCTCAGATGATTTGGGGGTGCCACACTAGAAGGTAGGTGGCGGTTACACAGAGTACGGGGGAGAGGGAAAACGTAAAGAAACTGATTTTTGATAGCGTTTTGACATTATACTGATCTATACCCTAACTCGTTTCAAAAGCAGACGGAAGGCAAATATCTTACTTTTTCTTCCAGGCTAATGGGGCTTCGTAACCTAGATAGCGATGAACTCATTTAACTTTCGAGACGAAACTCTGAAATGTGTTGTTTGGGATAAAGAAACAGGCTCAGAGAGGTTAGAGGGTTGCCCAAAGCCACACAGGTGGAAAAGAGCCCAGCGGGACCGACCCGGCACTCACTGTCACTTCTCACCGCTTCTCCATGAGGGACGTTAGAATTCCCGAGAGCCGAGGATGAGAAAGCTGAGGACGCTGCCTAAGGGTCTCCCCGTGTGGGGGGTGGCACGCTGATTCACGCTGGATGTCCCGGCAGCCTGGACCTCAGCCCGGGCAGGGTACAATGTAGGATTGCAGTGGTCCCTGAAGTTCATTGAGGATCACTGCTAATTGGCCTGACAGCAGGTCACTTCACACTGTTTTGCCAATGGCAAGAGACAGGTCAGTGTCTGGCTGGCAATAGGTAATTGAGTGTGATCAGGCGGTGGGGAGGCAGTAAGCCGAGGATGTGCTGCCTTGTTAAGCCACGCCTCATTAGATTTAAGAGCGATGGAGACAGAGTCATTATCAGGGACAGTAAAACTGCTGTATGAAAAGATTAAAAAAAGCCAGTATCAAAGAGAAATCATCAACCGCTTAATGGGGCGCCCGCAGAGCTGCTCGGCCCAGGAACCAGGCTGGGGGGGCTGCCGAGGGAGGCCTTCGGCCGTGTGGGACCCAGGTGACATGGGACATTTGGGACTGTGTTCTTTTTTTGTTGTTGCTTCCATTTTTTTTGTGTGTGTGTGTGGTTGCTGTGGTAAAATGCAAAACGGCCACCTTGACCGTTGCTAAGCGTTGGGTTCAGTGGCATTAAGCACATTCGTATTGTCGTGCGACCCTCACCAGAACTTTTTTGTTTTGCAAAACTGAAACTCGGTCCCCGTTAAGCGATAATCCGTCCCCCGACCCCCCACGCCCCACAGCCCTGGCACCTCCATTCTGCCTTCTGTGTCTGTGACTTTGACCACACCAGACACTGCATAGGACGGGGGTCGCATGGTGTTTGTCTTTCTGTGACCGGCCCATTTCCCATAGCACGACATCCTCAAGGCTATCATGCAGTACATGTCAGAATTTCTTTCTTTCTTTATGAGGCCGAATGATCTCCCACTGTGTGCGTGGACCCCATTTTGCTCACCTACTCGTCTGTTGGTGGGTGCTTGGGCGGCTTCCACCTTTTGCCCGCTGGGAACGATGCTGCTATGAACACGGTGCACAAACATCTCTTCAAGGACCTGCTTCCACTTCCTTCGAGTGTGTATCCAGGAGTAGAAGGGCAGGATCACGTCGTAGTTCTACGTTTAATTTCGTGAAGGACCACCATACTGTGTTCGAAACAGCGGCCACACCATTTCACATTCCCACCAAGAGTGCACGAGGGTCCGATGTCTGCACATCCTCGCCAGCTCTTGTTGGTTGTTCTCTGTGTCCTGTGAGTGGCCATCCTAATGGGTGTGAGCTGGTTGGACCATACATACCCTTTAGATGGACTTCAAGTGTATACTGGGATGTAAGTTAAGGAATCCACTTGGAAAAAAATCAAGGTCATCCTTCATCAACTACGTGGATGGAAACTTCAATGCTGTTGAATCTGTGTATTTATCAGTCACCTCCTGAATGACGGGGGTGAGTGGAGGGATTCAGCTGCGTCGAGGTGCTCTCGGTTCCAGGAGAGAAACTGGTTAGGAAGGTCACCGCACCTCTGAGGAGCTGTATTTTTTGCATGGGCGGCTCCCATACCCATCGAAGCATTTCATAGGGCAGAAGTGCCGCCAAGTCAGGCTGGCCCCAGGAAGCCCTGGTCACAGCAGGTGTCTAATGAAACAAGGCTATTCCCATCTCCCTCCCTCTCTCTCTCTCTCCCTCTCTCTCTCTCTCTCTCTCTCTCTCTCCCCCCGCCGCCTTTTCCCTTTCTCACCCCCTAACCCTCTCCTCTCTTTCGTTCCTCTTACCTACGTCGTACCTGTCCAAACCTTCGGTGGGTCGTTGGTGCCACAGGTACTGCTCGCCCTCGGAGGTACCTAAAGTTAGGAGGATCCTCGCTCTTGCTGGAGTCCATCCTCTTCACCCCGTCTTCTCCAGCAGCCACGGTACCGGTAAGGACGAGACTCAGCCCATGCTGCCGTCACCCCAGGCTTCTGCTCTCCCCCCATGCTTTCTCTTCCTCTGCCAGGTGATTCCACTCCTTCCTGTAAGTTCTCTCGCCGTTCCCAGGAGAGGCTTTGCTGTGCTCATCGCCCCGGTTTCGAGCCTTGTCTCCACCTCTTGGGCCACGTCCAGGTGTAAACGTGGAGTTCTGTCCTCAGCTGTTTCTGAGCCTCCGATAAGGCCCTTCTTGTGGAATTAGGGGAGGCGGTGCCTTAGGACGAAGCCACTCCCCACAGCTACCCGGTGAGACTCAGCGCTCCACGGAACCGGGCACCCCAGCGTGGACTTCCACAGTGTCACAGCAGGTGTCACTCAGGAGGTGACCGGTAAATACGTGGATTAGATGAAATTAAAGCTTCCGCCAGTATAGTTTCCCCACATGCCCTTGACCTTTTTCCTGTGGACTCCGTACCTTAGACCCCAGTATGCCCTTGGCGTCCACTTAAAAGAGCACGATCTGAAAGAAAATGAGCAACGTGGCTATAGTGACATGATTAATTTTGTGGGTATTGGGGGGGGGGAAAGAAGAGAAAACTTCCTGGCTTCGATTATAAATTGTATTACTTTACGCAGGTCAGATCATTTCATGAAATCTCTTCGTTTTTACTCAGTTTCTGCCAGCATTCTTCCTAGAGGCGTTTTGTACACTTAACCTCTGTCAAAATTCAAAACTAGGGGACAGGAGGAAAGGGAAAGGAAATCGGGGTGTCGACACGGCACTAAAGCGATCTGATTTCATAAATCAACTATCGAGCAAAGAAGAGTGTTCGTGGCATCTTTGTTTGCTTGGTAAAGAGCAAAAGAAGACACGTATATAACCGTCTTCCCCAAAGACATGCAGTTTTAAAAGGATTTCAGGCCCTAGGATATTCATTCTCGTATGTGACCATTTTGCTAAGGATTTCCTCGAGACCGATACACGTAGCGTGCTGGCTTTGTACCAGGTGGGTCACAAAGAGATAGTGCAGAGTACCTGGTAGATCTCCTAAGTGGACACTATAGAAATCTGGGTGTTTCTTAAACCTAGGCAGTCACTAGTTCAAATGAAGACCTCAGTTCAACTCGGGTAATCTAGCTGCCAGCAGCCAAGGAAGTGGGAAAAAAACCAACTTCTATATCGTCAACCAGTCAAGTTCTATAAATTAATACCTATAAATTAAATTAAACCCAACTTCTATATCGTCGACCAGTCAAGTCCTATAAATTAATACCTAGAGCAATGGTTCTTATCCTTTTGGGAGTCATGATCTCCTTTAAAAATAGGATGAAAACTTTGAAATTTCTTCCCAGATTAAAAAAGAAAAGTCGCAGGACTAGACATACACATGAAGTCCTTTTAACTCTGTCCAGAACATTCGAAACCATTTTATGCCCTCCAGGAAGCAATGCGTGGTAAGCTCCCTAAAAGGGATCTGTAAACCCCAGGTTAAGAAATGCTATTCTAGAAATATCCAGAAGGAAGGTGGTAAAAGAATCCTGATTTTATTCTGTTGTTCAGATTTTACCAGGAGTCGAGTATGAATAAGGAGAGGTCAGATTTTATTTTAAGCAAAACGAATTTAATTTAATGTATTCGTTCTAGGGCTTGCATGCTGAGTGTTCATCTTTGGGTGGATAAAATAATTTGATTTTTGAAGCAGAACAAATGAGCTGAATATCTCATAAACACTGAGAAGAAAAGAAAGCTGCTCCAAATTTAACATTTTACGCTTAATGTTTTGGAAATTGCAGCTTGAAAGGCTGGATGCACCGCTGCTAAAGATGGAGCTTTAGAAAACGACACTCTTCGTCCCTTAGTTCACTTCTGTGAGACACGTAAGGGAGGAAACGTTTCTCGAACGGGAAAGTCAAGGAAGATGACGACCTGGCAGGCAAGGCTTTCAAGACCTCTATTTTATTGGTGATTCCCACACAGGCTTCCTCGTATATCTGCTTATATTTTCCCTATTGTAAACTAAAACATCAAGTAAAAAGTATTTTTTTCCATTGTGCGTATAAGTTGAAAATTGTAAGTTTGTTTGTCCTGTGGGAAATAAAACCAGAAATCAGGAAGGGTGAGCACCTCCAAGACTTGCCCATCTAATCCAACCTCTCCCTTTTTGCTGGTGAGCAAATAGGTAAAATGACCTGTTCAAGGTCACACAGCTACTTACAGTCAGCGATGGGATTCGAACCCAGGGCAGCCCCCACTCTCTATATTGTTTTCACAGCCACAGTGGACCGCAGCAGCGGTGCATTCTACATACTACGTTTATGACTTTCCAAAAGTCTCTTTCTCTGCGCCTCGGTCTACCCATATACAAAACGAGAGCCCAGACTAAGACCCGTGGTCACAGCGTGAGGTTAATCCATTCAAAAATGCTGCGGATGCTGCCTTTTTTAAATCGTCACTGAGAAGTCATTCAATGACCTTTCTTGGGTACCAGTGTCATGGTCGGTGTGAAAGCCCGATCAGGAAGAAGAAATGCCCCGTAAACGCTGACCCTCAAACTAGATTAGCTTGTCCGCCCCGGGGCCGGAGCTCTGAGGGCAAGTCTCCCACGTGGGATCTCCTTTGCTCACTCCTGCCGGCAGCTCCCGAAGTTTTCCTCGAGGGTCTTACTCCTTTGAAATGGGCACTCGAGCAAAGCCGGAGGGAGGGAAAACCGGAAGGAGCAGAAGGCATAGGCAGGGAGCGGGGAGCACGCGTGGCACCCCACCCTAATGACCGCGTCGCAGCCCGAGCGAACCAGGATGAGAACAGAGCAGCTTCTCGTTTTCTCTCCCGTTCGCTAAGGCAGCAGAGCTTACTGCGCCTGAGCTTTGAAACTTGTCCCTGAGCTGCCAGCGATGTGCCCCCGGGCTTCAGTTGAGCAACGAAACCACAAAGCTCTTTGACAACATGAGTCCCCGATCGCTAGGCCGCTGGGGCCACTGGGTGAAAGGTTCAGCCACTGCCACTTACAGTCGGGGCAGAGAGGGTGACGAGAGAAAGTAGGTGGAGCTGGCATTTGTTTGCGATCCCTTTAAGAAATGACCAGCACCGCTCAGAAGCCATTGTCCCTTGTCCTGGCTGGCTTTTGCTTTAGAATTGTGGAGAAATGGGTTTGGTGATGAGATAGCGTCTCCGCCACGCGGGTGACACCAGTGTTGACTCAGACCAGAGGAGCGAGTAGCATCAGATGACCTACGAAAAGAGAGCAGGGCACGTCACTGCGCTTCCACGTTGTTGCCCTGGAAACAGCTGACACCGTGGGAGCTGCGCCCTGCAAGGTGGGGACACGCTGTTGAATCGCGTGCGTGTGTCTCCCGTGGGAACGTGACACAGGCGCGGTCCCCCTTTCCGTCCCCGGTCTCCAGTGCCCGGTCATCAACAGTGGGCCGACCACGCCTGGCTGGCCTCGCACGGATGGCAAACCTGCATTATTATTATTAGTTTTAAAATTTTTGTGCTTTCTGAATTGATAAAAATACATTTAAAATGACAATATACTTTCCTTGGTCCACAGAGTCAAATGCCAATCTCAGCACACACGATCCCCAACCTGGAAACACCCCGATGTCCTTCAGTAGTAAAATCCATAACCGAATGGTGGTCTATTCATGCCGTGGAAGTTATAGATCCAGGGAAATGAACAAACTACAGTGACACAGAGGAACTGGCCGAATCTTAAAAACATACGTGTTGAACAAAGTAAATCGGGCAAAAGACAAAAGAAGGGTGTATGTCATACGATTCTGTTTCTACAAAGTCGAAAACTTGCAAAACTAGACTGCATTTCGTGGAGACGCTTAAGAGCTAAAACTCTACGAAGGGTAAGGAGAGCAGGTGCATGTTAAGTGCCGCAAACCGTGAGGAAAATCAGGACCCCAGCTCCCTCTAGAGGAGACACCGAGCATCGCGGCATCGTGCTGGGCGGTGGGGCTTCTGGAGCGTGGGCAATTTCTAGGGTTTGACTTAGATGCGGCTAAATGGGGGGTTGCCAAAAATATTTCATTAGACGGTGCATTCGTGTTTTATGCCCTTTATGCGTGTGTGTTATATTTCAGAACGAAAAGGATAGCGTGACCGACAGCGTCTCCCAATCCATGAACCCAGCTGGAAAATTCCCATCGCCTAGGGGTGTCGTAGTATCTGACCGTCTTAGCGCAAGGAATTGCTCCCTTGTTTGTGGAGAGGCTGGTGTAAACGAACCTCCCACACTTGCCAGTCGTATAAAAGTGTAGCACGATCATGTACGGCACTTAATACTTGATAGTGATGATAAATGACTACGTTGCTGGTTTCCGTATTTACTATACTATCCTTTTTACTGTTATTTTAGAGGATACCCTTTCTACTGATTATAAAAAGCTTGCCGTGACAGCGGACGCCGTGTCGTGCTGGCGGCAGACTCGAACCTTTCATGTTTGCTGCGTCTGTTGATTGCACCGTTGTCGCTTGTGCTTGGCTTAATCTCACGCTGTTTTGTGCAGTCACAGGCTGTACACGCCTGTGGCCTGGGAGCAGTAGGCTGGGCCATACAGCCTAGCGGTGCAGTGGGTCACACCGTCCAGGCTTGCACGAGGGCACTCGATGGCGTCCGCACACGACGACGTCGCCCAAGGAGGCGTTTCTCAGAACGAATCCCTGTCACTAAGTGGTGCGTGGCTATGTTAGGGTTCCCCCGTCTGCACCTACTTATGGAGGGAACACTGGCTCCCCAGTCTGGCCCTCGGCATCCTGTCGCTACCCGGGGTGTCCAGCAGGTGGTCCCACTGCCTTTCCAGCCTGCCTTCCGCTGGGGACGGAAGACAGCATACCTTGCCCAACACAGACTCCCCGAGTCCACGTGAGATGCAAGACCCCACGAGGCCGCGCTCGAGCCTTAAAACAAAAAGACGGAGGACGTGACTGGGGCCATCAGAGAGTTTGCAGCCCAGTGAGCCATCGGCAATGCGGCTGGATAATGAACGCCCGTCTCCTCGCTGGAGCTGGGAGTCCCCTGCGAGGCGCGGGGACGAGCAGTGTCCTGCCCTCCAAGAGTGTTCGGTCGAGTGGCCCGAGGACAGATCACAAAGAAGGTCAAAGGAAATGTCGATTCAAGCCAAACGGAAGCCTACGTCTTGGTCTAACGCGAGCAGAGTTGGTGTCTCCTGGTGGAGACGTTTTA
>NW_011888830.1:6040198-6044063 GCF_000151845.1 Pteropus vampyrus
GAGGGAACACTGGCTCCCCAGTCTGGCCCTCGGCATCCTGTCGCTACCCGGGGTGTCCAGCAGGTGGTCCCACTGCCTTTCCAGCCTGCCTTCCACTGGGGACGGAAGACAGCGTACCTTGCCCAACACAGACTCCCCGAATCCACGTGAGATGCAAGACCCCAGGACGCCGCGCTCGAGCCTTAAAACGAAAAGACGGAGGATGTGACTGGTGCCATCAGAGAGTTTGCAGCCCAGTGAGCCACCGGCAATGCGGCTGGATAATGAACGCTGGAGCTGGGAGTCCCCTGCCAGGCGCGGGGACAAGCAGTGTCCTGCCCTCCAAGAGTGTTCGGTTGAGTGGCCCGAGGACAGATCACGAAGAAGGTCAAAGGAAATGTCGATTCAAGCCAAACGGAAGCCTACGTCTTGGTCTAACGCGAGCAGAGTTGGTGTCTCCTGGTGGAGACGTTTTAGTTCATTGAATACACGGTTCAGAACAGTAGTGCTATTCTTCTTAGTCGAGCTGCGCAGTGGGCACTGGTGTGGATGGCCCAGAGCCGACGGCAGCAGGAAGGTTCCGTGGGGTCCGATCGCCTCTGTGCCCCCCACAGGCCTGCAGCCAGCTCCTCCCCGGCTTTGATTCTAGTGCCCATCATGGGTTGGTAGCTGGAGGGGGAAATCCAGGGAGGTGTTTCGATATTCGATATTCTTCAGGATGAATAAAATAATAACTGCATACGAGAGAGAGAGGCACACGCCTCCGTGAATTTTTCTTTTTTCCCCTCCTTTTCCAACTTTTCTTTATTGCCACAACTCTCCAATATCTTTTCCAGGCATTTAATATAGTCTTTTGAGAAACAAGCAGGTCAAAGACTTGAGGAAACATACTTAGCACATTTCCCTCCCAGACACACACCTCCAGCCCAGCCACCTGCTGCCCTGTCAGCCCGAGTATTTATAGCGTTGCTTCTCCTCGTCACCAGGCCCTGCTTGGAGGGCCATCGAATCCAGCGTGGTCGTCCCCTATTTCTGAAGTAATGACAGCATAGAGTTAACTTCTAATCGTTGTACCATTTTCTTCCATTTGAGATGTTACGACAAACTTACTCTTCATCTTGAAAAGATTTAGGTCATATATCTGATCAATAACTTGCCACTGTCGTTAGCCTCCGGAGAACAAAAATCACTTCCTGATTTGTCTCCTGTCATTCTGAGACGCTCTTGGGTGGGCTTAATAATCATAATTCAGTAGAACATCGCAAACCAGCTGGTGGACCTGAGACCCCTGACGAGGCGCTGGCTTCCGGATTAAGCCTTTTCCTTTCCTGGAGCCCTAAAAGGCCCAACCAAGTCCCAGCCAGTCCTGTCATCAGATCTGTGTCATTTGATCAAAGAGAAACTCGCCAAGTACAAATGTGCTTACTGCCGCCACCGCCGCCTTTCCCCTAATCCTAATACGAACTGGCCAATGGCTCATTTGTCCGGGTGGAACTCATAACAAACTCAGAGCCCCCTTTCCTGGTGTTTGGGGATTTAAAGGGACAGGCCTCCTGAAGAGGACACTCTGGAACTCTCTCCTTACACATCGAGGGTGCCCACAGCCAGGAGCGCTTGGAAGGTGACCTCGGATGGGTCCAGCAGCACCCCATTATTGCAGCTGCTGGATGGGGACATAAGGGAGGCACTTGGGGGAAGAGATTCGGCTAGAAGAGGAAGGTTGGCTGTTTCCGGAAATGCCACAGGCCCCATCCACCCTACAGGTCCCAGAGCTCAGACTCACCATGTAAAAGGGACAGGGGGGTCCAGCAGGTATGTGGGGGGAGGGTGGACACCCACACCTATGCTTAGAGGGTGCAATGCCGATTTCTGAAAGGGATTTGGGACATCCTTCCCCAGCTCTGTCACCTCTTCAGACAGGAAATAGGCTCTCTGAGGTGCAGGAAGCCGATGATCATAGAGGTGGTTGTGGGAACCCACAGGAGGTTGCAGGGGTGAATCCAAAAATGTTGGGGAGACCTGGGACCCCCGCAAGGAAACTGTCTGCCTCACCAAGTGCAAATTGATTCAGCCTTTCAAAGAACGCAAATGTTTCAGAAGTTTCTCTCAACGCAATCATCCTATTCTCGGAATGTGTACTGAGCAAAAATAGATATGGTTATTTATGACTTTTTTTTTTATTAAAGAAATAATCTGAATCCCAGCTACAGGGAGGCTAGCTCAATAGATTATAGCAAGTCATGCCATGTCGAAGGGTATAAAACCGTTTTCACATAATTTTTAGCGAATAGGGAAAAATACCTAATATGATATCAAATGAATGAAGTAGCTCCTCCTGGCACACAAAGCACATTGCCAATTAAGGACTTAGAGGGGAGGGCTGGAAGGCGTGTGGCACAAATCTGATATTCCGTCACCTGTGGTTTATAGCAATTATAAGGAATTTTTTTTTCCCCATTAGATTCTAAATTTTCTATAATCTTTATAGAAATTGCTACGATTTCTATATATGACATTTATAATTGGAAAACAGGATGCTTAAACCCTCTCCGAGCATACTATCACTATCGGCGTCATCAAAATTTATAATTTATAAAAATGATTTTCTACTACTGAAGAACATTCATTGTCAAATGAACACACAAGGGCTGCGGTGTAGACCAGGCGAGAATCGGGGAACAGAGGTTACGCCCACGCTTAGCTCAGTAACCGGGGGCAGCTCAGGCCACTCCATTCCTCTCATGGGGATTTGAATCATCGCTGTGAACAGCCAAGGTGGCTTCACGCAAACTCCAGAGTAAAAACGCTCACGCATCATTTCCATTACTATATTACTGAAGTGTGGACACCACAAACGTCTTGCTCCTGTGACACCCAAAACCAAAATAAATCTACACATTAAATGCAAAGAAAACCATAAGACCAACCAGAAAACCCAGTTAAAATTCCAGCTCTGCCCCTTGAAGTCGGTGACTTGCACGTTATTAATCCTCTCTCGGATTCAGTTTCTTTCTTGGTCACATGATATTAATAACGGGACTGATGTGTGGAGGCTTTTTTTTTTTTTTTTTTTTGGAGAGGGGTTAAATGCAGATTTGGTGAATGTTTGGTGTAGCAACTGTTCTTTGTTCAATAGCTCCTCCGTAAAAGCTGGGGGAGAAATCTTTCTCAGTGTTTGCCTCTCCCCTCTGAACTTTGAGTCAGTCGTGGCACCGAGATGCTTGGTGGGATAAAGCTCTCTCATCATTCAAACTAGGGTGCCGATTTAAACCAAAATGTAAGTCTGTGCCCTGAGGAAATCTCAAGCTGTCTCCCTCCTTGGTCCCAGTGCTCATATGTCTGTCCTGCTTTGGCCCGGTTCGGAATCTATCCTTCTAGCTTCTTTCGTGCCCAAGTCCCATACAGATCGTACACCGTCGATAACATGCAGGTAACGTTTGAAAAGGACATTGGAGGAATGGGAACGTGAAGAGAGCGACTTTGCACAAAACGCGTTGGGAGCTTCCTGATGGAGCTGAGAACAGAAATCTGTCAAAGCCGGGAACTCTGCACAATCCCGCTGCCTGCGGAGGCCCCGAGTCCAGACAAACGGCCTGTTTTTACCTTTATGCCCCAAGCACAGGCCTCCAGCCTAGATCGTTAGAGGCCTGCTCAGGCCCACGAAGTAGTCGAGCATATGTTTTGTATGAAGTCCTTTGTTCAGTTTTATGGATGATGAAGCCAAATGGAACTCACGGGTCAGACGGTTTTCCCAGCATTTTTAATACATATATTTTTTATTTTTCGGTTACAGCTGGCATACAATATTATATTAGTTTCAGGTGTACGACAGAATGATTAGACATTTATGTAACTTACGAAGTGGTCACACCAATAAATCTAGTTC
>NW_011888830.1:6044223-6046769 GCF_000151845.1 Pteropus vampyrus
ACTATCACTATCGGCGTCATCAAAATTTATAATTTATAAAAATGATTTTCTACTACTGAAGAACATTCATTGTCAAATGAACACACAAGGGCTGCAGTGTAGACCAGGCGAGAATTGGGAAACAGAGGTTATGCCCATGCTTAGCTCAGTAACCGGGGGCAGCTCAGGCCACTCCATTCCTCTCATGGGGATTTGAATCATCGCTGTGAACAGCCAGGGTGGCTTCACGCAAACTCCAGAGTAAAAACGCTCACGCATCATTTCCATTACAATATTACTGAAGCGTGGACACCACAAACGTCTTGCTCCTGTGACACCCAAAACCAAAATAAATCTACACATTAAATGCAAAGAAAACCGTAAGACCGACCAGAAAACCCAGTTAAAATTCCAGCTCTGCCCCTTGAAGTCGGTGACTTGCACGTTATTAATCCTCTCTCAGATTCAGTTTCTTTCTTGGTCACATGATATTAATAACGGGACTGATGTGTGGAGGCTTTTTTTTTTTTTTTTTTTTTTTTGGAGAGGGGTTAAATGCAGATTTGGTGAATGTTTGGTGTAGCAACTGTTCTTTGTTCAATAGCTCCTCCGTAAAAGCTGGGGGAGAAATCTTTCTCAGTGTTTGCCTCTCCCCTCTGAACTTTGAGTTCTCTCATCATTCAAACTAGGGTGCTGATTTAAACCAAAATGTAAGTCTGTGCCCTGAGGAAATCTCAAGCTGTCTCCCTCCTTGGTCCCAGTGCTCAGATGTCTGTCCTGCTTTGGCCCGGTTCGGAATCTATCCTTCTAGCTTCTTTCGTGCCCAAGTCCCATAGAGATCGTACACCGTCGATAACATGCAGGTAACGTTTGAAAAGGACATTGGAGGAATGGGAACGCGAAGAGAGCGACTTTGCACAAAACGCGTTGGGAGCTTCCTGATGGAGCTGAGAACAGAAATCTGTCAAAGCCGTGAACTCTGCACAATCTCGCTGCCTGCGGAGGCCCCGAGTCCAGACAAACGGCCCGTTTTTACCTTTATGCCCCAAGCACAGGCCTCCAGCCTAGATCGTTAGAGGCCTGCTCAGGGCCACGAAGTAGTCGAGCATATGTTTTGTATGAAGTCCTTTGTTCAGTTTTATGGACGATGAAGCCAAATGGAACTCACGGGTCAGACGGTTTTCCCAGCATTTTTAATACATATATTTTTTATTTTTCGGTTACAGCTGGCATACAATATTATATTAGTTTCAGGTGTACGACAGAATGATTAGACATTTATGTAACTTACGAAGTGGTCACACCAATAAATCTAGTTCCCATCTGACGTTGTACGTAGTTATTATAATATTATTGACTATATTCCCTGTGCTGTACTTTACATCCCCCTGACTGCTTTGTAATTACCAATTTGTACTTTTTAATCCCTTCCCCTTTTTCATCCAGCCCTCTAACCCCCCTCCCATCTGGCAACCATCAAAATGTTCTCTGTATCTATGATTTGTTTCTGTTTTGTTTCTTTGTTCATTTTGTTCTTTAGGTTCTGCATGTAAGTGAAATCATATGGTATTTGTCTTTCTCTGTCTGACTGACTCTACTCAGCACAGTACCCTCTAGGTCCACCCATGTTGTTGCAGATGGCGAGATTTCACTATTTTTTGTGGCTGAGGAATAGTCCATTGTCTATATGTACCACCTCTTCTTTACCCATTCACCCATTGATGGACACCCAGGTTGCCTCCATATCTTGGCTATTGTAAATAACGCTGCAATGAACCTATGGATTCGCATGTCCCTTCAAAGTAGCATTTAGGGTTTCTTTGGATAAATACCCAGAAGTGGGATTACTGGGTCCTTCTTTGTCTCCCGTTGTAGCTTTTGTTTTAAAGTCCATTTTGTCTGGTCTAAGTATCGCTACCCCAGCTTTTTTGTTTGTATGTTTCCATTTTCATCCTTTTTTTTTTTCATCCCTCTACTTTCAATCTGAGTGTGTCTTTCAATCTGAAGTGAGCCTCTTGTAGGCAGCATATGTAAGGGGCTTGTTTTCTTATCCATTCAGCCACTCTATCTTTTGATGAGAGCACCTAATCCATTTACATTCAAAGTAATTGTTGATAGATATTGTTGATAGTTATTGCCATGTTATTATTCATGTTTTTTATCTTCTTTTCTTTTTTCTTCTTTTTAAAGAAGAATGTCCCTCCAACATTTCCTGGAATACTGCCTTGGTGGTGATAAACTCCTTTAGTTTTTTCTTGTTTGGGAAGCTCTTTATCTGTCCTTCAATTCTAAATGATAGCTTTGCTGAGTAAGATGGTTGTAGGTCCTTGCTTTTCATTATTTTGAATATTTCATGCCAATCCCTTCTGGACTACAAAGTTCTCGTTGAGAAATCAGCTGCCAGTCGTATGGTAGCTCCCTTATAGGTAGCTCGTTGCTTTTTCCTCTTGCTGGTTTCAAGATTCTTTTTCTTGTCGCTATTCCGATGGGATGCTTTTTGCTACCTTATCTTCTCAATCGCCGATTCTACCCTCTCCTTTGTCTAATCTGCTACTGATTCCTCCTAA
>NW_011888830.1:6046819-6051411 GCF_000151845.1 Pteropus vampyrus
TAAATAACGCTGCAATGAACCTATGGATTCGCATGTCCCTTCAAAGTAGCATTTAGGGTTTCTTTGGATAAATACCCAGAAGTGGGATTACTGGGTCCTTCTTTGTCTCCCGTTGTAGCTTTTGTTTTAAAGTCCATTTTGTCTGGTCTAAGTATCGCTACCCCAGCTTTTTTGTTTGTATGTTTCCATTTTCATCCTTTTTTTTTTTCATCCCTCTACTTTCAATCTGAGTGTGTCTTTCAATCTGAAGTGAGCCTCTTGTAGGCAGCATATGTAAGGGGCTTGTTTTCTTATCCATTCAGCCACTCTATCTTTTGATGAGAGCACCTAATCCATTTACATTCAAAGTAATTGTTGATAGATATTGTTGATAGTTATTGCCATGTTATTATTCATGTTTTTTATCTTCTTTTCTTTTTTCTTCTTTTTAAAGAAGAATGTCCCTCCAACATTTCCTGGAATACTGCCTTGGTGGTGATAAACTCCTTTAGTTTTTTCTTGTTTGGGAAGCTCTTTATCTGTCCTTCAATTCTAAATGACAGCTTTGCTGAGTAAGATGGTTGTAGGTCCTTGCTTCTCATTATTTTGAATATTTCATGCCAATCCCTTCTGGACTACAAAGTTCTCGTTGAGAAATCAGCTGCCAGTCGTATGGTAGCTCCCTTATAGGTAGCTCGTTGCTTTTTCCTCTTGCTGGTTTCAAGATTCTTTTTCTTGTCGCTATTCCGATGGGATGCTTTTTGCTACCTTATCTTCTCAATCGCCGATTCTACCCTCTCCTTTGTCTAATCTGCTACTGATTCCTCCTAAGGTATTCTTCATTTCAGTTATTGTACTCTTCATTTCTGATTTGTTCTTTTTTATGTTTTCTATTTCTATCTCTGTTTTCTATTTCTCTTTCTGTATTTTCTATTTCCTTGTTCAAATTCTCACTGAGTTCATCTACTCTTCCTCTGTGTTCATTGAGCATATGTTCACTCTGAGTCTGGTAGGTTGCTCGTCTTCATTTTGTTGAGTTCTTTTCCTGGAGCTTTGTTCCATTCTTTCATGTGGGACATATTTCTTCATCTCCCCATGTTGGCTGCCCCGCTGTGTCTGTGTCTCCTGGTCTTAGTAGAGTGGCCTTATGTAGTAGATGTATTGTGGGTCCTAGTGGCATAGTCTCCCTGGTCACCTGAGCTGGGTGCTCCACATGATTCCCTCGTGCGGGCTGTGTGTGCTCTCCTGTTGTAGTTGAGTCTTGGTTGCTGTTTGCACATCAGTGGGAGGGACTGGCCCTCGGGCTGATTGGTTGCGAGCACTGGCCGTGACCACAGTGGAGGAGCCGTTATGCAGGGGCTGGCCCTGCAGATCAGGACTCGCTTTAGCTGGGCTCTGGTGCCTGCTCTGTCTGCCCTTTGGGTGTGTTGTCCTTGAATGTGGCCCGGGGTGGTGCCCCAGCTCAGACAGAATCCAGACACTGGTCATACAGACCAGGCCTCCTGGGAGGGGCCCTGCCACAGGCCAAGTTCAGGGGCAACCTGGACCCTGCCCAGGGCCACCTAGCATGAACCACTAAGCAATCCGCGGGTTGCTGTCACCCACGCTGGGCTTAGAGGTGCCTCGAGAGGCCAAGCCATGGACCCAGGCTGGCTGCCGCTAGTGCCGAGCTTCGGGCGGTTCAGCAAGCGGCACGGGGCACGCCAAGGCCAGATGCTGCTTGCTTAGATTTTGTGAACCTTTGAGAGATTTTAGGAAAGTCTGCAGCATGAGCCAAGACAAGCCATTTGTATGGAAACTCCATTAAAAGCAGTTTGGGTGGGCCCACATACTGGGTGGGACGGGGGTCTCAGAAAGTCACCAGGGCAGGGTGAACATTGTCAGCCAGGTCGATGGAGCCCCAACCTGGTTCCCACGGGCCCCTGCGCATGCGCGCTGGGTCGGGGAGGGCTCAACAAAGGAGCAAAATGGCGCCTGCCCAGGCAGAGCCGCCCCTCCAGCCTCACCCGGAAGCCGGTCGACTCGGTTCCTTCCCGTGTGTCCCTGGCGCCCTCGAGCAGCTGTCCCAGCGCTGGAGCTCAGCGAGAGCGAGGCTGCCAGTGGTGAGTCAGTATGTGGGTCCTTCCAGAGGGTGCCTGTCTCACTCAGACGCAATCTCCGCTGATTGTCACACACAGATTTTGTGGGACCTTCTCTCCCTGCCACTGGAACCCTGGGCTGAGGAGTCTGGTGTGGGGCTGGGACCTCTCACTCCTTCGGGGGGACGTTCGCAGTCGAGAGACCTCTCAATTTTTAACCACCACACGCGATGTGGGACCGGCCCGTTCCGCGTCTCCTCTCAGTCTCAAGGTGGCCTCTTCTGTGTGTCCTTAGTTGTAGGCCTTCTGTTCAACTAGCTTTCAGGTGATTTTCAATGATGGTTATTGTGTAGTTTAGTTGTACTTTTGATGTGGTCGGGAGAGGAGGTGAGCACAGCGTTTACCTACTGTCTTCCCAGCATTTTTAAAAGCATCCTAATCCGTGTAAACACAACCAAGAAAGATGGGGCCATTGGAAAGGGGGGAGAAAGGATATGTATTAAGGACATAAGAAGGGGAATAAAATGGAAAAAGCTAAAAATGGAAATAACACCTTGCATTTTAGATGACGGGGTTTTTTTTTAAGTGTTTTTCAAACGAATTCTACATAAACTTGTGAGTTAGGCCAAGCAGGACCTATTATCATCATTATCACCATCCCTGAGGTGTAGAGAGATTAATCATTTGCCCGAGTTAACCACACACAGTTACTCACATGCACACAAAATGCTGCCAGAACTTTGATTTGAACCTATGCTTCTCAGCTTCCCGTCTGCTCCGCTGGGGCGAGGTGCCAACTTGGACAGAAAGAAAAGAGTTTCTGAATATCTTGGGGGGCTGTACACAAACCTATATAGGATTTATAATCTGTGATTGAAAGGGACATAAAGGTCAGTGCTATTTGACGGATTTCTTAGTTGGTTTAGCAAACTCCTGAGGCCTAAAGGAAGTGTATGCACATTTGGTGCAAAAGCTGCCTGTGTTGCATCTCCTTTATATTAATAACTTGCAATGTTACCAAGGATTTGCTCTAACGCCACAAATCAGCAATTTCACTGTGTGTGCGTTCATTGATTTGCCAACAAGTATGTATTTGGTCGGTGCAGTGGGTCTTTGCAATAGGAGATTGACAGGTAGTAAATACCCTCTCCTCATTCCCTCATCCAGATTTGGGAGCTGAATCGTGTATCTATCACGTCCTCTCCTGCTATGCAACCCAAGGGACTAAACCCCCACACCATTGCCTCAAAGTTCTCTTATCGTCCAATATCTGCTCCATCCCAGACGGGTATCATGAGGCTACTATTTTATTGTGCCCCTCCCTTTTCCTCTGTCGGCAGAGGATGGTAAAAGTGCCAGGGAAGAGAAAAGTAGGGAGTTGGGGACTGGCAATACTTTAGGTGTGGACTTCCATAGTTAAATGCCGACCCTTACATTGGAGCATACCAGGGTCACGGGCAATAGGCTGTCTCCCCTCCCTCCACCCCTCCTAAGAGGTCCAGAACTGTGTGTGGCACAGAGTTACAACCTAAGAACCTGAGAGCAATCTTTTTTGTATCCAGGGGTAAAAAGAGTCTCTGGGAAAGAGCTTATCTTTAAGAACAGAGCTGGGACATTCGAAAGCTGGGTTTGGTCCCAAGGTGATGGTTCAGGGCTAGGAGAATAAATGGATTCATTTTGCTGACCACTATCATGCCCTCACTCATTCGAAAACTTTAATAAATACCTTCCATGTATCAAGCATCATGTGCTATGATCTGAATGTTTGTGCTACCCCACCCCCAATTCCTGTGTGGAAATCCTACCCCCCCAAGGTGATGGTGTTAGGAGGTGGGGTCTCTAGGAGGTGATTAGGTTGTGAGGGTGGAGCCCTCACGAGTGGGACTAGTGCCCTTATAAAGGGACCTTCGCGAGCTTCCTCACCCCTTCCTCCCTGTGAGGTCACGGTGAGAAGACACTGTCTACGAACCAGAAAATGAGGCCTCACCAGACACTGCATCTGCCAGGGCCTTGATGGCACACTTCCAGCCTCCAGAACTATGGGAAATAAATGCGAGTTGTTTATAAGGTCGCCAGTTCATGGTATTTTTGCTACGGGTGCCCTAATGGACTAAGACACTACGGGGGATGTGAGGAATGTAAAGAATAACAAGATAGAAACCTCCCCTCAGGGCCTTGAAACCCAGCTCGGGTTCTAGAGAAAGGGTTCCGTGACGAAAAACCAAGTCAATTTTGAGCGTTCTTTCACTAAAGTCTCTCTAAAGTGTCTTATGACGTTGAAAGCATAAGACATCCTTGTTGGAGCAAGTGTGTGACGAGGTATACAGGAAGATGGGAAGGATGCATCCAGATTATTCTGGAGCATGGAGATGCAGTGACTTGAGGAGAGGCGAAGCAGGAAGGACGTCACACTTGTCGGGGACAAAGGTCGCTCCTTCTGGGCAGCTTCAGGGAGCCTGAGAACAGGAAGAGAAAGCGTCATTAGGCAAAGGACAGTGTCATGGTCAAGCATGAGACCTCTCTCTGGGGACTTCT
>NW_011888830.1:6052321-6054379 GCF_000151845.1 Pteropus vampyrus
GTTTATAAGGTCGCCAGTTCATGGTATTTTTGCTACGGGTGCCCAATGGACTAAGACACTATGGGGGATGTGAGGAATGTAAAGAATAACAAGATAGAAACCTCCCCTCAGGGCCTTGAAACCCAGCTCGGGCTCTAGAGAAAGGGTTCCGTGACGAAAAACCAAGTCAATTTTGAGCGTTCTTTCACTAAAGTCTCTCTAAAGTGTCTTATGACGTTGAAAGCACAAGACATCCTTGTTGGAGCAAGTGTGTGACGAGATATACAGGAAGATGGGAAGGATGCGTCCAGATTATTCTGGAGCATGGAGATGCAGTGACTTGAGGAGAGGCGAAGCAGGAAGGACGTTACACTTGTCGGGGACAAAGGTCGCTCCTTCTAGGCAGCTTCAGGGAGCCTGAGAACAGGAAGAGAAAGCGTCATTAGGCAAAGGACAGTGTCATGGTCAAGCATGAGACCTCTCTCTGGGGACTTCTAGAGCTGCAAGGGTGGAGCGTAGAGGCAGGCAGATGGTTCTCGTTTTATCATCCTGTATTTGCATCACCCTGAGCTGCTGGGGTTTGAGGAAACCACTGGTACTTTCAAATCAGGTTAACTTCTCTCTATTTCTTGGAAATCTGGCAGCAGACCAGAAAAAGAATGTGTCCAAAGAAAAGAGTGCTCGAATCAAATACATCATCCTAAGACAAAGTTATCCTCGCTCATTCGGTGATAGGAAAACTGTCGGCATTCACATTCACTTGGGGTCACTTGAGGAGAAAAGAGAGTAGATTGCTTGGTTAGTGAAAATGAAGTTTGGTGACACATAAACGGAAAAACCACAAAATAACAGTTGTCTCAGTAAGGTAGAAATTTGCTTCTTCCCAGAACTTCAGCACGGGGCTGCTCAGGTGGTCTGGAGGGACTCGTGGTCTTATCTCTCCCCTCTGCGTTCTTAGCACATGCACGGCTTTCATTTCTAAGGCCACCTCATGGTTCAAAATGGCTGCTGGAGCTCCAGCTATCACATTCACAAGGAAGGAAGGAGAAAGCAGTACAGCAGAAATGCAAAAAGGACTCCATGCCCTTCAAGAAAACCTCCTAAAAGTTCCACTTGACATTTTCACTTACATCTTAATGATCACAACTTAGTCATATGGTCACCTCAAGCTGCAAAGGAGACCGGGAGATACCCTGTTGAGTGCCCGGCTTAAAACAGAGCTTTAGGGGGAATGGATGGGGATTGGATAGCAACCTGCAGTCTTTTCTCCCTTCTCCCTTCAGAGCTGTGCTGCCCCCGACTTCTTACTCCCATCCCACAGTGCCCCGACGCCCTTTACCCCTGGGAGTTGTGCTCCGCGAAAGTCCCATTCCCATGATAGAGCCCAACAGGCCCTAGTCACTCAGATTGTATTGAGATTTTACAGAAACTACCAGAACACGTACCACGCGCCAAGCGCTACGCCAAGTATCGCCGTGTACTTTGTTCTCGGGGCTGCGGCCTACAATTCGCGAGACGGCACAACTCATCAAACGTGCTATCCGTCTGCGAAGGTGCTGTCTTCGTCACCTTTGTCCTTGGCTCACGGGAGCCACGTAAGAAGGTGGGATGCCGGGAACAGGAGCGCATGTCGTCCGTCCCCTCTCCCTTTCCCCCGCTCCCCGTCCTTCCTCTTCCTCGGATGCGGAGGAGAGCAGGACCACCTGAGGATGCCAGCGCCACAGCGGGCACAGGTGTGCACAGCGCGTTCACGGGTGTACGCGCCAAGGCCTTTCAGCTTTTCCTGGGATCCACTCTGGTTGTCGGAAGCAGAATCCACACCTGCTTGGATTCCCGTCATGACAGCGTTTACCCGCTTTAAACTGTTCAAGCTTCAGGCAAAATATGGAAGCCGACACCTTTTCCATACCCTCCCGAAAGGTCCATCTTTCTGCTAATGAATAAATTCTTTTGGCCGACTTTTCAAACATTTGAATCCTTCACGAGAATAATTAGTAATAATTCGTTGGTGGGTCCTTGTTATTCTAAGAAAGAAAGGAAGGAAGAAAGAAAGAGAGAGAGAGAGAGAGAGAGAGAGAA
>NW_011888830.1:6055016-6062801 GCF_000151845.1 Pteropus vampyrus
GATACCCAGGAGGCATTTATTTTGCAGGGTTTCCATCAGCCAAGGGCACACAGTTGTGAAAACTGTGAGGGCAGACCAAATCGCTGGCGGCCTGCCAGTGGGTCGGTGGTGTTTGCCTTCTTAACTCACAGCCCCGGAAATTCTGACGGTGTCAGCAGCTCATTGGTTTGCTAAGTATTTGTCCCTTTGCCTATTTGAAATGCTTCTTGCTGGCTGGTGAAGCTTTGGGAAGTTGCAATTTCTTGTTTCCCTGCTTACAATAACTAAGGCGTATTGATTGAGTTGAAGTCAACACAACAAACAAAAACACGTAACCCTGGAGTAGAGTGTCTGAAAAGGATGGTTTTGGCTTTCTGGCAGCGTGATACAGGATCGTAAACACTGGCTCTGGAATTAAATTTTAATTATTTACTTGCGAGGTGGCTTTGGGCAAATCGCGTCACCTCTTTGAGCCCCAGTTTCGTCATTTGTGAAATGGCGATGCAAATATCTACCTTGCGGGTTTGTCATGAAGTTTAGAGATAATATATGTCTGAAGTGCAAAAATATACCATGAAAAAAAAATCATCCCTTCATCATTAGATACTTTAGGTGTTTTGGTGACTCATTATTATAAATAACGTTAGGCTGAGGTAGCCGGGGCACAGAGATCCTTCAGCCCTGCATCCCCACAATATCACCTCCTCCAGTAACCGGCAGTGTCTTCCTTTGGTCACAGAGTACAGGGATGTGACAGAGGGAACAGGGATCCTACTGAGGGACAAACCTGGTTGTGTTAAAGGCATAAGTCCAGCCTCTTTTTTATGTCACAAGGAGCCGTCCCGTGTGGCTTCTGTGCAGTGGCTCGGATCAAATGTCATGAAGACGACCCTTGCTCTCGCTGTCCCCACTACAAAACGAGGATGTCAACAGCAGTATCACCCCACAAACCTGCTATTTCATGAGTCTGTGGTTTTAGCTGGTTTTAGGGGCCCCTCCCTGTGCCTGTCTCGCTTTATCAAACTTTCCTCTTTTTCTGTGTGTTTTCCCACATCTACTTTGTCTATATGTGTATTTTCTTCTAACTCCTTCTTTTCTTCTGTTACTGATCCAAAATATAGAATTCCAATCCTTTTCAAAACATTACTTTTTTTCTAGTTAAAAGATGGATCTCAAGTACTTATCTCTCCACTCTCCTAAAACCTCACAAAACAACCCCAAAGGGGTTAGCAAATAACAAACCATCATCATAAAAATGTAAATCCACGTAGAAAAGGAGAATGGGAGAGGAACCGAAGGCGGGAAGTTTGCAAGCTAGAAAACGGAACGTTTCTCGTTGGCAGAAAGAGATACAGATGCAAGAAAGATGAACTCTAAGCCGACGAGGAGGAACGCCAAGAGACAGCATCTTGGAAGGCCCAGGAGTTAGCTGCGTCAATGTCCCTGGGGTGGCAGTGACGGTGCTGTTGGAAAAGGAGGGGCGGGGTGGGGGATAGGTGAAAGTCTGTGTAAAAAGTAGCTGGGTCCGAGCTCCCCGCTTCCTCCCCATGTTTACAAGTCTGTCTGTACACACAGAGCCCCATCTGCCTTTCAGTTCTCCAGCCGGAGATATGGGCAGACAGCAGGGGGTCACTAGACATCTGGGGAAAGCCTTCATCGAAAAAGAGAATGTCCATGGCCCCCTACAATCCATGTGTTGAGTCCTAATCCCCAAAGTGATGGTGTTAGAGGCGGGGCCTCTGGGAGGTTATGAGGTCATGGGGTGGAGCCCTCATGATCGGATTAGTGTCCTTATAAAACGGACCCCACAGAGCCCCCTTGTCCCTTCCACCTTGTGAGGACACAGTGAGAAGTCAGCCGTCTATGAACCTGGAAGGAATCCCTCGACAGACGCTGAATCCGCTGGTGCCTTGACCTTGGACGTCCAGTCTCCAGAACTGTGAGAAATGAACTGTTTATACTCCACCTGTCTATGCTGTTTTTCTTATAGTAGCCCAAGCGGACTAAGACAGAGACCAAAACATACAGAAAACACAAACTCGGAAGAAAGTATACAGGGAGAACAAAACTATAAGAAACGACATTAATATACACAGAGAAATGAAAGAATAGGTGTCACATCCTGTGAAAAAGCAACTCGGAAATCACAGGATGACTGCATCGAACTCAGCAGAAGTATTGGAAGATAAAATTGGGAAAATACACAGAGCAAAAGAAAACAGGAATGGAGAGATGAGACCATTGGAAGATGAGTCCACGGCACTCAAACAGATAAATCATTGGAAGGGAAGAAAGCAATCATCAGAGGGACAATTCCAAGAGTTTTCCAGAACAGAGGAAAATAATTTGCCAGACTGCCAGGGACCCTTGAGTCCTTAGCACCGTGGGTGACAATGGACCTACACTAGGGTGGCCGTGGCGATGTTTCAGAACGCGGGGACAACAGACAATTCCGTGTGAATCTTTCAGAGAAAGGAAATGGATTCCTATAGCAGCACGTGTCAGAATGACACGGACTTCTCAAAATAACACCAGAAACTGAAATTAAAGGGGAGAAATAGCTTCAAATTTCAGAGAGGGAATGCGTTTCAGTGCAGATGGCTACACCCAGATAAGCAATCATTTGTACATGAGGGTAGATTAAAAATGTTCCTAGTTAAGTGGGACTGCATGCCTCCTTTTTAAGGCAGTTTCCCAACGTGTGGACGGGGAGACGAGCCAACGAGCGGTGAAGGGTGTGCAGGAAGGTCGACAAGGAGGACCTGGGTGACAGTCGGGCTGTGGGCCTGGGGAGCCTGGGACCTCCCCGGAGCAAACCAACCAAACAACAGATGAAACCCCAGCACTCGTTCACTCCAGGGAAAACGAAAAATTATGCCGGGAAAGAAGAGTAATCACAGTTTGCTACATGTCTCAGCAGGGGATGGCATTTACAATAGTCTGATAAGATACATACCAAAATTAAACAAAATTATGATATAACCACATTGGGAAGATGAGGAACCGGAAGAGAGAGTGTGTGTGTGCGCGCGCGCGCGCGCGTGTGTGTGTGTGTGTGTGTGTGTGTGAGAGAGAGAGAATACTAAACACTGAATTTCCAGAGAGAGAAACCAATAAAGCATAATCTGAAAAATCAAGAAGCGGCAGGATAAACACTTTGCTGGAAATGCAAAATTAATTCCAAGAGAGATAGCTTAAAAGAGTCGAAAGTAATTGTTTCTGCGGAGTAGGAGACTCTTTAAATTATTTGTATGTATAACTTTCACAAAAATAAAAAGGAAAAGGAAAAAAGCAGCCAAGGGAAAAATATGAATTACAACGCCCCTCAAGTAAGTGCTCCTTAAAAAAATAGTGAGGACTCTCTCTCTTTAAAAATCCAGTTGCATTTTATTGATGTGGCGAGATTTTCTTTCCCTGTTTAAAAAAAAAAAAAAAAAAGGAAAGATAGTGCTAGTCCTAGAAAGAACACAACGAAGTCCAGATTTAAGAAACAACATATAATGAGTGCTAACAGCCTTGGCTTCTTTATTGAGGTAGGATTTGTATACAATAAAATGCGTCCATTTAAATTTCATTTCGGTTCGCATGCCATGCGACTTTCAGCACATTCGAGATACAGATGCCAAGTCTTTTCCATCATCCCTAAAAGTTCCCTGTGCCTCATCCCAAACAATCCCTAACAGATTTCGTCTTTTCTCAAGTTTCATGTAAAATAAATGAAACACACATAGCATGTACGCTTTTGTGTCTGGCTTCTTCCTGATGCATTCAAGTTTCATCCAGTTTGTATGTATCGATGGTCCATTCTTTTTCCTATTGAATGGTATTTCATCGTATTTGTTCATGTAAAAGTTTTTGACAAAATTGGGCCAGTTAAATATATGTTTTTTTTATTCCTCAAGTCTCTTGATTGCAAGCTCTTCCTTCTCTTCAGCAAATTCTCTCCGTGGTCAATTATCAAAAATGGACAAGGATCTGACAGCGGAGTGAGATTCTTCTGGGTAACCCAGCTCGGTTGCTTAGCAACAAACAGAATCTCTGTATTCGTTTAGTGGATTGTGAACAAAAAGGTAATCATCTTTTATCCCCAGATAGATAGGAGACAATGTTATTCCAAGTAAAGTGGAGGAAATAATAAAAACCACGAGAACAGAAAGAAAACACATCTAGTAAATCAAGGCATAATGATGCCGCCTCTGCTCATCCCTTTGAATCCCATCAGGCCTTCTGATTAAGACCGAGGAACCCTCGTTTTTATTAACTACCCTGGTGGAAAGTTCGAGTGTGCAAAATCTTTTAAAAGGCACAAATATAAGCGATGCCAGAAATAACTATAATTTATGACAGAAATAATGAGAAACACGTTAACCTTTATTAGCATTAATACTTTAAAGAATCACTTCGAGATGAAGGAGAAATTTTATCCTGGGTGCCTGCTCCTCTCTAGTGGAAGAAAAAAAAATTCCATCAAACATTCTTCTCCTGCTCCCCGTGGCCAGTGCTTTCCACAGTAGGGTGATGGCTTGTGTTTATTCACCTGATTCCGTAATCTCAGAAAGAATGGCATTCGCTGGGCAGGCGATGTTGCTAACAGAAGTGGTTTTTTTTTTTTACTTCTTCAGGAGTTTTGCCAACGTGATACTATTACTTCCTTCTCATTATCTGGGCCCCGCCCCACCCCCACTGTATAATCCTGCAGAAATAGCTCTGCTAAAAATCACGGATTTAATGAGCGGCATGTCCCCCAGCCATTTAACGAAAAGCGTTTAACAATCAATCAGAGATCGGTTTCGCTTAGTTTTCCGGGCTTGAGAGGGAGACAGAAAGCCTTCCCCATCATTTTCCAGCTGTCCCTGGAGCTGTTCCCCACTTTCCTGCTACCGACAGATTTCTCGGTTTAAATCATGCCCCAAGGGAACGGTTATGAAATTCTGTCAGTGCCCGGGCATCTGGGAGAAGACAGCTTCGCAGTCTCATTTCTTTTAGGAGAGAAGCTGAGTACCAAATAATTGGCTTCGTCTCCCCCTTGTCTTGGGACGGCAAGGGAGAGATCAAGGGTGAGTTCTCTGTGAGTGTGGTTACCGGCGGCCTTCCCGGGAAAGGGTGGAGGGACACAGGTTCTGGTCTTTTTCTGGTTTTGAGGTGTAAAGACCTCCACTTGTGTTCTGAATCGCATGCTCTCTGAGAGCACACGGAGGCAGATAAACAGGAAAGCAGGCCCTGCCCGAGAGCTTGCAAAACCAAAACGCATCCGGGGGTGGGGTGAGGTGGGGCGGGGGGCCCACACAGTTAATGAAAGTCTCTCCACAGCCTCCCCTGCCCCCAGCAGGCGGGGCTGCGGCTGTAGGGCTGGGTGTTAAGAACTCCTGAGTTACCAAGTGCCCACGATGCTTCGCTCTCCGTGGTGACATGTCGTGGCTGTGGTTTCTGCTGGGGAGAGACATATCAGTTAAAAGGAGAGACTTGATGGAAAAGCACGGCTTGGCACATTAACCGGTCCTCGTTTACGACTGCCACGTTTATGGCGGTTGACTCGAATTGAAACTCCTTTGGGTTAAAAGGCTAAGACGCCCCCAAGAAAGTGTCCATGTCTCTACATTTAAAAATAGACAAAACGAGCACCGGGTTTCTGATAGGTTAATTTTAATTTAGTGACCTCCAGGGATAGATGACAGTGAGATGAAAAGAACCGAAGGCTTTGGGTCCGAGCGCCGTGCTCCAAGATTCAGACCCCAGCCCGGCGGCGGCGCTGAGAATCCGTCGGCCTCCATCTCGGCCCGTCTTTATCTTTCCGGCTTCCTTTTATTTTATTTTATTTCTTTCTTGTCTGCTGTGAGTTTCTGGGAGCGAGGGCAAGAAACGAACAGTGATGAGAGAAAGTAAGACTCGCTCTCTGCGCAGTACTAAGAAAATGAAAACAAAAAAAAATGCCACGCGGCCGACTTTCTGGAGACAGGAGCCAACTGTGACACAGAGTGACACGATGCTGCTTCGCTGGTCGGGCCGCGATTAGCGAGTGGAGCTAGCGAATAATTGCTGACATCTAACCGTGAGGCACCAGGCTCGCCCACCGTGGGCCTCAGGACACTTCTCGTCAATTTGTTTGGAACAGTAATTCCCAAGGGACCTCAAGGGGCCTGCAGGAAGAGTGTTTAGTCCGAGGCTGTTCAGGGAAATCGATGCATAAGGTCCACGCAGAGTGGCTCGGCTGTGGGGGCCTGGGGGACAGGTGGGGACAAGGAAGTCTCTCTCTCTCTTTTTTTTTTCTCAGCAGCAGAGTGAGTAGGAAGGCTTCAGGAATGGTTTTGAGGGTTTAGTGCAAAGCCGGTGGGAGCCTAGATGGACCGTGGACCCACCGTCACACAGTGTCCGATCTGGAATGAACTTTAGGGATCGGTAATGACGATGATGAAGACAGGAGTGGGGGTTGGGGAAAGAGCCTGGGGGCAAAGCAGGCCGTGGGAAATAAGCGATGGGTTGGGACGCACTGGGGGGTAGAAGGTGAGTGTGAACGCCCAGGGCCTTGGGGTCGCGGTTGGTCCCAGGGAGGGGCCGAGGAATGAGGGATGAGGAAGCTCGGCACGGGGGCGCTGTGCTCGCCCCGACTTTCCCGGCTGGAGTGAAAGCACAGGGCTGCGGGTGCTGCTGAGGCCAGGCCCAACCACACAGGCCCAGGCTCCGTGCGGACGTGTGACTGGTCCACCAGCCCCCGCCACCACGACAAGCTGAGGCCCAGGGGTCTCGCAGGCCAACCTGAGCCCGGAGGCAGGAAGTGGCTTTTCCCCGTGCGGGACGGTTCGGGGCAGAGCCTGGCCCTCTGCCGTGCCGTCTGCTGCATTGCAGTCGGCGGATCGGCCAGGCTCCTGTCACGAGTGGTCGCAGAGTCAGGACTGCCTCTGGCTTCGGAGACCAGCCTCGTGTGTCCGAGCGTGGGCTTCTGCACCTCGGGGCTGGTGGCATTCGGGCAGGGTCACTCTGTAGTCGGGGGCTGCCTCGAGCACTGTGGGGGGTCCAGCAGCACCCCAGCCTCTCCCCATTACATGCCAGCAGTGCTCCTGAAGTCGTGATGGCAAAAACACCTCTCCAGACATTGTCCCCCAAGTCCCCCGAGGAGGCAGAATCGCCCCGAGTTGGAAACCACTGTGGTGGTCTGTCCTTAAATACGGTGGCAGCACTCCCCAGATCGTGTGACAGGTGTGTGCCAGAAGGAGGCCTGAGTCTGGTGCCAGGACCCCAAACTTAATGTCTTCTGGAGGCAAGTTCACAGACACACCCAGAAACGATGCTTTACCAGCTCTCTGGGCGTCTCTGACCCCGGCAGGTTGACACAGAAAATCAACCATCACAATATTCTGTGTCAAGTTAAAATGGCCTTGGACTGTGGCTTTCTGCCTCCGGGTGCCAGACAGAGGAAAGGCAGCCAAGTCCCTCGAATGTTCACTCCAGACGCGGGCCGGAGTGAATGAAAGCAGACGCGGGCGTGAGCCTGTGAGCTGCGCTCTGCGAGATGCGTTTCCGGCCGTTCTGCCTCCTTGTCTCTGTTCATCTATTTTCCTGCGTCTTTCCTTCCTGAAGTAATGAGGCAGCTGCCTAGGAGAGAGGAGGGGAAGAGAGAATGTGACCTTTCAGAAGGTACCCGCGTGCTTTTTATGTTTCGTAGAGTCAGTGTGATTCAGAGGTCTGAAAATTTTACCCGACATCCTGAGACACAAACACACGCGCGCGCACATGCATGCGCACACACACAGCAATTAGTTCCCGTGCAGTAATTAGTCCATTATACCAAAGGAGGTCACCTTCTCAGTG
>NW_011888830.1:6063266-6071019 GCF_000151845.1 Pteropus vampyrus
GGTCGCAGAGTCAGGACTGCCTCTGGCTTCGGAGACCAGCCTCGTGTGTCCGAGCGTGGGCTTCTGCACCTCGGGGCTGGTGGCATTCGGGCAGGGTCACTCTGCAGTCGGGGGCTGCCTCGAGCACTGTGGGGGGTCCAGCAGCACCCCAGCCTCTCCCCACTACATGCCAGCAGCGCTCCTGAAGTCGTGATGGCAAAAACACCTCTCCAGACATTGTCCCCCAAGTCCCCCGAGGAGGCAGAATCGCCCCGAGTTGAAAACCACTGTGGTGGTATGTCCTTAAATACGGTGGCAGCACTCCCCAGATCGTGTGACAGGTGTGTGCCAGAAGGAGGCCTGAGTCTGGTGCCAGGACCCCAGACTTAATGTCTTCTGGAGGCAAGTTCACAGACACACCCAGAAACGATGCTTTACCAGCTCTCTGGGCGTCTCTGACCCCGGCAGGTTGACACAGAAAGTCAACCATCACAATATTCTATGTCAAGTTAAAATGGCCTTGGGCTGTGGCTTTCTGCCTCCGGGTACCAGACAGAGGAAAGGCAGCCAAGTCCCTTGAATGTTCACTCCAGACGCGGGCGTGAGCCTGTGAGCTGCGCTCTGCGGGATGCGTTTCCGGCCATTCTGCCTCCTTGTCTCTGTTCATCTGTTTTCCTGCGTCTTTCCTTCCTGAAGTAATGAGGCAGCTGCCTAGGAGAGAGGAGGGGAAGAGAGAATGTGACCTTTCAGAAGGTACCCGCGTGCTTTTTGTGTTTTGTAGAGTCAGTGTGATTCAGAGGTCTGAAAATTTTACCCGACATCCTGGGACACAAACACACGCACGCGCACATGCATGCGCGCACACACAGCAATTAGTTCCCGTGCAGTAATTAGTCCATTACACCAAAGGAGGTCATCTTCTCAGTGGCTATTAGGGGACCACAGTCATTTGGCTCAGCTGCTTTCTAGCCTCAGATTATGGGAGAAGAACATCATCACAGGCGTTGCCTCTTTCCTATAAAGATTCAGATAGAAAGAGTTCTGCCTCTGATGATGATGATGATGATGATAATAATAATAATAATAATAATAGACAAAGGCAGATGACTTCACCTAGGAAAACGGCCTCACGCAGAAGTGTAGGGACCTATTTCAAATACGAATTAGTAAAAATTAAACCAGGGAAGTTGTGCTTTGAGTAGGGTGATTTGCAAAACGAAAGCCCTTATGTATCTCGCCTTTTCTAAGGGGAGGACAACACGTGCTACTTTGAGCCCAGCGCAGCCCAAGTGGCCGGAACTAGCAACGTTTACAGAAGCCACGAACTGAGATCTGAGGACAGCAGCTGGTCACAGGAGGCGTGTGATGGGCTCACAGCCGGGGAGCCTTTGTCTGTTTTGCGTACCTACCTGTAATTTATAGATCAGCCTCCTGGCCCTGCCGAGGGGACATCCACAAACAAAGAGAGGCGCTTGGTGCTCCGAAAGTGCTTTTACCTGGGGGGAAAGCAGAGTAAGCTAGAAAACCCTGACCAGATGGTAGCTAGTCCTCCTTCGCCGCGCAAAGGAGCGGATGAGGCCCCGCGACGTTGGAGGGCGTGCGTGAATCTCCTCTCATAGTCTCCCCCGTGCTGTTTCAGAAAAGAGAACAGGGTAAAAGTCTCCGCCACTTCAATTGCTTAATATTTTCTTATTTTCCCCCCAGCAATTTTAAAAGCTTAGATAACACCAGCAGGTCTACGGCAGGGTAGGGATATTTTTAAAATACATCTAATCTGAAATGAAACTTCTGCTTCGTTTTCCTATAGAGAGAATGGGTTCATAACTGGTAACTTTTCAGTACGCCTAAAATTTTGAAATGGTCCAGTGATGAATTTTGTCTCTCGCTTTGTGTCTGCATTTTATGTCGTTTCAGTATTTGATTTCTGAACGCCGTGGTACGTCACTATTCTTTTCAATGTGCCCACTTAAAAATGAAAGTATATAATTGTATGAATTACGTTCTAGTTACGACGTTGAAGGAAGAAACCAGCGGAGAAAATATTACTAGACATGACTATAGCAAAATATGTTCCATATCGAAATGTCTTTTGTATAAAATTAGGAGACAGCTAGCTAATGAGGAGAAAGTGAATTCAAAATATGTGAGGCTCAAAAGTTTAATTGAAAAATTAAAAAAGAGCGCACTCACTAATCAAGAAGACAGAAATGAACAAGCAGATAGAAGAAAATGAGTAAAAGACATAAACGAACATTAAACATATGGAATAAATATAGGGAAGTATGTGCAATTCCAGTAACCAACAAAACCCCCACATTAAAACTTTCAGCTACTTTAACTGGCGGAATGGTTTCTTTCTTCAGTTGTCAACTAAATATCGGTAAAAATATAGATAGAAAATAGGAATTTTCATTCATATCTCTACTGGAATGATATTAATTTCCTCTAACCCATTCTCCCTCATCTAATAATTTACCTCAAGAAAATGTTTGCCAAGATTTAGCAGCAACGCTATTTATTTACTTACTTATTTAAATTAAGTTTATTGGGGTAACATTGGTTAATACAATTATGTCATTTTCAGGTGTACATTATAATTTGACATCTGTATATTCTATTGTGTTTACCACTCGAAGTCCAGTTTCCTTCAGCTAGCATATAAGCAATGCTATTTATTATAGTGTTCTTTAGAATAGTTGAGAAACCAGAATGATTTAATATATAGCCAACAAGGAATTAACCAAATTATGTATTTACACAAGGGAAAACTATGCAGCCATCAAAAATGACACTATAGATGGTCTTAGTCAACGCCCTTCATCCGAAATCCACTTAAATATGAAGTAAAGTAAACAGAAGAAATATCGGAAGGTCAACACGAGCAAATGCATGAACACCTAAGGAAATGAATCCAGCCAGGTGACATGGAGACGGAAGCAGAAACCAAGCCCTGAGACGACTCTCTTTTTCACCCCTCGACACCTGTGGCCTCTTGTCTTCGTATTGCTACAGGGTTCCTCTGTTCTCCTGCTTTGATGTGGAGATCGGCTCACCCGGTCAGCTCGTAATAATTCTGCTCGCTCGTCACTTCCCATGGCAGGTAGCATAGTCTTTTGATGTCATCAGTCCTGGGCGACGCTACAGGACTGTTCAGTACAAAGGCCTCTGTGACGGGGACTGACGCTGTCTTTCACGGCTCCATTCCAAATTACTGGGAGAGAAAATCTGATTAGCCCAATTGGGGGATGAAGGGGGCCAGGCAAAGAGAGGGGGAGAGAGAGAGAGAAAGCGATGGAGTGGGCGGACACTGGCAGTGGAGTAAGTGAAGAGGTGCCGTGAAGTGATCACATGGCATCTGAGGTCACCCGTGTCAGGCCTCCATTGGGAGATGAGGTTAGACTTGGCGTGTCTCTTCTACAGGAGAATATTTAATGACCATAAAAAGGCATCCGCATTCTATCGAATGTGAAACAGATTGCACTTTTGATCCCGAATTTGAAAAATAATATGCATAGAAAAAATTACCGGAAGAATCTATGGTGGTGGGATTATGGAATATTTTAATGTTCTTTTTCAAGATTTCTGCTTTTTAAATTTCTGTAACAAGCTAGTATGATGTAAGTAATAAGAAAAACATACATTTTAATAAACAAAAATAAATATAGTAAAGGCATACAAATTTAAAATGAAAAAAAAAAAAGCTAAATTAACCCTTATGGAAAGATAATTATCCATATTAATTGGACACTGTTTAAAACCCAGAAGGCAAACAATATCATGGTGAGTAATACTCTGAGTATCTCAAAGAAGAAGTCTTTTAGCCCCAAAATTCACTATGTTTCTACTTGACGGGTGTGGGCAGCGAACATTTAAGGATATATTTAATCTATAGGAAAATTATCAGTATTGGTAAGATTTTTTTTTAGATTTTATTTTTTTTAGAAGTTTTAGATTCACAGCAAAACTGAGTGGTAGGTACAGAGAGTTCCCACATGCCCCCTGCCCCACCCCCGACTGCTTCCTCCGTTATCAAGGTCCCCAGCAGATGATGCCTTTGTTATAACTGATGAACCTACACTGATGCATCTTCATCATCCAGAGTCCCCAGTTTACCTTAGGGTCACTCTGAGTGTGGCACATTCTACAGGCTTGGACGAATGTATAATGACATGTATTTGTCATCACAGTATCATGCAGTATAGATCTACTGCCCTGAAAATTCTCTGTGTTTCTGTGTTCCGTCTAATCATCCTTCCCTTTCCCCTGCCCTCCCCGCTCCAAACCCCTGGGAATTATGGATCTTTTTATTATCTCCATAGTTTTGCCTTTTCCAGAATGTCACGTAGCAGGACCCATACAGTGTGCAGGCTTTTCCGATGGGCTTCTCTCAGTAACATGCATTTAAGTTTCCTCCACGTCCTTTCGTCTTTCATGGCTGGCTGGCTCATTTCTTTTTAGCGCTGAATAATATTCCAATGTCTGGATGTCTCATAGTTTATTTATTCATTCGCTTACCGAAGGACATCTTGGCTGCGTCCACATTTTGGCAATGGCGAATAAAGCTGCCATAAACATCTGTGCGTAGGTTTTGTGTGGACATAGTCATCTGGGTAAATAGTAAGGATGGAGCAATAAGAATGTCTTTAGTTTTATTGGAAGCTGCCAAGCCGTCTTGCAAAGTGGCTGTGCCTTTTACATCTCTGTTCTTATGACGTTTTTGAACTTTTACATACCCACTGAAGTTACTACACCAAAAAACACCGAGAAAGCAAGTAATTTTAAAAGAGAAGGACAATTTAAACACGGGACAAGGCTCTTTCTCTGAGGAACTGATTGTATTACTGTTTAAAAGCGCACGTTTCTCTCCGACTCCCATCCTCATCCCGCTGCTCCGAAGCCTGTGATCGCCCACACTGCCCTGAAGACCGGCTTTGGAAGCGCTCCCAACTGCAGATTTCAGTTTGCCGGAAAGAACGGCCTGACTTTATAAGAAGGTTTACCACAAAATGAATTTTTAAGAGGAGCCAAAAGCTCCCACTTGCACTCTACCTTCCAAGAAAATAAATATCCATTGCAGACTCACATCTCTGGGCAAGGCCACCTGCAGAAGCCCACATTTAAAATGCAGACGTCTGGGGTAGGGGAGCATATTGAGCTATAAACAGTTTCGTGTGGAGACTTTTGTCAGGATGTGCCATCAGACCTGAGAGAAGGTGGGGACAGACAGGTGGACCTTTGAAAGGAAAGAATGGGAGCTCTGAATGGGTGCCAGGCCGCCTCCAGGAAGGAGCAGCTGGGGTCAGCAGGAAGGCACTCGATACTTGGCAGGACACTTCTGGGCAGGAGACAGCGGGGTGAAGCTTCAGAGGTGGCATGTCAGAGCTGACTTATCTCGGGGCTGACCCCGGCTCTTCCCAAAGGGGACTCCATCTTCCCCGTTAGTCATGGAGGTGTCTCACCAGCTCACCTGGTACAAATCCAGGCCTGGTGGCCACCTGGAGCACTGTCCCCACAGCCGGCCGGTCGGGGAGGGGTCAGCGAGGGCCAGCTCTTCCTGCTGAGAGTCAAAATTCAGCAGTTTGAACCTGTCGCGACGAAGGTCAAGTCCAAGGTTATTTTTCCTGTACACAGTGCCTTCAGCGGCCAGCAGGGCTGCCGGCTAATGAGGCTCCGATGGGCTGGGAAGGGCAGTTAATGGCTGTGTCCAGAGCAACGCGTCACTGGAACTCACCCCTCCGACGTGGCCACCATTGAGACTTTCTGTTTTAAAGATCTCGCCGCCTCGTTTAAGCTTGCAGGATTTAAAATGTATTCCTTTTCACTTAACCTGCATTTGCAGTGAGTGTACTGCAAAACATGTCGGGCGTAACGGGCTTGCCAAGATGCGTGTCTTCTCGCGGCTTCCTATCCAGTAGGAAGATTCGACGACTGTAGAATTAACTCATCGGGGTGAGAGAGTCTGTAAGAAACACTCAGTGGGAGGGACGCAAACGTCCGAGCAGCGCGGGATGGAAGCGGGGGAGGGGCGCGGGGCGGTGCAGGGGGCCAGGAAAGTCCCAGGAGGGTTTTTGGCGGCATCGTTTCAACAGGGAGAATTCTTGGGGGGCACAGAGGAAAGGAGGGGTGCCCTGAGGACAGGGGGTACGACACAGGCCACAAGAAGGAGAGCGAAACCGGTGTTCCGGTGGCCTCGGTGGTCCGTCCGCCGTGGGGAGTGGCTGTGGCGGTCGTCTGGCCATCCGAGGCTAAGGAGTTAGGAATTTATTCAAAAAGGAGTTAGGACATTTATTTGCAGGCAAAAGGAAGCCGAGAATTCAAAGCCGCTCCAGCCACGTTTCTGCTGCATGGGGAACCCAGGCTGCATTTCGGCTCATTTAGCGGATGCGTATCTGTTGAGATCTTGGTTTCCAGACTCATTCACGAAACTGGCCGTGGACTTCCCCAAAGGGGCTCTCCTACGTCCCCAGAGACGCCCGAGGAGACCCAGAGACTCTGTTCACTTCATCTTCTCCTGGGCGGTCATTTTCCTTCAAGAGCTCGGTTTGTTCTTGCCCCTCAAATCTTAGAAAATAAAGCGCATGTTGCTCAAGGGTACGTACTTAGTAAAATCCGAAAGAATGCGTGACAAGAACACAAGGTCAGGATAGCGGTTATGTCAAGGTCGGGGGAAGGGGGGGCCTTTTTTCATGGGGAGATTATAGCGATTCTTATAATACAAAGGATCATCCTAATCTAGGTGTGGGTATATAGGAGTTTATGACTTTTAACTGTCATAATACGTTTCTGTACTCTCCCTCATACATATGATACATTTGATTTTAAAAAAAAAACCTTTTTAAGCACATGTGTAAAGAAAGATGAGTCTTAAGAAGAAGGATTGCTTTTTTTTTCCTCCAAACTTTGAGTTTTTGGCATGAAGACAAGGGAGGAAAAATTAAGAGCAATCTTGGAATAATTGGGAAGTAATTTGAGAAATCTCAGTGTCGTTTTCTAAGAATGAGGCTGTGATTAGAGGCTTGAGAACATATTAGAATGATCGCTGTAGGAAAGCAGACAGGAATGAACCAGAGGTGAAGATGCAGCCCACTAAGCAGCATCGAGTATCCAATGGTTTAGGGACGGAATTATAAAAACCAAGTAGGCATTTTTTTTTTTTATATTAACATTTGGAACACATATAACATTCCCTTTTACCCCTTGAGCTACAATAAAAATGTATATTCAACATCAGAGGATTAAGAGAGGGAATTTCAGCTCATCTCACATTATTAGTTGGCCAAGTTAAAAGAGATCTAAGTTGAAGGAAAGGGGAGTTATTTGGGCTTTTATCCATCTGGGATACTCCTGGCTACAAGTATCAGAAAATCCACATAACGGTAGTCTATTAGAGAGAGATTTATTTTTCTCACGTGAAAATCAGCCCCGTGGTAGGCAGTCACAGGCTTCGGTTAGGACTGGGGTCTCTGCCTTTCTCTAGGACTGTCCCTTCTGCGGTCATGTCTGCCATTTAAACAGTGACGCTGAGGGAGGTAGGGCCCAACGGTCGAGTCTGTCTCTTCTTATAAAAGGAGCAGAGACATCCAGCATCATCTGGGATAAACTCCCCCTTGGTATTATTACAGGCTGGCTCACCCAGTCTTCCCCAGACTCCCAGGGCACAGATTTTCAATGTCAATGGCAGGAAGCAGCACAAAAGGGAGGAGTCGGAGAAGGGTTTTAGATGTAAAATGTTCCATTTAACCATTTAGCAGTGCCAGCCCTAAGGGTCTACAGA
>NW_011888830.1:6072534-6074824 GCF_000151845.1 Pteropus vampyrus
TCCCCGCCTGCCACGTCCGAGGGCTCCAAGTTCTCCACATCCTCACCGACACTGGTTTTTCATTTCTTTGATCACAGTCTTGCAGACGTGAAGTGATCCCTCCCAGTGTGTTGGATTATATTTCGCTAATGATTACTGGCGTTCAGCATCTTTTCATTGGCTTCTCGGCCGTTCATAAACCAATTTTGGAGAAATGTCTGTTCTAGACCTTTGCCCATTTTAAAAACTGGATTGTTCACAACCAGATGAATGTACTTGATGCCACTGAACTGTCCAATCAGGAACAGTTAAGCTGGTTAATTCTCTTGGGTGTCTCCTTCCATTATGTGTCTTTGACCACAATTACAAATAATGGTAACAAATGAAAAAAAGTTGTTGGCATACAACTGTTCCTTTCCTCTTCTTTTTTTAAAGAACCGTATGATGCAGATAAATTTGTGGGCTTATTAGTTTCCCTATTTGTGTTAGACAGAATAATGGCCCTCCAAAGACGTCCCGTCCTGATGCCTAGAACTTGTGAATATGTTGCCTTCTTTGGCAAAGGGACTTTACGGATGTGACTGAGTTAAAGATCTTGAGATTATCTTGGATTATCCGCTGGGTCCCATGCAATCACGAGTCCTTTTCAGAGGAAGGCGGGAGGCTTGCAATGAGAGGGGAGATGTGACAATCAAGCAGAGATTGGAGGGAGTGACGCATTTTGAAGATGGAGAAAAGGTCACAAGCCAAAGAATGTTGGTGGCTTCTAGAATCCGGAAAAGGTAGAACCTGGACTCTCCCCTGGAGCCTCTAGAAGAACGGCTATGCCAGCACCTGCATTTCGGCCCTGAAGACCCGTTTCTAACTTCTGATCTCCAGCAGTGCAAGACGACAAGTCTGTGTTGTTTTAAGTCACACAATTTGCGGTAATTTGTTGCAACAGCAGTAGGAAACCAATACCCCACCAGAATGGACAATTTCATTTTGCAGTTTGTTTCATTTGGGACATTTGGCAAAAGAGAATGATGGTTACAAACCCAGGCTCTGGCATCAGATGGCCTGAATCCAAACCCTCGTGGGCGGCTCTGTGAATTGGGTACATGACTTAACTTATGAGGGTCTCAGTTTACGTGTTTTGGTAAAATGGGTTTTTTCTCATAAGGATGCGTTTAATCCTTACAAGGATTAAGTGAGTTAATACATTGAAGGTGACATTCCTGGAACAGTGTACGGTTGGTTCATCGTAAACACTCGACACATCTTAGCTCCTTCATATCACACGACGTCACCCAATTCAGCAAACACTAGAGTTAGAACTCGAGAGCTCGGGGTCACTGTGTCGGGACCGCTGCGGGTCAGCGGCGCAAACCCCAGAGAGTGGGCTTCGTCTGCAGCACCGCCCAGTGGGTGCTGCCGGGCTGTGGCGTGTCGGGGAAAGCCCCCCGTGCTCCCTGGGGGAGAGGGGGTCTCTTGTTCCTCTTTCAGAGTCTCTGAAGAGATGATCAGAGCGTTTGAGCCATCCAGTCCGGCAGGTCGTGAAACCCGGTTTCGTTTCTGTTTACGAAGGTATGACATGCTGCAGGCTATATTTAAAACGGTCCCAAGACCAGCGTGGCTCTCGACTGGGCCTGGCTGACCCCGGAAACTGCCTTTCACGGTGACTCGCTGCTTCTGCTGCCTAAACTGAAGCACAGGTAGGATTTTTTTCCGAGGAGCTCAAACTTTAAAGAGACTGGTCCAGGTTTTGTGAGTGGTAGTGAACGACTTTTCTGTGTGTGTGTGTGTGTGTGTGTGTGTGTGCACCAAGAACACAGCACACATCCTGCTGCACCGCTGGCTGCATTTCAGAGGTGGCGTCTGTGGCTCTGGCTAGAACTAGCGTGATGGATGGGCTGTGTAGCAGGTGTCCTGAGCTATGTGAAGCAGGGTCTTTTGAGGTCAACCGTGGGGGCAAAAGACCATTGTCTGACCCCAGGTGGTGCGGATGTGTGCCTATGCTCCCCTCTAAGAGTTTCATCATTTTAGCCCTTATGTTTAGGTCCTGGACTCCTTTTGAATTAATTCGTACGTATAGTGGGAGGTAGAGGCTCAAATTCATTCTCTTATGTGTGGATATTCAGCTGTCTGGGCACCATTCATTGAAAAGACTGCTCTTCCCACACTGAATTGTCTTGGCCCACTTATTGGCAACAACTTGATCGTTAAGAAGGATTTGGTTTTGGACTCTCAATTCTATGTCACTGACCCACACGTCTCTCTTTATGGCGATATCACACCATCCCGATTACTGTAGCTTTGTAGCAAGTTTGAA
>NW_011888830.1:6076134-6080838 GCF_000151845.1 Pteropus vampyrus
TTTTGGACTCTCAATTCTATGTCACTGACCCACACGTCTCTCTTTATGGCGATATCACACCATCCCGATTACTGTAGCTTTGTAGCAAGTTTGAAATGGCGAAGCGTGAGTCTTCCCACTTGGTTCTTTTTTCAAGATTGTCTTGGTTATTTGGGGCCCCTTGTATCTCCCTGTAATTTTGGGGTCAGCTCGTCACCTGCTGCAAGATGCAGGCGGCTCGGAGTTCGATCGGGATCGTGTGGAACTTGAAGTTCGGTTCGGGGAACATTGCTTTATGCTTTTCCAATCCGTGAACGTGCACTTGACTCCTCTGACGGCCTTAAATTCCGAAGTCGTATCTCCACTATATACCTGCTTAGCACGTGTCAGGCGGGTGACTCCGACAATGCAGAGTGCTGTGCGGTGAGTTAGTCGGGTTCGAGGCAATTGCTGCGTATGCAGTTTTCTGGGCTGCTTAATTCTCTAGGACGAAGCGTGACACCTGAAGGCCAGGATAACACACAGCCCAGTGATCACAGATGGTCTCCCCAGCCTCGGTCAGATTCCCGACGTTGGTGGGATGAGCCGCGGTGACATGACTGTTCCTCTCTGGGGTCATAGGACGCCCCGCATTAGGATGAAGTGGTCTCCCGTTTTTTTGAGGTATAAATGAAAGAATCCAGGGATGGCCTCCTGCATCCCTCCTACTCACCTGCCAAAGGGTTTCTTCAAATCTAGAGGTGGAGCGGGGTGTCCTTGGAGGAAGGGCCGTGGTCCCGTGGAGGCGGTTTCCATAACGACGTCTAGCAGTGAAGAGTTAGGAGGATGGGACCGTTTCAGGTGTCGGCTAAGAGAGTCGGGAGCTGGCGGAACCGTACTTCGAGCTGTGGGATTTGAACCATTAACGGAGCTGTGAAATCGAGGGGACGGTTCGCAGCTAGAGTTCTTACGAAGTGAGGGGACAATTAGAACACGGCGATCGGGAGAGGCGAGAGTGTTTTCTGGTTCCTGAAGCTGTGAATTCCGGCCCAAACACTTTCGTGAGGTTTCGGGGCTTCTGCGGCGGCTCCACATTTGTAATTTCCTGCTCCCTTCTCTTTCTCGACAGAGACGAGCAGAAGATGCTTAAACTATTAAGGGTTGGGGTGGAGCGTTGCTTTCTAGAAATAGCAAAGAACAAGGGGGTCGAAGTGGGGAGGAAATAACTCCAATAGCAGCGGGTACTCAGGAGGGGGACAGGAAGTAGCTAAACTACTGCGCCCTTTGGCAATACAGAAGAAAATCCGTTCATCTCTAACCGTGCAGACCGGAAGAACGTGATCGTGGGCAGCGGGAAGAGGAACGGAAGACATCTGCAGGACTTCCACGGCGGGAACACGTTTCTCCGTTATCTAAGCTGCTGTATTTTGAAGTTTTGTTACTAGAGCAGTTTCGTCTTTATTCTGACAAATATCCATATATATATATATATATACAAAAAATATGAAGAGAAAGATAAACGCCAAGCCAAGGGGAGCGGTGTTTGGGCGAAGAATGGATCTTTAAGAGGAATGCGAGAGGCTTTGGCGGTATTTGTAAAATATTTTCATTCTTGAATACAGTGGTGAGTTAACAGGTGTTTATTATATGACTATGTTTTCGGAATGTCTGAATTATTTTATTAAAATCTGTACTGACATTGGATAAGAATATAGGAGTCATAGATGGGGTAAATGATTAAAAAAATGGCTTGGATAAAAAAAGTCAAATATATATATAATAAGTAAATAAATATATAAAATAAATAAATAAATATATTTGTATAGTTATGTGATAAATAATCGTAGATGAAAGGCCATTCAGTGGCACCAAGCTTGCCGATAAGAAGGATTCACATCTATGACATTTGCGGGGGGTCAAGGGTGAGAATTTGACCCTCTGGGAACAATGCGCTCTAAATTTATAACATTTCCTACTTCCTCGTGCATGCGATAAAGCGCTTCGGGCAAGGACACGCCTTCAGAATGAAGAGCGGGAAGCCACACAGAGCTCTCTTGAGTGCGCGGTCAGGAGCTCCAAGTGTTTTTCATTCACTTAGCGAAACTTACACTTCTGCGGAAGGCATTTGGCGCAGGTCAAGGTCAAGTGAGGAAAAGGAGTAATGCGTAACTCCCGTGGAAAAGGAGGAGGGCTCCGAGAAAGGCTTCAGAATGCCTCGAGGGAGCGGGGATGTGACGTGTGCATGTCGCATGGACGTTCTAGATCCAGCAGGGGCCCCGACCCCCACTCCCCCAGCACACGCACGCGAAGAGAAACACGTTTCTCCATACCTGGGAAGGACGGAAGAACTGTGCCCCTCCCCAGGGGACCCCGCTGAGCGAAGCCCTAGGATTCTTAGCTGTGGTTGTACACAGGACATCGACGTGCATCCTTCCCGTCAGGGGTCAAGAACACAGATGCCACGCGGTGCCACTCGGCTCCGGAAATGTGCGGACGCCGTCGCAGGGACTCGCGTTCACGCCCGCGCTTTATTTTTAAGCAAAAACACCCATTGAGAAAGCACAGACCCCAAGTGATTTGCAGTCTTGTCTTCAGTGCTCCGGTGTTCTAGCGACAGCCCGCATCCCCTCCTGCCTTTCTAAATCGCCCTTCTTCCTCAGTTCTGCTCGGCACACTTCCCGTGGCCCTCCGCCCTCTCTACTCTCTTTTTCTGCGTTCCTCGCTCTTTTCCTGTGGGTGCTTCGACTTCTGAAGAGGCTTGTGATGGGGGATGGAAAGAGGAGATGAGAAAATGTCAACGAGATGCCGAGGAACGATGGAAAGAAACGAGACACATGGGCTTCGCTGTCCCCCACACGGATGCCCACGACACAGGCTCAGATTCAGCAATTTTCACCTCTTTTTGCTGCCTCTTTGATAATGTTTTCAAGGAGATTTTTTTTTTTCAAGTCAAGGCTGTTATCTTCCAAAGTATTGAAGCACAAAGCAATCCACGCCCAACAGACAATTCATTGTACAAAATTTTCAAATTCGTATCAGAAATTTGGCAGATTATCCAGCAACGTGTCTCGGTCATATGAAGTTAGACAAGGTTTGTAAAATGCAATTTCCTTGTGTGAACAACTCTGATAAACAACTTCAGAACTGTCTTTTGTCTTACAGAGGCGCTTAATTCCCTATCCCTCCTCCCAAGTCTTCCCTTCCATCAGTTCTAACTGTAATTTTAAAGTACACACTGCAAATGATCACATATTGAATGAGAGAGAGCAAGCCCGGTCTAATGAATTAGTTATGAAAAAGAGGGACGTGAGGAATACGCGTTAGAATTTCTCATAAATTCACATATACAGGTGATCATCCTATTCCTCCAACTCATTTTACAGATGAGCAAATCGAGATCCAGGGGTGTGGTAAAATTCGCCCAGTGCTGCACGTGAGCTGGGCTTCCGGGCTTCTGCATACACAGTGCTCTCTACCTAGAAACTATTTGAAATGGCCAGTGCTCACCCCCCAGCCCATCCCTCAGTCTATCTAGTGGTCACTTCTTCCAGAATAATCTAATAAAAATTAAACACAAAACTCCCATCCCCATAAGCTAGCAGAGCACCATGTACTTAACTCTCTCTGTCACTCACCACCACGTGGTCTTTCCGATTGTCAGTCTCACTCCGAACTGTGAGTGAGTTCTTTTCTTAATTCTGTGACACAGAGCTTCCCACGGTGCCTGGAGCCTAATAGATGCTGAATGTCTGTCGAGGGCAGCGCCCAGGTGTCCTGCTCTCCCAGACCAGCGCCCTGACCTCTGTACCAGGACCTGCGGAACGCGGAGGGCACATTTACGATAGTTCTCTTTCTTCTGGATAAGTTTTAGGCGAAGAGGTTGGTTATCTGTTTTAAAGTCCTAGCCTCGCCTTCGTGAAGATATAAACTCCACCGTGATCCTATTGACCCTTAGCTGAAGGAACGAGCTCAGATGCTGGGACATCTGGCATGATTCAGGGGGCAGGTCCATGCTGCCCTGTGTTCTCATACTGCGTGTCACATGCCACCGCTGACAGTCACTGTCACCTGAAACTCTCACTGAGATATCCAGGGGAATTTTTCTCCATTACTCTTTGTAGAGGAACGGACCATAAATCATTTCGAAATGTCGTACCATTTATTCTGGTGCTGGAGCTCGTTCGTAATCTCCTGGCATTTAATTTATGTCAGCTATTTACTACAAACTGTGATGTAAGTGTGCAAATATCTTCGATGAAGTGCAGTATTAAAGACTGAAGTTTCTCCTATCTTACTTAATCTTTACATACCACTTTACGAATGAGGACAATCACTCCCGAATGAGCACAGGAAGCTCTCGGCCCACTTCCTTCTATACCTTCCGCTGCACCTACGCCGTCGGCCGTGTGTTGACCGAAATCGGGGACTATCGGCTTTCCAATTATTGCCCGAGAGTCCCCGCAGAGAACATTCCACATGTCTAATTACTAAGCACATCTCGTTCTCCGACCAGGCTGGCTAGCAGAGTGGTCACAGTTTCCCTTTCCTGCTGCTGTAGCAGTGCGGGCTGCGTTTATTCCGAAATGGTAAAAAGCCAGCCACGGAGACACACCCATCCACGGCGCCTACTCTTCGCTTCGGTTTAATTCACTTTGAGCGACTGTCCCCTACACTCAAGGCTCTGTGACGGCTACTTGGAAATACAAAGGCAGATGCGCTGGGGACGGTGTCGCTGACGAGGCCACC